>NC_057862.1:540848181-541183181 GCF_019393635.1 Dromiciops gliroides | reverse complement strand
ATGTACAATCACATTAAACATATTTCTGCAATAGTCATGTTATAAGAGAAGAATCAGAGCAAAAAGGAAAAACTTAAAAACAGAAAAAACAACAGCATCAAAAACAAAAGAAATTGTATGGTCCACTCAGCATCCATATTCCACAGTTTCTTTTTTTTTTTCTGGATTTGGAGAGCCTTTTCCATCATGAGTCCTTTGGAACTATCTTGTACCGTTGTATTGCTGAGAAGAATCAAGTCTATCCCAGTTGATCCACACGTAATGTTGATGAGACTGTGTACAATGTTCAAGGAGCTTATATTCTACCGTGGGGAAGCCATATATATGCAGATAGGTAAATGTGAAAAAATAGACAGTAAGGACAAAGTCAGCCAGTCAAAAATAATTTAGCAAATGATAGCTAGCATTTAGGCTATAGTAATTTTGTTTTTGCAATTGCTTTACAATTGCCATCTCATTTGATCCTTACAACACCCCTGGGAGGTAGCTACTTAGTATAATTTCTATTTTACAGATGAGGAAACCAAGGCAGACAGTAGTTAAGTGACTTGCCATGGGGCACATGGCTAGCAAGTGTCTGAAATGGATTTGAACTCAGGTCTTCTTAACTCCACACCCAATGCTCTAGCTACTGTGCCAGCTAGCTGGCCAGAGATGTGCTTGGCATTGTGCTAAGTGCTGGAGAATTAAAAAAAAAAAAAAAGACAAGTCCTTCCCTCAAGGAGCATACATTCTAATGAGAGAGAGTAAACGTAAATCATTAGGTCCATGCCTTAGGGAGAGACAATGGTAATCTGAAAAGGGAAGGGGTTCAAAGCTGAGGGCCCAGGTCTGCTGGAGAAGGTGATATTTGAGCTGAAGAGCAGTCCAGGCAGGGGAGAAGCCCGAGCATGAGGGGGAGTAAGGTGTAAGAAGACTGGAAAGGGAGGAAGGGTCCAAGTTGTAAGCAGCTTTAAATCCCAGAGAATTTTATATTTGATCCTGGAGGTAACAGGGAGCTGTGGAGCATTCTGAGCAAGGGAGGAGCACTTGATGAAAATAATTTCGGCAGCTGAGTGAAGGATGGATTGGATTGGAGAGGGACCTGAGACAGGGAAAGCACTACCAGGAGAGAGGTGATGGAGTGGAGAGAAGGGGATGGTATAGGACAGATATTGAGAAATGACAAGACTTGGCAATGGATTGGATGTATGGGGTGAGTGAATGTGAGGAATTGGGGGATGCTGAGGCTTGAGAGCCTGGGTGATGGAGACAATGGGGGGTGTCTCTCCCCACCCTCAATGAATGAATAAATGAATGATGCACTTATTAAGCACTAACTATATACAAAGCACTGCACTAAGTGTTGGAGATCCAATAGTATTAAAAGCAGTAGGAAAGTCTGGAAGAGGGAAGGGTTTGGGAGAAAGAAAATGAATTTTATTTTGGACAGGTTGAATCTGAGATGTCCTGAGGCACCACAACAACCCTGGGAGGTAGGTGCTCTTATGATCCCCATATTACAGATGACAGAAAAGTTAAATGTCTTGAGGTGGGCATATGAAGGGGGAAAGATGTGGAGGGGAGAAAACAGCATAAAGTTGAACCAGTTTAACTATAGTGTGAACACTGGGAAAGAAGGCAAATGAGACCCCAGTACTGGCTGAAGAAATGGGAAAGCCAGCTGTGTAGATGAAGCTGAGGAAGAGCAAGTTTGAGGAGTGAAGCTTAGGGATCAGTGGAAAGAAAGGTTTGGGTCTGGTATAGACAAACACTTATGGGTGACGATGCTGGTGCTGTGCCCAGACTTTGGCTTTAACATTTTTATCAATGACTTGGATGAAGGCGTAACTGGTTTGCTTATCTGCTTTGTAAATGACATAAAGGTAGGAGGGAGAGTGGCTGGGTGACAAGAACCAGGAGCCTATTTAGGGGATTTGGACCAGAGCCATAATTTCACTGATACGGTGAACTCCCAAAGAGGAAACACCCTTGGTCAAAGAAAGTTAGTACTTTAGCTCATAGTCTTGGCTGCCAAGACTAGAGGTTAAATGACATGTTCTGGTCCCCCTAGTCAATATGTGTCAAGAGGCCTTGAAGAATAATTAATAATAATAATAACTGGCATTTATGTAGCAATTTAAGGTTTGCAAAGTGCTTTACAGAGAGTATCTCACTTGATCTTCACAACCCTGAGAGGCAGGTGTTATATTACCACCATTTTACAGATGCAGAAACTGAGGCAAGCAGAGGTTAAATGACTTGCCCAAGATCACGTCATATTTCTTATGTGTTATCTCAATCCTAAAATGGCTTTTAGTTGGTGGGATAGGTTGCCGCCATTATTACCCAACTGGAAGACATCACCTGAAAGGAGTTTTACAGTGTGTGGTCTGCTTAGTTCAGAGGTGACTTCTATCTAGATTGGATCTTTATTTGCCTATAGGGACAAGGAAAAGGGGGGGTGGATATGGCAGAAATTAGAAGTTATATTTAGCAAGTAAAAAATAAAATAATTGAAGGGAGTTCTGTGACATAGACACTGAGAAGAATTTAGAGGAAAAATTAGCTGCTCAAATCTTATTTAAAAATGGGTTTGGGGGCAGCTAGGTGGCGCAGTGGATAAAGTACCGGCCCTGGATTCAGGACTCCCTGAGTTCAAATCTGGCCTCAGACACTTGACACTTAACTAGCTGTGTGACCCTGGTCAAGTCACTTAACCCCAATTGCCCTGCAAAAAAAAAAAAAAAAAAAAGGGTTTGCTATAAGGTAGCCAGGGATGTATTTTGCTCTAACAGTCAGGTTTCAATATTGCTATTCTATTGTTTTCTTAATATGAAAGTTCTTAGAGTTGGAAGGGACCTTAGAGATCACCTGGTTCAACTTTCTCATTTTGTGTTATGACTTGAATAACACCACCAACACCAACACTAATAATAAACTTTAAGGTTTGCAAAGTGCCTTACAAACAAAAATCATTTGATTCTCACAACAACACTGGGAGGTAGTGTTCTTCTTATCCTCGTATTACACATGACAAGAAGTTAAATGACTTGACCAGGGGGTCACACAGCTAGTCATTGAGGTGGGATTTTAACTTGGTCTTCTGACTCCAGGGGCCAGGACAGTAGGGGCCGGCCCACAACACAACATTAAGTGTATTTGAACCAGATTAAAATGAAATAGGGGTCAGCTACACGTTGCAGTGAATAAAGTACCCGGCCCTGGATTCAGGAGGACCTGAGTTCAAAATCCCACCTCAGACACTGGCACACTTACTAGCTGTGTGACCCTGGGTAGGTCACTGAACCCTCATTGCCCCCCCCAAGTGAAAGATTAAAATGAAATTGGAAAGCATTTAACAAAATAAATAAAAATACAATAAGACATAGATAATGTTAGTATGTGGTTTTCTAAGTCAACATGCAGCTGGCAGGAATCCTTACATATGCCTAGTGCCCCTGTTTCTATTCGAGTTTGACCACCGTCCTTCAGAGCTACCTAGCTGACCCTGGTCCTGAGGCCATTTCTCCACTGGCCCCTACATTACCATTGCTAGTCAATGATAAATATAATGATACACATAAAGTCCTACACTTTATGTCCTACACAGTGCCAGCCCACTGGGTTGGTCGGTCACAAACCATTCATGTGAAGAAAGGATCTGAGGATGCTAGTGGTCTGCCAGCTGCCTCCAGAACTTAACCCCATGAGCTGAGGCCCCTTCCTGACCAGCACTGGCATCTGCTGGATAGCACCCCTGGAGCCTTGTGTTCGGTGCTTTGGGAAAAGACGAGGACAAATAGTTTGCAAGTGTCAAAGACGCAAAGGACGGCCAGGATGCGGTAAAGAGCATCCAAACTGGCGACGGGGGGAAGGAACTGCGTATGTTTGGCCTGGATAAGGAATTCGAGGTGTGGATTGCTACTCCCCCCCCCATTTTTGCAAGTTGCCTTCCAGCATCTGAAGGGTTGAAGCGTAGAAGGACTAACCCAGTTCTGCTTGGCAGGGGGCCAAGGAGGATGAATGAGAGGCACGGCAGGGGGGGACGCAGGGGGGCAGCTTTAGGGGTTCCCAAAGAGGGACGCGTGGCTGCGTCTGGATGGGGTGCAAGGGAAGGGGGAGAAGGAGAGAGCCGGGGTGCGGCGGCAAAAGTCAGTGGAAAGGGTGTCCTGGTGTCTTTCGAGGACAGAGGCTGTCACCGCTTTTCTGTGACGTCATTCCGAAGTCGTCCCACGCCTTACCCTCCCTCCTCCGCGAGAGTGTAACGTCACCTGCTATCCCCGGGGGCGGTGACGTCAGCACGCTGCCGGAGGGAGAAGCGAAGGGGCAGCGCGAGCAGGGCGGAAGTCTGAGCGGTCACTCCACGGATTCGGCTCCTTTAAGAGCAGTCTCCACCTCCTTGTTCGAAGGGGCACCGGCAGGCCAATGGCGGGGCCGGGACGGCGTGACGTCATAACAGCGGGGGCGGGGGGTTCAGCTGGGTCTCCCGAGAGAGGCGGGGCCGGAGGAGGGAACCCGACCGGGTCTTGAGCTCCCCTCCTCCCCCCCCTCCCCCCCTGCCAACTCCCCCCTCGCCCGGTCGGGCCCGGGCCTTCCGGAGAGCTGACTCTGACCTTGACCCTGACCCTGACCTTGGCCTCCCTGCTCCCTCGGCCCCCGACTCCAGTCTGTCCCCTGTGTCCCCCGGACCCGTTTCCTTTTAACTCCATTTTCCCTTCTCTGCCCCTGGAGCTCCACCTGTCCTTCTGGTCCAGAGTCCCTGCTCCACCCCAACCACTCCCCCCACGTGACCCAGGCTGGTTCCCAGCCTCTCCCTCTGGTGTCCATCCCTGTATCCTTCTCACCCCCACCCTCCACCCCCGGCCCTTGCCAATGGCATCCTCAGACCTGGCAGGGGATCTGAGGGCCCTGCTGGGGGGTCAGGGGCTGCCGGTGCTGGACTATGACTCTGTGCCCCTAAAGGTGTCACCTGTGCCCGTGCAGCTCAGGAAGAATGTCTCCTATATCGTGCTGGCTGTCTTCTTCAACGACCAGGTGAGAGACAGCCAGAACCCTAACTGCAGAGTCCTTTGGGGCCCCAGACACTCCAAGAGAGAGGATCCTAGAGCCTGGACCCACTTAATCCAGGGCTTGGGAAAGAGAGATGGAGAAAGAACCCCCTTATTGGCGAGGTGGTGACTGGAGAATCAGACACCGTGGGAGTGACATCCGCCCAAAACACTTACTGAATATCTACCAGGCGCAGCGCACTGTGCTAGCTGCCACAGAGGAGGCAAGCGCAGAGAATTCCATCCAGCATTCATTTATTTATTCATTTATTTGTTTGTTTGTTTGTGCTAAGGAGACAGAGAGGAGAAACCAGACACAATCCCTACCCACAAGGAGCTCGCAAGCTAGCACTTGCCACTTAGAATATGATAAACTTAGAGGAAAATTCCAGACAAAATGCTTGGGGAAAGCTTCATGACTGTGGCTCCTGAGCTGGGTCTTGAATAAAGGGGCAAACCTTAGCAATTGTCCAGCTGTTCAGTAAGGATTTATTAAGCACTTACTATGTGCCACATATTGGGGTTACAGAGACAAAGAGATAAAATAGGCCCTGCCCTCAAGGGGTTTAAATTCTATGGAGGTGGGGGGGAATAAATGCTTATTGAATAGATATAGGGGGGAAGAGAAAGAGAGCAGGCATCTACTATGTACCACATGCTGGGGTTTTTATCCAAAGACAAAAAGAGAAAACATCGCCTGCCTTCAAGGAGCTTATATTCTATAGGGGTAAATAAATATTTATTGAACTGATGTGGGGGGAATAAAATAGCCATGTTTTACACCCCTGCTATGTGTCAGGCGCTTTACAAATATCTTGTTCGATCCCCACAACAACCCTGGGAGGTAAGTATCTTTGTTATTCTAATTTTACAGTAGAGGAAACTGAGGTAGATACAAGTTAAGTGACTTGTCTAGGGTCACACATAGTAAATCTCAGGGGTAAAGTTTGAACTCAGGTCTTCCTGACTCCAGGCCTAGTGCTCTATTCATTTTACCACCCAGCTGCCTTGAGGAGAGGAGGAATAATTAAAAATTACTGAGGTTTACAACCTTGTGTGGCTGGGAGGATGGTAGTATCATTAACAGAAATAGAGAAATCAGGAAGAAGGGCAGGTTTTGGAGGCAAGATGAGTTCAGTTAAGGATATGCTGACTTTGAAGCCCTGACAGGACATCTTGATATGGGAGGTATCCTGCGGCAGTTGGAAACCCTGGATTGGCACGCATGGGAGGAGTCAAATCTGGAGATAAAGATTTAGGAGTCATCTGCCTTGGGGTGAAAATGGAAGCCATGGAAGTTAATGGAATCATTAAGGGGAAAGTTTGGAGAGAGACTGGATACTGAGAAACAGAGAAGAAAGAGAGAGAGAGAGACAAAGGCAGATACTGAGAGAGAGTTAGGGAGAGAGAGGCAGGTACTGAGTGAGACAAAAAGAGAGAAGAAAAAGGGAGGGAGAGAGAGACAGACATGCTGAGGGAGAGAAAGGGAGTTAGGGAGAGGAAAGAGAGAGATAACTTGAGAGGGAGACAGAGGGAGACAAAGAAGCAGATACTGAGAAAGAGGGAGAGAGGGGATAGACACTGGCAGAGGCAGAGGCAGAGGCAGACGCTAAGGACAGACACCGAGAAAAAAGAAGTGAGGAGCCTCCCAATCAATCTACCCATCCCCAAAATGTGTTTTTAAGGAGCTTGAAAAGGAGCCACCAGAGGAAGAAGATTAGAAAGTGAATGGTCAAAAGGCAAGTTTAGAAGCACGAAACTATTCTTTCTAAAGAGAAAAAAGCCGAGTTTGAGGGCACAACAGTTAGAAGGATGGTTGTTTTTTAAGTTAGGGGAAACCTGAATGTGTTTGTAAGTGGGTGGAAAGGAGTCAGTAAAGAGGAAGGGACCCAAGGGGTACAGTTGAGGCAGGTCCTTAAGGAGATGGGAGGGGATGGACTCAATGGTACAGGTGGTCAGAAAGGGAGGCCATCTCTTCCTCAGAGTCCAGAGGAAAGGAGAAGGGTGTGGGGAGCGATACAGACTTTGAGGTGTGGAGGACAGGAATTGAGGGAAGTTTCAGGCACGTGACTTCACCTCCTACTACACTGAGAAGAAAGTCAGGTGGAGTGGGATTGGGGGTTTGAGGAGAAAGGAGCTTTGAAATGGCTGGAGAGGGTAATGTGATTTGGAATCAACAGACAGAAGTGGAATAATTTCCATACATCAAGGGAGGAGTTATTCACATACATTGAGGGTTGAGGGTTATTTGCATACATTTCTAGGACCCCATCAGGGCATTTTCATCACTTTCTTCTACTTTGTTAAGGCAGCTCAGGAATAGGAGTAGAGAAAGAAGGTAGAAACTCATCTTCATCTAGGATTTTAAATGAGCAGGGCAAGAAAGTCAAAGGACAAGGCATTCAAGGATGGAGAATGGAACCTTGAAAGAGTTGACCATGTAGGAGCAGCAAGGTGGTGCAGTAGACAAAGCACCGACCCCTGGATTCAGGAGGATCTGAGTTCAAATCCAGCCTCAGACACTTGACACTTACTAGCTGTGTGACCCTGGGCAAGTCACTTAACCCTCATTGCCCCACCAAAAAAAAAAAAAAATTGACCATGTAGTCAAGACTGGATAAGGAGAGAAGTGAAGTCAGAAGGGGGTGTGGCTGACAGGATGGGAACAGATTAGGTGACCAGAGGTCATGAAGAGGAGACCTTCTGGAGGAATGGGAATGATTTATGTCAGAGATGGGAATTTCATAGTTTAGGATCTGAAAGTTGAAGCAGTTTCAAGCAAGGTCTAAGGTTTGACCACCCAAAGGAAAGGCTGTGGTAGAGGGAATAGAGGTCATCAGAGTTGAGGCAGGGAGAATTTGTGAGGCCCAAGGTGTTAAAATAATGAGGATCATGCCAGCTGATATTTGAATAGCACATCAGGGTTTAAAGTCAGTTGACAAGCAATTATTAAGCACCTGCTTTGTGCTGGGCACTGTGGTAGACATTGGGGATACAAAGAAAAGCAAAAAAATCAGTGCCTTGTTCTCAGGGAGCTCCCTGCCTAATGGGAGAGTCAACATGCAAACAACTATGTACAGACAGGATATGTATAGACAGGATAAATTGGAGATGATCACCAGAGGGAAGGCAGAGTGGACTTGTACATACATATCTCATTTGATCTTCACCGCTCGGTGAGGTAGCATCCTCAAAACAAGTCTGAGTTGTTTCTTAATAGCTTGAAATCGAGCAGGGAGGGGAGAATAGACACACACTGGAAATAAGGCACAGGCCTGGGAGCTGGTGCATCCAAAGTCTGGGATAAAGCTCTGAAATCCTGGCATCTGTAGATCTTCTTTCCAGAGGGAAATTGTGGAAATGTTTCAGATGCCATGAAAAAGCAGGGGCAACCTAGCCAAAAGTGCTGTTTCCCTGCCTGCTAGACTCACTCCAGCTTTGGTATCTGAGGCATCTGTTAAGTTCCCAGAGAGGAGGGACATGCTTGACAAACCCTCAGCGGTCTGGGTTGGGACCTTCTGGATGCAGGATAAGGGAGCGTGCGATTTGTCTTGCCTGAAAAGTGATCCTGGCAGGACAGACCACAGGTGGGATGGGAGGTCCTCTTTTGTTTCCCTAGGGTGAAGTGTTAATGATCCAGGAAGCCAAAAGAGAGTGCCATGGGTCTTGGTATCTGCCTGCTGGGAGAATGGAGCCTGGGGAAACCATTCTGGAGGCACTGAGACGGGAGGTGAAGGAGGAGGCAGGCCTGGAGTGTGAGCCATTGACGCTGCTGGCAGTGGAGGAGCGAGGTCCCCGCTGGATCCGCTTTGCTTTCCTGGCCCGTCCCACAGGTACTCCTCCACATGGCAGGCAGTGGACAGGGAGCCCCTAACTCCCCTGTTATTTCCTCAGACCCCACAGACTGACTATCCTAAAATGATCAACTGCTATACATCTTTCTGCTCACCTCTGATGCTTCCTTCTCCCTTCCACCTTCTTTCAGGTGGGATCCTCAAGACTTCCGAGGAGGCAGATAAGGAGTCCCTGCAAGCTGGCTGGTACCCTCAAGCCTCCTTGCCCACCCCGCTTCGTTCCCATGACATCCTGCCCCTCATAAAACTGGGTTCCCACTATTACCAACGAGCTAAACACCCTCCTACTCTGCCCCAAGAGCTTCCCTGCAAGCTTATCTGCCAGCGGCTTATAACTGCCTTTACCAGTGCCAAGAATATATGGGTGTTGGCGGGTACACAAGGCAGTCTCCATTTGCCCATCACAGCCTGTGGACTCACCCCATCAGAGCAGAATAGCAGCATTGTGGTGTCTGTGTTTCGACTCCTACAACAGTGCTTGACACTGTCCCAGTTGACAGTGAAGACCCAGGGGATACTGGGGCTGCAGCATCTGGGCAAGAACCAGGCTGATGGTATCTGCCTGAATGTGCTAGTAACAGTGGCCTATAAAAACCCAGGTAGCCTCAACAAACCACCCGAGATCCAAGGAAGCAACTTCTGCTGGTGGCAGGTGGAAGAGGAAGACGTGCGAAGCCACCTCCTAAAGAGACTCCATGAGGTGTCTGTTGTCCCAATCCACAGTTAGCTGAGCTGCCTGGAAATGTGAGCACACTTCTAGGCACCGATACCACCCGACAGCTATTGTTTGAAACTTCTAGGATGCCTGAGAGTTGAGCTCACAGAGATCTTTCAGGGGGTGAAGAGGGGCCTCTGGGTTCTCAGGCCACCATCTTCCTTCCAGCCCATAGTGCTGCTCTTTGCTTGCCAAGAGGGACAATGACTGAACTTGGGTAGAGCTCGGAGCCCAAAGACTGGTCACCTAAGGCAAACTGAAAGCCTACCCATCCTAGAACCCAAGACTATTAGAACAGCTTGGCTGCAGGTGCGATCATGCCTACTTGTCTCGAGTGGCCACTTTGCCGATGGTAACGTCTTTATCTTCTTCCACAGTGCCGAAGCCTGTGTGTGCCAGCGGACAAGTAAAAGGGAGGCCCCCCTGCCACCCAGTGCTGCAGTGTGCCCTCCTCCTGAGCAAGCAGGTGTCTGGGTCATTTCTTGTGCAAAACCAGTTCTATACAATATAAACCTCTACACCTGGCAATCTAAGGCCTTTTACAGTCTGATTTGTACTTCTGCTTGGAGCCTTATTTCGTGCTTGTTCCCTTCATGGAGTCTACATTCCAGCCATACTGGACCACTAGCTCTTGTGGAAATCGTCTCCCACCTTTGTGTATTCACATGAGTTCTCCTCTATGCTTCAAATTCACTTCCTCATGTCCAGTTCTCGGGACCTTTGATGACTGCGTAGATAAGTTCGGGTGCCTCCTTCTCTGTGAAAGTCACTGACTTCCCCGCTTAATTCTCTCAATTTTACCTTGTGTTATGTTTCTGTATCCATCTATCCCTACATTAGAATGTAAGCTCTTTGAGGACAGTGACAGTTTTTTTCCCTTTATGTCCCTGACACTTAGTATACAAGTAAGTATATATGTCAAATAAATGTTTTATGAATTCCCCTTGACGTCTGCCAGGGTGACTTTGTGGAACAAAAGCAGGGGCGTTTTAGTTGCACCCTCCAAAGGGAGAAGCTGGTTCCTTCACTGAGCTAGGAAGTCTGGGTGAAAGCTGGCCTTCATAAGCTGACCTGCTTGGGTGGTCTGGAAGCTATGGGGTTGCAACCCTTTGGGGGGGGCCTCCCTTCAGTCTCACCCACCTGAGAAGGAAATGTCTCAAAGATGAAAGGGACGTATAAAATGAACAGAAAATGCCTTCTTGGCAAAGAGCCTGGCCGGGCATGAGGTAAGCTCCCCGTGGTGAGGTTGAGGTGCCTTCTGTCCTTGTGGCCACGCTCAGTGCTGTAACAGGCAGACAGTTCTGTCTGTGATTTCTGGTTGGAGGGCTACGATGTACAGAAAAGGATGGAGCCACAGTGTTTGTATAACCACACCATTTTATGGCTGTGCTGCCTCATGGAGGGCACCATGCATAGGCCAAAGTGCACAGAAGTTGAGAGCTCAACTTCCCACACCTCCCATTGTGTCCCCAGAGCTGAACTAAAGGTAGCCCATGTTCTCTCCAGCAGCCAAGATCAGCCACCACAAGCCCACCCTGAGAAGCAGTAGCCAGCCGAGAGTCCTCCCAGCTTGCCGTGGGGAATGGAGGGATGAGGAAGGTCAATGGGTTTCCTCCCCTTGCATGTTACCCCCTTGGCAACCCGAGTCTGATCTCCAGAGAAAGGCAGCCAGGAAAAGGGAAAAGGGGCTTTGGGCTGCTGCTGCTCCCTGCCTGGGAGGGAAGCCAAGGACTGTAGTCCTGTGAGGTAATGCTTAGCCCCGCCCACTGCAGGTCAAAACAGATCTAGGGTGAGCGGGGTGGCAGCCCTGGCAGACAGAAGACATGGGGAGTGGGACACAGGCTCTGGCTGCTTTCCTCCAGCCCCTTCCCGGCCGGGTCTGCAGGTGGGCCGATGAACACTAGCCTTGTTCATTCAGAACTCTGCTGAGGCCTGATGTTCCCTAGCCGAGTGTTCTTTCAGAGCCAGGGAGCTGGGCGGGCTGCTAAGGGCACGGCCCTTCCTGGATCCCAGTGCCTCAACCCAGGTGTCAGGGACCTGCCGAGACGGGTTCAGAGGGCGCCAGAGAAACCAGCCACAGGCTGGCTCTTTGCTCTTCTCCCCAGGCCCTTTCCCACCCCGGCTGCACTCACATCAAGGTTCTCATTAGCAGCTGCCCCCGCCTGGGTGCGGAACATACCTTGGGTGCTTGCCATGCTGCAGTTGGGAATTTTGCAACTGCCTGAAGGTGGGGCAGAGGAGGAAGAGGGGGCCTCCCTAAGCTCTCCCTTCACTGCCCACATCCCCCTGGGTCAAGCTTGGGTGGGCAGATGGGGTCTAAGTCTCAGCAGCTCTTTGATGCTTAGTAAAAAAAAATAGGTTCCGTCCCCCAAGACCAAAAGAGCCTTAGAGCCAATTGCTCTCTTCTGCCCGTCCCTTAACAGGGAGGACCAGAGTGGGAGAGGGGAGGTAGTGGGTACAAAAAACAAAGGGTTGATAAGTACTGGGCGTCTTCCCCACTTCTCTCTCTTTGAACGATGTTTGTCCAGGAAACAGCTGTAGCCTCCTCTCCTGCTTCCTTGGCACCCTTTGAGAGCCCCGCCTTGGAAGATATGGTCTACAAGCCAGGAGTTGAGTGCTAATGGCCTTGGAAAAGCAGGCGCCATTGCTGAGGTCTGAGGAGGCAGGCAGGCTTCCCCCAACTCCAGGGAGAACAGTGCTAGGCATGCCAGGAGAAGAGGCTGCCTTGAGGCAAAGGTGTAGACGTGGAGTCCCCCCCCCCAAACCCCTATGGATCTGGCTCAGACATGTCCTTGTGGGGGTGGGGGCAAGTTCAGGTGAGGACTGTTTGGGGGGAATTTAACAAAGGCAATAGCGGCCAGCTCCTTGCAGAACTCTTCAAGCACTACCACCCCCTGCAGGAGGATCTGATGGTCCATTCTACAGGGAAAAAAAAAGCAAAGGGCCACAGCTGGCCAGCTGCCCAGGGCCTGCTGTTCCCCCTGTACCTTCCCTGATACCTACAGGGCAGAGCAGAGAAACTTGCCAGAGGCAAACAGCAGGACCCTTTCCCAGCGGTGCTGCCCCCACCCTCCACCCCCTCCTCTAGGTCATCTCCTGAAGCATTGGTTTTCCTGAATAGGTACTTACTGCTCTCCAGGGACCTGTCCAGTCAACTGCTTCCGAACCTGGAGCAGCTTGCTGGAGAACTGAGGCACCCGCTGGATTCTCTGCATCAAGTCTCCAATTACCTAGAGAAAGGAGAAGAAATGAGCCAGAAGGCTGGGGGAGAGGGGGCACAGCCCCCAGATCTCAACTCCTCTTGTGGCTTTTCCTTAGGAGGTGCCAGTCATGGGCCAGGAAAAGGAGCCCATCCCTCTTGTTCAGCCCTCTGTGGCCTGGGCCTCACTTCCTCTGACACCGTATTGTGGACACCGAGCCAGCCTCTGGATCCCCTTTCTGTCCCTTTCCATCTCAGCTTGCCCCTTGGAACTTCCCTTGGTACGTCCTTACCCTCACAAGCACAGAGAAGAGGCTCCTGCAGCCAGGGGCCAGGCTGATGTAGGGGTCCAAGAGGTACTCATGGATGTGGGGGTGAGGGAACAGGGCGAGGCGGGACAGGACAGAAGTCACTTGCAGATTCAGACTGTATGGCTGTGAAGAACATTGTGAGTAATGTTAATGGGAGGGGGGCCCCTCTGAGCATTCTCCAACATCCCCCCTAGAAAGGCTCCTGGCCAGTGTGAACGTGTGCGGGGGAGGCAGCATGCACATGATCTGTGTGTCATGGATTCCCTGGGGCTGACGGCTGAGCATGTTGGGGCATGAAGAGCAAAGGCATGATGGGGCTTCCCAGCGGGGGAAGGTTTGGAAAGAGGAAAAGGCAAGAAGAAGGAAGGTAGTGTTAGAACTCAAGACCCTTATAAGAAACCAGCTCCCTACAGTCATCCTGCCACTTCCCCATTGTGGCTGGCACAAGCCTGGCTTTGTCCTGGACGCCTTCCTCGGACTATCTCCTCGGTGCCTTACCCAGGCCAAGGTGTGGTGCACGCCTAATTATATTTCTCCTGCTACCTGATCCAAGATCCGTGCCATCCGATTGAAGAGTACTTGGAGGAAGCGACCCTCAAAGAATGGAGTCTCGGGCTCGTGGGGATCCAGGGGAGAGGGAGCCAAAGGCCAAGCCCAGGAGGCAACCCGGGAACAGCATTCCTGGAACTGAGATAAGAAAGAAATCCTGAGACACTGGGCCTGATGGAAATAAGGGACATTTTTCTTATACCCATCCACTTTAGAGAGGAAGTCAGATTCTCAGCCCTTCTTTAGAAATTCAAGTACTAGGATGACAGGAAGAAAAATGACTCCCACACATGGAAGGATGAAGACGGGAGACAGGAAGCAGTAAACTCACCAACCCATAAGCATCATGGACATAGGTGTCATAACCAGTCTCTTCTAGAAAGGCGGAAGTCTTGGCTTCTTCTGGGACCAGGCAGAGAAAACTGAGAGAAATAGGAAGGAGGCACCCATGTGTTAAGGAGCCCAAGCACCTGAGTCTGGCTCCTGAACCTCAGGGATCTTTTCTCTCCCTGCTTGGCCTCCCATAGCTGGTGGCCAATGGCTCAGAGGCAGGAGATGAGGCCCCAAGTCATTCCTCACTCCCAGCCTGCTCCCCTAATTGCCAGCTGAGAAGGCTAGGTTCCCTATGTCAAGAACATCAATTGTCCATGCCATCCCCCTCTAGAAGGACCCTCTGGCCAGAGTGAGGAGAACAAGGCTCTAGCCTGGGACTCCTTACCTGTTGACAATCTCTGTCACTGCTGTCTTGCCATCCAGGTGGGGAGTGGGGGCTGGAAGTCTGGAGGTAGGCTGAAAGCCAGTGTTTGGGAACCCATCTGTGAAGTAAGGGTCTTCTTCTAGGTCTCTGCAGGGCCAAGGGAAAAAGTGAAGGTGTGCTGTGGAGTTTCTTTCTTTTCTTCTCATTCCCTTTTCTCTCTCCCTCCTCCTTTTCCCTCCCCCCACCCCCAGCCACTCCCATGGCCTGCCTGCCCCCATGTCCTCACTCACACACTGTCCTCATAGCTTTCTGGCTCGGGCAAGCCTCGGGCCACATACATGCGGCCCTCCAGGTTCCGAAGGAGCAGCATGTGAACGATCTGTTCGTTGGGCTTCTGTAGCAGCTCCTCAAAGAGCCGCAGGGTGGCTATGCTGATCTGGGAGGTACAGAGAAGGACACAGGAGAGGGCGTGGAGAAGTCAGACAGACTGTTCAGCTACCATGCTCACAAAGATGAGGCTTCTGTGCTTGGACTCTCAGCAAGGGGAGAGGGTTACAGGGAGAGGACAGGAGAGAACACAGAACCTTGCACTAGGAGTCGGGATAGCTGACAGTAACTTGCTGTGTGATCCTGGGCAAGCCAACTGACTGCATTTCTGGCAATATGGGGCCATGTCTACTTTGCAAATGTAAAAGTTCTTTTCAAATGATAAAGTCCTATACAAATTTCAGTTGGATGCAGAAAAAATGGGCCTGCTAAGTTGCTAATTGCTCATCCAGCTGTGGAGATCTGTGCCTGAAAAGAGCCAAGGAAAGATGAAGCGCCTTTGGGAGGCTCCTGCCACAGACCCTTCTAGCTGGAGAGAAGGGCCAGGCCCAGGAGGGATGGGGAGCCTCTGCCATCCTCACCTCATCCGAGAGATGGTCACAGTGTCCGATGAGGTGAGAGCATAGAGAACGGGGATTGTCTTCAAGAACCTCGGGCTGCCAGTCTGTGCCCACGAAAAAATCCACAGCTTCCTGCAGCAGGGCTGGGGAGCAAAGCTGGCGCAGCAGGGCTGTGAGCAGCGCTGTGGAGGTCAGGATGCTCTGCTCTGCTCTGTGAAGGGAGATGACCTTAGGGAGGCGAGAGGCCTGCACGAGCAGCAGCTTCCTTGCTGTGTCTCCCTCCCCATCCTTGATGAGGTGTGGAGAGTCAAAATGAAGGGAAGAGACTGACTCGGGAGGGCGGGCCGGGACAGCACAGTGTGTCTGGTGGGTAAATGTCAGTAGCCTGCACTGAAGGTGACTGGCCTGAGATACCAGGGATCCTGGGTGATGGAAGGTGGATAGGTGGCACACCGAGTCTGAGCCTACCCTCTGTGTGTAACTAGAGGACAATGACTTCAACTTACACATGCAAGAGCTGGGGTTGCAGGGTTGCAACAAACAGCTTCTCAGTCACAGCCTTTGCTAGGGCACCTGCAACAACCTGGAGGCAAAAGACCACATCTGATACTTTATCTAAATCAAGGAGCAAGTGTTCAGTAATAGGGGCCCAACCACCGTATGCAGGCACCCAGGAGACACTCAATAAATAAGAATTTAATTGAATGAGAGAGTGGGGAAGGTGGGTCTCCATTTGTCTTGGTTTCTTCAGAGCACTAAGGAGACAAGGAGGGACACCCACCTCATTCAGGTCCTACACAAGATGCTGCATGGTATGGGAAATGGGGACATGGGCATCTGCCAACCAGAGAGCTGAGGGCCCTGCTCCCCCATCCATACCTCATGGGCCTCCCTGATGAGGTGGTCACAATAATCAAACCACCCCAAGAATGCAGCTAAGGCCTCTCTGCCTGGGAAGGAAGCCTCATCAGAGGGGGCACTGGGCAACCTGCAGGCAAAGAAGGGAAGGTCTGGTGGTAAGGGAAGAGCTCCTGGTTTTTCCCATCATCCATTCCAAGAGCTGTGTCCCCCAGGGATTTCTCACCCAGCTACATGTTTTCCCCCGGGATAGGACTATAGCAGGCTTCTGAACCAGGGCAAAAGAACAGCTGAGCCCTCGCCTGAGGGGAAAACTGCTCTTTAGGCCATCTTATGAATTCTGGGAGCAGGTGGCAAGTACACAGATGTCCCACATTTGATGCCTCCCTACCCTGCCAGTGGTGAGATGCTTCTAGCCAAAGGCCTACCTCCAACTGATGCCCTCTAGGGTGGCGATGTCAGCAGGGTCGAGGAAGTTGGGCATGGCCTGATAGAGCTGGCAAAGGTGCTCTGCCACTGCAGAGCACAGAGGGCTCCTCTGTACCAAGTAGGTGGCTGCTGCCTGGGGGGCAACACTTACCAGGAGCAGCAGGTTCTCCTGGGCCTTCAGGGCCACTCGACTCTTCTAAGGGATGGGGACAAAGAATATCAGGGAGAGGTGCCCTCGGAAAAACCAACAGGCCCTCCTCCCCCACCCGTCCTATCCATTCCCTCCTCAGAATCACCCACCCACCACCCACCCTCTTTTGCCAGCACCTTGCTTTTGCACAACCCGATCAAGGAGGTGAGTAGATTGTTCTCCCCAAGCCCATTGTTAGGTTCTTCAGTTCCTCCTGGCAAATGGGTACCAGTGGCCTGGGCCCCCCAGGCCTCCCCATCAACTTTGGGGACCCTGCCGGAGGGCTCTTCAAGGGGAGAGCTCTTGTCCTGCTGGCTAGATGTCTCCTTCTTGCCCACCACTTTTTTGCCCTGCAAAGAAGTCTGAGTGAGTCCCAGTCATGGTATTCCTGTGGGCTCTCCTTGGAAAGGCAGGATATGTTGACACTACCTGTGTGACCTTGGACTTGTCACATAGAGATTCCTCTCTGCTTCAGTTTGCTCATTTGTAAAATGGGAGTGGGAGAGAGGTATTGGACTAGATAATCTCTAAGGTCCCTTCAGGCTTTAATCTATGCCAGGACTCAATTTAGCCCCAGATAGACCAGAAAGGGGCTAGCAGGACCTTCTAGAAACACATCTATGGACACCTTCTCTGTCCCCCTCTACTTGCAGAAGGAGATGGAACCACTTGTCTAGAACCTTGAAAGCTGACGTTCCCTAATGAGCCTGTGGTCCCAAGCTGGTCTTGCCTTGTGTGGTCTGGAGCTATAAGCCCAGGGAGGCCCCGGTCTCTCCCTCCCCTTTTTTTTAGGGCAAATGCCTACCTCTAGAATGTAGGTGAGCAGGGCTGGATCCTGCTGGATCTTGGTGCAAAGAACGGTGGTGAAATGGACCTCCTCCTTTTCTGTGGGAGATCCAGCAGCCGTCCCACCAAGCTGCAGGAGTTTCTGGGAACAGAAGAGAGCCATAATGCAGGGTGTCCTGATGGGGAGGAGAAGGGAGGGAGGGGGCAGTATGCTACATTTGTTTATCCATCTATACCTTCCACCCCAATCGCTCTCATTGGTCCCATACCTGCACAGGCCGGTGGACATTGAGGTAATGCAGAAGAGGGTGTTGTACTTGGGATAGGATTCTGCTGAAGAACAGGAACACCTGCTGGCGCATACCTGGGGGATACTGAGGGGCCAGTGAACAGAGAAACTGATCAGAAGATTGCCATACTATCAATGGGAACAGTACCCATATGGCATGGCAGGGGCTGGGGGGTGGGTGTACAGGGCCTCCAGATCCCCTAAAGAGAAAATGTCAGTGTGAGCTTTAACCAAGAAAAGGATAAAGCCTCATCTCTGAAATGTAGGTTTGGGGGAGATGGGAGAATTCTTATTGGCACAGTCATAGTCCCTGGTCTCAGATCACCCCTCCATCATGGCTGTGCAAGTGGCCATCCCAGTTAGGCCGCTTCAGGGGACTGTGACTAGGGATTAAAGGAGAGGAGAGGAGAACAGAGTCCAGAAACTCTAATTCCCAGCCTTCTGCCATCTCTTGCGTAACATTTCATTTTCCTCCCTCAGGAGCACCTCTCAAATTGGTCCTTAGAGGCTCCCTCCAGCTGCATGGCTAGGAGCTCCTTTAGGGCTCTGGGGTGTGCTGTGCCCTACCTCAGCCTTCCCCAGGGTGCACAGGGTCTCCAGGATCT
The DNA here is from genome assembly GCF_019393635.1 of Dromiciops gliroides. Classification (NCBI taxonomy): domain Eukaryota; kingdom Metazoa; phylum Chordata; class Mammalia; order Microbiotheria; family Microbiotheriidae; genus Dromiciops; species Dromiciops gliroides. Next base: position 541,164,782 of record NC_057862.1, on the reverse strand, counting down.
TGTGTTGTAGCAGGTATTCCAGGCAGGGCCCTGCCTCTCCAGCTGCTGCCTGTTGCTTTTCTTCATAGACCAGGATATCTAGCATCTGTTTCAGCCTCCAGGGAATATCTGTTTTCTTGGCTGGAGTGTTTTCATCTAAAGCATGTACAGAAAGAGCTCTTATTTAGGACCCTCTTGCCAAAATGGAGGAAATAAGTGTACTCGGGAGGGTAGAGGAAAGTTATGGGGTGACAAGGGGACAGCCCACAGCAGACAATGTTGAGTCCCATCCAGATGCCAAATCTACTTCCAAGAACAAGGGAAAAGAAGTGAGGGCTCCCAGAGGAGATTCCCTTGCAATAAGAGAAAAACTGGTTCCCTTGGGGCTCAGGATGCCAAGTGCTTTTTAGACAATTTCCTTCCATCAAAATGATGGCGGCATCATTATTCTCCCACCTTCAAGAGGCCCAGTGGTTAGTGGTTCTTTAGGAAGATAATATCCAGGACTGGTATTTCAACAACAAATAGTTTGGGTCTTTTAGTTCTGGGTCTGACTCAGAAGTCCCGGATTCTGGGGTATTTATCCTGCAACTTAGAACACATCTAAGAGGCTTATTGGATGATCATTCCCTGAGTTCTGTTTAGTCTTTCAATAATGAGAAGATAATAACTCCACATTAGCATACATTAGCATAGGGGGGAAACCCAAACCAAGTATCTTTATGGGCTCTGACTCCCACCTGCTCTATCTACTCTGGCCACCTCTGGCAAACAGGAGCTGGTGTGGCTGGGAGGTGGAGAGGAGGAATGGAGTTCTCGGCCAGCTTGACCAAGACTCTCATTGTAAACGGCACTTTAAGAAAATAAGAAAAGATCCAGCCTCCTTCCAAGTCAATGAGTTGGTCCCCCTATGCACCAGAACTCTCCTTTAAGGTTTCCTTCTGCTTCCTCTTTCTGAATCTTCTAAGTACCCATTTATTTATATGTTGTCTCCCTCACTCGAATTTAAGCTTCCTGAGGGCAGGGGTTGTCTTCTCCTTTCTTTGTATTCCCAACACACAGTTTAATAAATTTTTGCTGATCTAAGGGTGCCTATCACCTTTTCTACAGGACATGGGATCCAGAATGCTAGCTAGTAGCCCATATCAGGGTGATCATTTTAACTTAATATGAAGACTCACAACATGAAGAACCCTTTGTATGTGATCCAAGCCAGGTAGATGGAGCAGGGGTCAGAGCACTTGACCTGAAACCAGGAGGACCTGAATTCAAATCCTACTTTAGACATGAGATTCCCAGTGGTTTCATTGGAGATCCCCCAGAAGATCACAGGATCACAGGTTTAGAGCTGGAATGAACTTTAGAGGCTATTGAGCCTAAATGGCTTGTTTTGCAGATAATGCCCTCTTCACTATACTGTGCTACCTCTAGTGAGGCAGAGAGGTTCATTCTGGATAATTCAGAATTCTGACACAAAGGGATTCTAGGACCAACACAAACCACTTAATCCCAGGGTGGGGCAGGAATTCAGAAGCCCTATTATCCGATCCATGCCTAAAGAGGAATCTGGGCTACAACCAGTTTAACAAGAGACCATTTCACCTTCACCTGAAGACCTCCCCCCATCTCCAGCCAGACTCCCGAACTTCTGATCTTTCTAATTGTTCTTCTCCCCTTCCTTCCAGCCTAGATTAGCCTCACTGCATTTTTTCCCTCCTACTTCTTCCCTCTGGAATAAAGTAGAACAAGTCTAATCCTTCTTCTACACGCCAGTTCTTCAAATATGTGAAAGGTGATCGTGTCCCCTCAAGTCTTCTATTCTCAAGGCTCTCCTGAAACAGACTCCTTGGGGAACATGGGCTAGAGTGTGGAGGTGGAATAGAGCAGATGATGGCATCCAAAATGTAGGTGCCAGGACTGCCAAAGGGCATGCTGATTTCTGCCTTTCTGTCTTTTCTTCAAAAGAATGGCCCCTAACTTTGCATCTCTGCTGGCTTTACATGTGGATAGGCTACTTGTATTCTTACCAGCCTACTTCATCTTTCTGATTCAGGTAGAAATAATTATTGTTGTTCAGTCGTTTTCAACTTTTCATGACTCCATTTGGGGTTTTCCTAGCAAAGATACTGGAATGGTTTATCATTTCCTTCTCCAGATTATTATTTTTTTTTCTAGTGAGGCAACTGGGGTTAAGTGACTTGCCCAGGGTCACACAGCTAGTAAATGTTAAGTGTCTGAGGCTGGATTTGAACCCAGGTACTCCTGACTCCAAGGCCAGTGCTCTATCCACTGTGCCACCTAGCTGCCCCCTCTCCAGATTATTTTACAGATGAGGAAATTGAGACAGCCAAGGTTAAATGACATGCCCAGGGGTCACAAAGCTAATAAGTGTCTGAGGCCAGATTTGAACTCAGGATGATGAATCTTTCTGACTTCAGATCCAACAACACTCTATCTGCTGTGCCACCTAGTTGCCCCAAGAAATAATAATGGCTAGCAATTTTATATAGCACTTTATGGTTTGCAAAGTGCTTTACAAATATTAATTACCTCATCTGATCCTTACCACAACCTGGGGAATAGGTGCTGTTATTATCCCCATTTTATCGATGATGAAACTAAGACCGAGAGAAAGTGAAGTGACTTACCCAGGGACTCATAGCTAGTCTAGTAAGTATCTGAGGCTGGATTTGAACTCAGGTCTTCCTGACTTTGGAGTCAGGAATAGACTTGGGTCTACTGTTAGATAATAAAAAACAAACTGATATAACTCTCCCCTTCTCTAAGCCAGACCTAATGTAAACTGGGAGGTGTGGATGCAGAACACAGTATGAGATTACTCAGCGACCAGCCCATTTCCAATAGTGCAGGTGTTTGACTCTTGGTCCTTTGGGAGCCAAGGTCTGACCTACTGTCATAAATTCTCTTAACAAATAAAGAACAAGGAGAAATTCTCCCTCTGCGTCCTCACCTGGGAACTGTCCTCTCAAGTGGATCTAGAATATTTTTTAGACCCTCATCCCCAGGAGAGACAAAGCCCTGCAGGGGTTGGAAGAAGGTAAAAAACACCCATTTTCTCAGTGCACTGGAGAGAGAGGCCCATGTCCAGTGCTATTCCCAGACAGAATGATTCACTCAAGAGAACAGAGATGGAGAGGCACTGGGAGCCAAAAAGATGGGCATCTCCATCCCAAGGGTCATTCCAGTTTCTGCCTTCTCACCTCACTTTGCATTCTGGCAGGGTAGGCTGTTTGTTTAAGCTCTCTCCAGACCTCTTTCCCACCCCGACACCCATTTCTGATCCAGGTAGAAGAAAGCTGATGTGACTTCCTCCCCTGTGATATCTGAGAGGAAGCTAGGATAATTAGGTCTCACCTGTGGTTTCAATGTAGTAGTGAGTGATCCCTTTCCAGTGTTCCACAAAGGATTCAAGCAAGTCAATGTTGGGTTCCCGCTAGAAAGACACAAAGAAAGTGAGTGTGAGAGAGGTGCAGCTTAAAGTGGATGTCCCAGCTCTTCAGCAGGTGGCGTTGATGGGGCCCAAGGAGCACTGTACCAAGTCTTTTGCAGTCTATGAAATTGGGATCAGAACATTCTTTTCTGGAACACACATTCTTCCCCATGACCCCACAATTGGTGCTGACCACCTCCCTGGCTTTGTCTTCAAGTCCTTTCTGAAACTTTTGCCTGGTACTATTTCTAGGAGATAGCGTGAGAGTGGAATGAGTATTACATACTGATTTGGAAGGCCCAAGTTTTAATTCCACTTCTGCTACTCTCTGTGTGAACTTGAGCAAGTAACTTCCCCTCTCGGGCACTTTCCTCATCTGAAAATTGTGTGTGTGTGTGTGTGTGTGTGTGTGTGTGTGTGTGTGTGTGTGTGTGTTAGATCTTTAACATTTCTTCTGGTTCCAAAATCCTATCACCTATTCTCATAATGCTCTTCCCTTAACTACTATGATTATACATATCCTGGTCTTTTTCCTACCTGATAGTTCCTTTGCTGGTTCCTCTTCCTCTTTCCACCCCCACTCCCCCAACCTTAGGTATCCCCCAAGGCTCGAGTCTCAGCTATGGTGGCCAGGGATTTTAGGGTGCTATCCAGACCATTCCTGTAACTACTGACATACATGAACTGATGTGAAGTAAGCAGAGCCAGGAAACCAATATCCACAATGACTACAGCTAAATGGAAAGAACACCACAAAACAATCAACAATGAATGTTGGGAAATGACAAAGAACAAGCCTGGCCTCAAAGAAGAGCTATGAGAATGCACCTTGCCCCTTTTGCCTAAGTAGGAGAGGAGAGGGGGTCATGGGTATGGAACATTACATCTTAGGGATTAATTCCCAAGTTATGTTACAGTGGAAAGAATGCTGGGCCTGGAGTCAGGAAGACCTGAATTCAAATCTAACCTCACACTTAGCAAGCCACACTTAGCAGCCTAGTGATCCTGGTCAAATCAGGTTAAACACTGCCTGCCTCGGTTTCCTCAGATGTAAAATGGGGATATCACCCCACCACGGTTATTGTGAGGATCAAATAATATTTGTAAAGCACATGCTTAGCTCAGTGCTTGGCACACAGCAGGAACTGTATACATGCTCATTCCTTTCCCCCCTTCCTTTTTCCTTAATCGTTTCCAATTCCTCAGAATGTTCCTTCTATATTTCTTGGTGGGCTTACCAAGCACTTTAGGTCTTCTATGACCAGGTCCCTACCAACCCAACATTATTTAACTTCAGGTTCCCAAGTCTCTTTCTGATCTTCAGTCAAGTGGAACAATTCTGATAACAGGCCAATTACCAGCAGCCCTTAAGAAGCTTAAACGGGTTTATTACTAGGATGATTTTCCTACTATTCTTCTCAGTGAAGTTTTTCCACATTGGTTTTTTAAAAAGATAGCCCTGGGGGGCAGCTAGGTGGTGCAGTAGATAAAGCACTGGCCCTGGATTCGGGACTTAACACTTACTAGCTGTGTGACCTTGGGCAAGTCACTTAACCCCAGTTGCCTCAAAAAAAAAAAAGATAGCCCTGGGATCATGGGATCTCTAGCTAGAAAGGATCTTACAGAGCTAGGCCAATTCTCTCTTGGTTTTTTTTTTTTTTTTTTTGTGGGGCAATGGGGGTTAAGTGACTTGCCCAGGGTCACACAGCTAGTTAAGTGTCAAGTGTCTGAGGTCGGATTTGAACTCAGGTACTCCTGAATCCAGGGCCAGTGCTCTATCCACTGCGCCACCTAGCTGCCCAGCCAATTCTCTCTTTATAGGGGATGCTTGTTTTACAAAGTAGCAATTAACCCATATTCTGTTTTACAGAAGTTAACTAGTGTAAGGGAGTGAAGCAACTGGCCAGAAGGTTAAAGACCAAGCTAAGTGACAGTAACCTAGGGAAAGAAAAGGTATAGGGATCCTGTTACCTCAGGTTGGGGCAGGGGAGAAGGCCAGGGCTAAGGGATCACAAATTTAGAGTTTGACAGGAAATTGCAAGGGTTGGGGTGAGTAGAAGGGGGTAAGATATCTCCATATCATCATCCTGGGCCAGCCTTATAGGCTATGGACTCCAAGGTGTGATTTTTTTGAGAGGGCACATAAAAATGCCTTTCCCTCCCAACCTATGCCTGAAATTCCAACATTAGGAATTCTTTGGTCAAATGGGTAAAGGCAGATTTTTCTTAAATATATATATCATTGGGAAGCTAAATCACTATTAGTCACTATCCCTTAATATAAACTGGTTTATTAGATTAGATTCACACTTGTAGTTGAACTGAAGTCAGATTGACATGGAATATATCTAGGCATTAAATGAAAAACTGCATCTTTCTCTGAACTTCTTCCATGTAGGGTATATAGACCAATGCAATTGGATTTTGGTAAAAGGATTATGTTGGGCTTGACCAAATTCAGAAAAATGTTGAGGTCTCCTGCCAATACATACCAGAGTTCGAAATTTATTCTTCAGGTAGACAGGAGTTAAACTCGTAAATGTGAGAGGCAATGTAGAATGGTGGATAGAAAGGCAACTTGCCAAGGCAACTTGAATTCAAGCCTTGCCTCTAATACATATGGCCTTTGTGAGTCTGGGAATGTTCATATAGCCTCTCAGTGCTCTCGGCCAGAGGCATCAACAGGTAGGTGGGCTGCCCACCCTCTGAGTGCTGCCAAATCAGATTAAAATGTAATTGGGAACGATTTAACTAAATATATAAAAAACAATAATGATCATTATAGCTAACATTTAAATAGCACTTACTATGTGCCAGGCACTGTGTTAAGCACTTTCCAATTATCTCATTTGATCCTTACAACAACCCTGGGAGGTGGGTACTATAATTAGCTCTATTTTACAGAAGAGGAAACTGAGGCAGATGGAGGTTCAGTGACTTGTTCAGGGTTATACAACTAGTGTCTGAGGCCACACTTGAACTCAGGTCTTCCTGACTCAATCAGCCAGGATCCTTCTGTCCATTTAGTGATGCTGTTTCTATCTGAGCTTGACACCACTGCTTTCAGCAACTCTCTGCCAGTAAGTTACAGAAAAGATGTTAGCTAATACTGCCTTCTTGGTAGAGAGAATTTCTTTATCATTTCCTATACCTCTGAAATCCCTGGTCCAGTTCCTATCCCTAAGATTTCTTTTTTTTGTTGTTGTTTGTTTTCAGTGAGGCAACTGGGGTTAAGTGACTTGCCTGGGGTCACACAGCTAGTAAGTGTTAAGTGTCTGAGGTCGGATTTGAACTCAGGTACTCCTGACTCCAGGGCCGGTGCTCTATCCACTGCACCACCTAGCTGCTCCTATCCCTAAGATTTCTAAGGCTGGCTGAGATAGGTTAAGAATGGAAGCCTTAAGGTAGGGTCAAGAAAATTCTGGGGGGATTCAAATAAATTCCCATTTATTAAGTGTGTGAGGCTCTGTGCTAGATGTGGGAAGGTGGAAAAGATGGGGAGTTTTCAGATGACTTCATATTTTGCTGAAGGCTGGGCCCAATTTTTCTTTTCTTGTCCTTTCTTTCCTTCCTCCTTTCTCTTTCTTTCTTTTTCTTTCCTTCCTCTTTCTTTCTTTCTCTCTCTCTCTTTCTTTCCTTTTTAAGGAGGGGTAAAGGCTGATTGTGTGAAGTTAGGAAAATAAGACCTAGAGGAGAAATAACTGTCTGAGTATCTGAAGGGCTGCTACATGGAAAATGTTAAGATGTGGGCCCAGAGGGCAGAACTAGGAGAAAGCACAGAAGTGGCAGAAAGGCGGGTTCAGATAAAGGAAAAAAAAACATCCTAATAAGCAAAGCTCTACAAGATCTGCCAGGAGGAATCAGGTTCCCCTCACTAGAACTTGAAAATGGGATGACCACTTGCCAAGAATCCCAGAGAGGGGATTCTGGATCAGTTGTTAACTGAACTAAATGGCTTCTGAGAGTCCTCCTGAGTGAGATTTTGTCATCTCCTGTGTTCCCCTTGGAGAAAAATTTGAAAACTGATCAATTTGAAGAAAGGGCTTTTTCATTTTGTTACAAAAGAATTATAACCTGGGGGAAAGATTCCTGACCAGGGAGAAGAGAAAAACTAGAGTGGGCCTGAGGGAGAAAGTAAGGAGAGAGACTTAAAGAAGAGGAACAAGGGCAGGGGGGAAGAGATGGTAAGGGATGTAGATGAAAAAGGAAAGGCTTAGATGTAGGAGCAGAGGGGAGATAGATATGGGGACAGAAATTTGGGAGAGGAGTTTAGGAGAAGGGAGACTTAGGTAGGGGACAGATGGGGAAGAAGAGAAAACTGAAGGAGACAGATGGGGAAGAGAGACTTGAGTGGGAAGAGATGAGGGAAGATCTGCCAACGGGAAAGATGCTAGGAAAGAATAGATGGAGGGAAAAGGCTGGAGAAGGGAAAAGAAAGACTTGAGAAAGTTAAAAGAGGGGGACAAAGAAACATGGAGAGGATGATAGATGGAGGGAGGAGGGACATGGGGAGGTGATAGATGGGGGAGAATAGGGGAAGGGGAAGTTGGGGGAAAAGACTTGGGAAAAGGGGAGTTGGGGAGGAGTTCTCACTTGGGGAAGGGGAGAAGAGAGACTTGGGGAGGTGATTGGATGAGGGAGGAGACCAGGGAAGGAAGGAGATGGGGAGAAGAAAGACTTAGGGGAGAAATGGGGGAGAAGACCGGGGAGGAGAGACTGGAAGAGTTGGGGAAGGGAAGGAGAGACACTTGGGGAGAGGGAGAAGTAGGAGAGAAGAGAGACTAGGGAAGAAATAGATGGGGGAGGAGGGACTGGGGAGTTGGGGATTAGAGACTTGAGGAGGGGGTGAAGTGGAGGAGGCTAGAGACTGGGGATGGATGGGGTAGATGGGGAAGAGACACTAAGAAAGGAACAGATGGGGTTGGAACACCTGGAGAAGGACAAAACTGAGGAGAAGAAAGACTGGGGAGGGGGAGATCAGGGGGAAGAGACCTGAGAAGGGGCTGATAGGGAAAGAGAGGTGGGGAGAAGAGATCTGAGAAGAGGGACAGGAATAAGTTGAAGGACACGGGGGGGGGAGGGGAGGCGGGGAAGAGGACTGGGGGAGAGACGTGAGGGGTCGAAGCGGAAGCGAGGGGGAGGCGATGGCCCAGCAGGATCGGGGAGCCCCCGAGGGCGGAGCAGTCCCTTCCTCTCCCCCCCTCCACGTGGGCGGGTGTCGGGCGCCCCAGGGTCCCCCTAGCGCCCGGAGGCTCCTCCCCGCCCCGCCCCCTCCTCCTCGGGCCTAGGCCCCGGCCGGGCCTGCCCCGTGGCTCGGCCTCCCCGGCCTCCCCGGCCCGGCTCACCGCGCCCACGGCCTCCTGCAGCAGCGCCCCTAGCCGGCTCAGCATGGCGGCAGCGGCGGCGCCCCCGGCCCCGGGCAGGGGAGAGGGCCTGGCGGGGCGGCGGGATCCCTGTGCGGGCGGCGGAGGCGGCGGCAAAGGCAGAGGCCGAGGCCGAGGCCGAGGAAGAGGAGGAGGCTCCTGGGCTGTAGGACGAGCCCCTCCCCCGGGGCAGGCCCCGCCCCGCCCCGGAGTGACGTGCCCGCCCCGCCCTGTCCGGCCCCGCCCCCAGCTGGAGGCTCCTCCCAGCCAACTCTATCCCCCTCCCCCCAGGTACAGACTAAGAGCCTGAGGACCCCCAGCGAATTAAGGACAGAGAGGGGCAAACCCACGTCACATGGATACAACCCACCAAGTGCCTTACTGACATCATCCCATTTGTTCTGGGGGCTGGCAGAATAGTAATATTCTTAACATCATCATCATCAACAACAACAAAATAATACAGCTGGCATGGGTATAGCGCCTATATCATTGGGTCGTTTTGGGAGGATCAAATCAATCAACATTTATTAAGCGCCTGTTATGTGCCAGGCACTGTGCTAAGCCCGGGAAGAGGCAAAAGAGGCAAAAGTCAGTTCCTGTTCTCAAGGAGCTTGCAATCTAAGGGAGGAGACAGCATGCAAAAAAAACCCAACCCTACAAAACAAGTTACACACAGCATTAATAGGGGATAATTAACAGAGAGGAGGCTATGGAATTAAGAGGGGTTGTGGGGGGAGCAGTTAGGTGGCACAGTGGATAGAGCACCAGCCCTGGATTCAGGAGTACCTGAGTTCAAATCCGGCCTCAGACACTTAACACTTACTAGCTGTGTGACCTTGGGCAAGTCACTTAACCCCAATTGCCTCACTTAAAAAAAAAAAAAAAGAGGGGTTGTGGGGTAGGCTTCCTGTAGAAGGTAAGGTTTTAGTTGGGATTTAGAGAAACAGGGAGGTTAGTGGTTGGATTGGGAGAGGGAGAGCAGTCCAGATATGGGGAACAGCCAGAGAAAATGAGTCAAGAGATGAGATAACACATAAAGTGCTTTGCAAACCTTATTTATTTTTTTTTTGGTGAAGCAGTTGGGGTTAAGTAACTTGCTCAGGGTCACACAGCTAGTAAGTGTCAAGTGTCTGAGGTCGGATTTGAACTCAGGTCCTTCTGACTCCAGGGCCGATGCTCTATCCACTGCACCACCTAGCTGCCCCATGCAAACCTTAAAGTACGTAAATGCTGTTTATTATTTTACAAATGAAGGAAGGAGACCCTTTGGAATCAGTCAGTGAAGATTCTTTATGAACCTACTGTGTGCTGAACACTGTGCTAAGTGCTGGGGAACCAGGTAAGTGTTGTTTTTAACCCCATTTTGCATATAAGAAAACTGAAGCAAAGTGACTTGCCTGGGGATTACACAACTAGTAAGTGTCTGAGATCATATTTGAACTCCCAATCTTCCTGACTCCAGGCCCGGCTGTCTATCCACTCTGCCATCTTGCTTCATGTTTTGCTTTGCCCAAAACCAATGGGGAGAGGTGGAAAAGGGAGTCAGAAAGCAGTAGATTTTAGCTGGGTATGAGGCAGAACTTCTAACATCAGTTCAAAAGTAAAAGGAGTAACTCTTAGAGCTCAGAGGCTTCTCTACTAGTTTAGCAGCAAACATTTATTTATTTATTCATTCATTCATTTATCTATCTATCTATCTATCTATCTATCTATCTATCTATCTATCTATCTATCTATCTTTTTGTGGGGCAATGAGGGTTAAGTGACTTGCCCAGGGTCACACAGCTAGTAAGTATCAAATGTCTGAGGTCACATTTGAACTCAGGTTCTTCTGAGTCCAGGGCCAATGCTTTATCTACTGCGCCACCTAGCTACTCCACAACAAACATTTATTAGGGAACAAATAAGCATTTATTAATGTGTGCCTAGCGCACTGTACTAGACCTAGAGGATAAAAAGACAAAAGAGAAACAATCCCAGTTTTGAAAACACTTAGATTTGATTGGGGAAAACAACATGGGTACATGCTCTCTCTCTATATATATATATATATTTAAATTTCATTAACTATTTCCCAATTACATTAAAATTTTTTTAACAGGGGCAGCTAGGTGGCACAGTGGATAAGGATTCAGGAGTACCTGAGTTCAAATCTGGCCTCAGACACTTGACACTTACTAGCTGTATGACCTTGGGCAAGTCACTTAGCCCCCATTGGCCCACCAAAAAAAAAAAAAAAAGAAAGAAAAAAAATTTTTAACATTCACTTAAAAATTTTTTTGAGTTCGGGGCAGCTAGGTGACGCAGTGAATAAAGCACCAGCCCTGGATTCAGGAGGATGTGAGTTCAAATCCGACCTCAGACACTTGATACTTACTAGTTGTGTGACCCTGGGCAAGTCACTTAACCCTCATTGCCCCTCAAAAAAGAAAAAAAAAAGAAAGAAAAAATTTTGAGTTCCAAATTCTCTCCTTCTCTCCTTCTCTCCTGCCCCTCCCCATTCCTTGAGAAGGCAAACAATATATGGATTAACATGGATACATCTAAATAGAAACAAACTACAAATAAGATAAATACGAGGGGAGGAGGTACTAGCAGCCAGGGTGGAATCGGGAAAGACCTGATTTCACAGGGTGGCATTTGAGCTGCACTCCAAAGGAAGCTGGGGTCCTAAGAAATGGAGGTGGGCAAAGAAGTACATTCTAGGCATGTGGCAAATAGCCTGTGCAAAATCTTGGAAATAGGAGATACAATGCTGTATGTGAGGAGCAGTAAATAGGCAGGTCAATTTGACTGGACCATAACGTGGTGCCTGAAGAAGAGTCATGTATGAAGAGTTTGGAATGAAAAGCTGAAGCCAGATTGTGAAAATCTTTAAATCCCTCTTTGGCATTTTGTTGTTGTTCAGGCATGTCCCACTCTTTGTGACCTGCTTTGGGATTTTCTTGGCAACGATGCTGTAGTTTGCTATTTCTTTCTCCAGCTCATTTTACAGATGAGGAAACTGAGGCAAAGAGGGTGAAATGACTTGCTCAGGGTCACACAGCATTTCTTTTGAATTACTTCAATTTTGTTTTGATGAGGGCGTTCCTATGCCAGTGTCTCCCATGTGATGCAATCCATTCCAAAGTTCTTCAAAGAAACCTTGAGAGTGTCCTTGTATTGCTTCTTCTGACCTCCATGTAAGTGCTTGCCCTGTGTGAGTTCTCTGTAAAATAGTCTTTTAAGCAATAGTACATTTGGCATTCAAGCTGCAGTAGAGTTTGAATGCTTGGCAGTTTAGCTCGAGAGAACACCTCAGTGTCTGATATTTTATCCTGCCAGGTGATCTTTTCAGAATCTTCCTAAGACGATTCAAATGGAAGCGATTCAGTTTCCTGGCATGGCGCTGGCATATTGTCCAGGTTTCACAGGAGACAACAATGAGGTCAGCAGAATGGCTCTGTGGACCTTCAGTTTGGTAGGCAGTCTAATACCTCTTCTCTCCCAAACTTTCCTTCAGAGCCTCCCAAATACTGAGCTCGCTCTGGCAGTTCATGTGTCAACTTCATCATCAGTATGTACATCCCTGGAAAGTATACAGCCAAGAAAGTGAAGTTATCCACAGTATTCAAAACTTCTCCATTTGCTGTAATTGATGGTTCCACATATGGATGGTGCAATGATTGCTGGTAGAGAACCTCTGTTTTCTTGGTGTTTTTAGGCCAAAATTATTACAAGCAGCAGAAAATTGATCCATACTTTGTTGCATCTCAGCTTCAGAGGCTGCATTGAGTGCACAATCATCTGCAAACAAAAAGCCACTCACTGACTCTCCCTCTACTTTAGTCTTGGCTTGTAGCCTTTTCAAGTTAAATAATTTACATCAATTCAGTAGCTGACCCTGATGTCGTGTTTGTTCTCACTAAAGGCATTTGACAGCATGGCTGAAAACATCATGCAAAGCATGATGATGGGAGCAAGCACATAGCCTTGTTTCACTCCACTGGTGATTGGGAGTGTTAAGGTAGTCAACAAGGCTACAGAAACATGGAGAAAGATGAGGATAAAGAAAAGGCCATTGGACATGTTGGGTACAAAGATATATATGACACAGACCTTTTCTCAAAGAGAAACTGAGTAGTTTGGAACAAAGAAATATACACAAATAACCAAGATACAGAAGAGAATCAGTAAGTACATGGGAGATGTCCTGACAATGCCATTAAAAAAAGAAATTTGAGGTGTAGAGATTATTTTCAGATGGGAGGTGACCCAGAAAAAACTTCATGGGATGGCACATGAATTAGACCTTGAAACAAGGAAGATCTTAGGAGCTAGGTGGCAAAATGGATTGGGTGCCAGCCTCCTAAGTTCAACTCTGGACTCAGACATGTACTAGCTATGCAACCCTAGGCAAGTCACTTAATCTCTATCTGCCTCAGTTTTCCCAATTATAAATGGGAATAATATTAGCATCTACTTCCTAGGGTTGTGATCAAATGAGATAGTATTTGTAAAGCATTTAGTACAGTGCCTTGGCACATGGTAGGTGCCATATAAGTGTTAGCTATTATTATTACTTCAGCAGTATGCGACGGTGGGGTGGTGGTGAGGTGGAGAAATGGAGTTCATTTCAAAGATGAGGGATCCCTAGAAAACGGGGAAGAGAATCTTGTTTGTCTGGAAGATGAAATAGGTAAGGAGGATTAGTGAGATAAAGCTGTGGGGGGCTTTGAAAACCAGAATTGTGAATTCATGCTTCATTCTGTAAATAGTGAAGAGCCAGTGAAGGTCTTTTGAGCAGGGGAGTGAGGGGATCAGAAGAGCAAATCAGAAGACTTCTCAGGCAGCAGGGTTAAAGATTAATTGGCAAGGAGGGAGATGAAAGGCAGGAAGACCTATGAAGACATTATTACAGCAGTTTGTGTTTCCTTCTTGATCGTCTGCTTCCAGCTTTTTTCTTTCCCCTTCTACACTTGACTCCCCCCCCCATTCTTCTATCTTCTGACTTCATCAGGCCACTCCCCTAGTTTCCAGTGCCTCACATCAGTAGCTATGATATGAAATTTTAAAAATCCACCTCTCAGGTATGGCCCAAATAGCACCTAAATAATGATTTGGTTTATCGTTTCTCAGGAATATCCTTCAAAACCCTGAAACCAGTCATAGGTAAATGAACTGATGAACAATAGTGCCTTGCAGTCATCCCCACCTTCAGTCAGGGATTTTGCCTCTGAGAAGAATTATTCTCTCTCTCTCATTCTCTCAGATTGTTCAGTGTCTCTCAAGACCTTTTATGTGAAGAGCTGTATTTCTTCTCGAGCTGATTTTATTGGTGTTCTATGCACATATAGTTTCCCTACTCCTGTCAGCAACCAAAATTTCCACATAACCAAGGGCCACTAGAATACACATGCAAGAGATCATGAGGGTCTCAGATAGAGTGGTGTTAGTGTCATTGGAGAAGAAGCAGTGGAATCAAGGAATACTTTGAATAATTTGATAATTTCTTGTCTTAGAATCCACAAGGCTTAGCAGCTGTTTGGATATGGGGGTGAAGGAAAAGGGAGGCAGCATGATAGTAAGAGATCCACTAGTGAAATGTTGGTTCGTATCCCACCTCTAATACATGCTACCTGTGTGACCATGCAAGTCACTTAAGCTTCCTGGGCCTCAGTTTCCTTATCTGTAAAATGAAGTGATTGGATTACATGACCTTTCAGCTCCACATCTAAGAATGAGTCTATGACAGATTTCAAGCCTGGGTGTCTGGCAACAATTCAGGGAAGGTGAATTCAGTTGTAGAAATATTGCCTTTGTGGTGCTAGAGGGGCACCTGAGTGGAGACATCCTGCAGGCTGTTGGGAATATGAATCTGAAACTCAAAGGAGAGCTCAGAGTTTGAGATTCTAGGTTTGGGAGTCATTGCCATAGAAGTTATCATGGAGATGCCGATGACACAAATGCAAATTATTTCTGTGACGAAGACAAGGGAGAACTGTCTAAAAAAGACCAATGTGGATGCATAAATTTCTCATCAACTAAATCCTGGGGACAAGAAAATCCAAGAAGGGAAATGTGCTTCTGGATAAGAGGATGACAGAGAGAATTTTTGGGCTCAATATGAGTCAACAGTATGACGAGGCAGCCAAAAATGCTGGTGTTGTGCTTCACGAAGAGAACCGTGTTTCCAGAATAAGGAAGGTGTATTCTCTGCCTGCTAAGATCACATTTGATCACCCTTCTGGAGGTAGCATTTTAGGACAGGCACTGATGAAGCTAGAGTTTGGCCAGAGGACTATTTTTTTTTTTTTTGGGTGGGCAATGAGGGTTAAGTGACTTGCCCAGGGTCACACAGTAAGTAAGTGTCAGGGTGTCAGGTGTCTGAGGCAAGATGTGAACTCAGGTCCTCCTGAATCCAGGGCCAGTGTTCTATCTACTGCGCCACCTAGCTGCCCCCCTGGACTATATTCTTAATAGTGAGAGAGCATACTGCAGAAGAATCCAGTGAAGAAATTGGGATGTTTAATCTGAAGACGTGAAGCCTTGAGAGCTGGATAACCACTTATTGGGACTGTTGTAGGCTGGTTTCCCACTCAGTTGTGGGTTGAACTAAATGACCTCTGAAGTCCCTTCTGACTCTGAAATTCCATGACTCTATGAATGAGGTTGTTCAGTTGTTTCAGTCGCGTCTGACTCTGTGACTCCATTTTGGGGTTTTCTTGGCAAAGATAGTGGAGTAGTTTGCCATTTCCTTCTCCAGTTTATTTGACAGATGAGGAAACTGAGACAACCAGGGTTAAGTGACTTGCTCAGGGTCACTCAGTGTCTCGAGGATGGTTTTGAACTTAGGTCTCATGATGAAATCTATTCAGTTTCCTCTCAAAATGAAGAGGATTGGGAGTTATTTTTAGATGGCAAAGTCCCATCCAAAGAAATGACAATTCCTCTCCTTTAAAAAGTTAGATGTACTTATGTGGGAGAATTCGTAAGGGGGGGAGTGCAAGGGATTTCTCTGAAAAAACCTGAGAATGAAGAATGGTCCCCACCTCCTGATGGAGGGGTGATAGACTAGATATGCAAAATGAGACATATTTTGGTCATGGCCAATGTGGGATGTTGTTTTGCTGGAATATGCATATTTATTATGAGGGGTTTTGGGGGGAAGGAGGTGGAGGGAAAATGTTTGCTAATTGAAAATTTTTAATTAAAATTAAATTAACTAAAAGAAAGAGCTATTTTTTTCAGCGTACCACTTTATGCTGTGTTGCCTAGATACATACAGATTGTGAGGAAAAACTGAGAAAATGTATAAGAAGAGCTTTGCAGACCTTAATGTGGTATGTAAATGTTGGTTATAATTACTATTTATCATTCTGGCAGTTTTAAAAGTAAAATGTCCATGCTTTTATAAAATTCAGTTAGACTCCCTTGATGTACGTTCTGGATGTACATTTCTAATGTTGTTTTTTTCTTTTTTCCCCTAATTTTTTTTTTAATAGGAAAAAAAAAACCCTTATGAATTAAGCTGGCAGAACCTTTAACAAGGGAAAAGGCCTGAAAACTTGAACCTTTTAGTAATTACTGCCCTCCCTTTTTTTCTCATACCCCAACACCCTTGGAACTGGAGGAGTTTGGAGACTGAGGGATAGGACTATGACATGCATATTTTAAAAATACTCTTGCAACTCACTGATAGGAAAGGGAGGGAAGGAGGGAGACACCTGAACACGGACTGGAGGAACAAGGTCCCTTCTGGAATCATACTTCCTCCACCTTTCTCAAATATGTCCCTTCCTCTCTACTCACGTGGCTGACACCCTAGATTAAGACATCATTGTCTCTTACTTGGACTGTTTTACACGGTGGATAGAGCACTGGATTGGAAGACCTGAATTCAAATCCTGCCCAGAGACTTAACCAGCTTTGTGGCCCAGGGCAAATCACTTAACCACTGTCTGCATCAGTTTTCTGATAATGATAATAATAATGATGGTGATAGCTAACATTTATATAGTACTTAACTATGTGCCAAGCACTGTGCTAAGAACTTTATAATTATCTCATTTGATAATCACACCTGTAAAAGAGAGATATTAATAATAGGACCTATTTCCCAGGATTATGAGGATCAAATATTTATCAAGCTCTTTGTAAACCTTAAAGCCTAGCTTCTTAAACTGTGGGTCACAACACCATATGGGGTAACTGAATGTGGGGGTCATGAAAAATTTGGCAACAGTAAAAGGTTATGTTCACTTATTTCATATACCTATTTATCTGGGATTTCATAAAAATTTCTCTGGGGGTAAAGGGGTCGTGAGTGGAAAAAGTTTAAGAAGCCCTGTCTTAAAGCACTGTATAAATGATAGCTGTTATTATTATTCTAAAACCCTCCCCTTTCCTTTCCATCCTTTGCCAAAATAATCTTCCTTAAGAATAAACCTAGGGGGCAGCTAGGTAGCACAGTGGATAGAGCACCAGCCCTGGAATCAGGAGGACCTGAATTAAAATCCAGCCTCAGACACTTAACACTTACTAGCTGTGTGACCCTGGGCAAGTCACTTAACCCCAATTGCCTCACCCCCACCCCACCCCCCAAAAAAGAATAAACCTAGAGTCATGATGGAAAATGCTCTCCACATCCAGAAAAAAAAGAACTGTGGAATCTGGATGCAAATTGAACCATACTGTTTCTACTTTTTTTTTTGGTTTTGGGGTTTTTTCCCCTTTTGTTCTTATTCTTCTTTCACAACATGACTAATGCAGAAATATGTTTAATATGATTGTACATATATAACCTATATCAGATTGCTTGCTGTCTTGGGGAGTGGGGAGGGAAGGGAGAGTGGGAGAAAAATTTGGAACTAGAAATCTTATGAAAACAAATGTTGAAAACTATCTCTACGTGTAAGTAGAAAATAATAAAATACTCTTATGATAAAAACAAAATAAAACAAAAATAATAAATTTAGAGAAGCAGACACAAGATGGCAGAGAAAAGATAGGAACTTGCCTGAGCTCTCCCAAATTCACCTCCAAACAAATTCTAGAGCAGTAGAACCCACAAAAAGATGGGGTGAAATAATTTTCTATCCCAAGGCAACTTAGAAGGACTGCAGGAAAGGTTTGCCTCACTCATGTAAATGGAGAGTGCAGCCCAGCATAGGCAGTGTCTAGGAAAGCCAGCAGGAGGCTCCTAGCCCCAGCACAGCTCAGCAATTGAGGTCCTGCAGCCTCAGTACAGCAGATCAGCTGTGAGGCCTCTGGTCCCAGGCACAACAGGTAAATGAGCAGGCCCATCAGCCCTAGCACAGTAGGTGACCTGCCAGACCCAGAGACACCCCTAGGGCAGCAGGCCAATGGCCAGGCCCCTGGTCCCCAGTATAAGAAGCTTGGGACAGTGCCTCCTGTATCCTACAAGCAGAGCTCAACTCTAAAAGTCATGAAATAGGCTGGAAAATGAGCAAAACAAAAACACAACAACAACAAAACCCTGATCACAGAAATCTACAATGGTGACAGGGAAGATCAAAACAAATTCAGAAGATAATAATGTCAAAATGCCTACATATGACTTTCCGTGGGGGTGGGGGTGGGGGGCGTGACAAGAAGTATCCCAGCCCAGAAGATGGTGGAGGAAAGGCAGTGAGCTCTCGAACTCATGACACAATCACTCCAAAAAACATCCAAATAATGCCATAGGGCAATTCCTGGAGCAGCAAACCCCACAGAAGAATGTGCTGAAATCATTTTCCAACCAAGGGTGGCTTGGAAGGTCAGAAGGAGGGAGCTGCTGTGCTGAGACAGGAGTGGAGCCCAACCCCACAGTCACCCTGACACAGATCCAGTCCCAGGAAGGCTTCTCCAGAGAAGGAGACCCTCCAGAGCCTCTGAATCAGCTGAAGCGCCAGTGTCATCTGGAACTAAGCTCACCATCTGGTGAGAGGGCTGAGCCCTAGGCAGGGGGGAGATTACAGGGGTCTATGCTGGTGCTGAGGCAGAACTTGGGTTTTTCATCCCTGCTGGGAACCAGGAGGTAAGGTGAGTAACAGTGGCCCAGGTGGGGGAGGAGCACAGGCACGTTGGAGCTGACAACCACAGCACACAAAATGCCTACATGTGAAGCCTCAAAGAGTAATACGAATTGGTGTTGGGCCCCAAAAAGAACTCCTCAAGATCTCAAAAAGGATTGTTTAAATCAAATAAGAGGGATAGAAGAAAAATTAGGAAAAGAAATGAGAGTGATGCAAGAGAGTCATGAAAAAAAGAGTCAACAACTTGGTAAAGGAAGCAAAAAAATGAAAAAAGATGTACAAAAATTCATTGAAGAAAACAACTCCTTAAATATAGAATTGGCCAAATGGAAAAGAAGTACAAAAATGAACTGAAGAAAATAATTCCTTAAAAATTAGAATTGGGCAAGTGGAAGCTAATGACTCCATGAGGCATCAAGAATCAATCAAACAAAATCAAAAGAAAGAAAAAAATGGAAGAAAATGTGAAAATACCTCATTGGAAAAATAACTGACCCAAAAAATAGATCCAGGAGAGACAATTTAAGAATTATTGTACTATCTGAAAGCCATGATTAAAAAAAGAACCTGGACAGCATCTTTATCCTAGAATCAGAGGATAAAATAGTCTTTGTTTTTTTTTTTACTGTTTTTTTTTTTGGTGGGGCAATGAGGGTTAAATGACTTGCCCAGGATCACACAGCTAGTAGGTGTCAAGCATCTGAGGCCGAATTTGAACTCACATCCTCCTGGATCCAGGGCCGGTGCTTTATCCACTGCATCACCTAGCTGCCCCCATAAAATAGTCTTTGAAAGAATTCACCATTCACCTCTTGAAAGAAATCCCGAAATGAAAACTCCTAGGAACATTATAGACAAATTCCAGATCTCTCAGGTCAAGAAGAAAATACTGCAAACAACCAGAAAGAGACAATTCAAATATTGAGGAGCCACTGTCAGGATTATACAGGATTTACCAATTTCTGCATTAAAGGATTAAAGGCCTTAGAATATGATATTCTGGAAGACAGAGGAGCTTGGGTTACAATCAAGGATCACACAGTAAAACAATATAATCTTTCAAGGGGAAAATGGACATTCAATGAAATAGAGGACTTTCAGACATTCTTTTGTTTGTTTGGGTTTTTTTTGGTAAGGCAATAGGGTTAAGTGACTTGCCCAGGGTCACACAGCTAGTACATGTCAACTGTCTGAGTCTGGATTTGAACTCAAGTCCTCCTGAATCCAGGGCCAGTGCTTTATCCACTGTGCCACCCAGTGGCCCCCAGAACAATTATTTATAATACTATATAAACTATTTAAGAAAATGGGCAAAGGAGTCCTGTTAAGTTCCTTTTATGACCCAAATATGGTGCTGATAACTAAACCAGTAAGAACTAAAACAGAGAAAGAAAACTATAAGCCAATTTCTCTAATGAATATTGATGCAAAAAATTTAAATAAAATACTAGCAAGGAAATTTTAGCAATATATCACACGGATCATACAGTATGACCAGGTGGGATTTATACCAGGAATGCAGGGCTAGTTCAATATTAGGAAAACTATTAGTGTAATTGATAATATTAATAACAAAACCAACAGATATCATATAATTATCTCAATAGAGGCAGAAAAAGTTTTTTACAAAACACAACAACCATTCCTATTAAGAACATTACAGGGGGGCGGCTAGGTGGCGCAGTGGGTAAAGCACCGGCCCTGGATTCAGGAGGACCTGAGTTCAAATCCGGATTCAGACACTTGACACTTACTAGCTGTGTGACCCTGGGCAAGTCACTTAACCCCCATTGCCCCGCAAAAAAAAAAAAAAAAGAACATTACAGAACATAGGGATAAATGGAGCTTTCTTTAAAGTGATAAATAGTATCTATCTAAAACCATCAGCAAGCATTATCTGTAATGGGGATAAGCTAAAAACCTTCTCAGTAAGATCAGAAGTGAAACAAGCATCCCCATTATCACCACTATTATTCAATATTTACTAGAAATGTTAGTTAAAAGAAGAAAAAGAAATTGAAGGAATTGGAATAGACAATTGGAAACAAAACTACCACTCTTTATAGATGATATGATGGTATAGAGAATCCTAGAGCATCAACTAAAAAAACCTAGCTGAAACAATTAACAACTTCAGCAAAGTTTCAGATACAAAATAAACCCACATAAATTATCAGCATTTCTCTATATTGCCAACTAAGTACAGCAGCAAGAGATAAAAAGAGAAATTCCATTTAAAATAACTCTATACAATGTCTACCTGCTAAGACAAACCTAGGAACTATATGATCACAATTACAAAACACTTTTCACACAAATAAAGTCAGATCTAAACAACTGGGAAAATATTCATTGCTCATGAGTAGTCTAAGCCAATATAATAAAGATGACAATTCTACCTAAATTAATTTACTTATTCAGTGCCATGCCAATCAAACTACCAAAAATTATTTTATAGAGCTAGAAAAAAGGATAACAAAATTCATCTGGAAGAGCAAAAGGTCAAGAATATGAAGGGAATTAATGAAGACAGGGGAAAGAAGATGGCCTAGCTGTTCCAGATCTCAAGCTGTATTATAAAGTGGTAATCATCAAAACCATATGGTACTGGCTAAGGAATAGTGGTGGATCAATGGAATATATAAGGTACACAAGACTCAGTTGTAAATGACCAAAGTAACCTAATTTTTGATAAACTTAAAGACCCCAGCTTTTGGAACAAAAATTCACTATTTGAGAAAAACTGCTGGGAAAACTGGAAACTCAAATGGCTGAAACTACTAGGTATACACCAATATCTTACACCATATACCAAGAGAAGATCAAAATTGGTACATGATTTAAATATAAAGGGTGATACCATAAGCAAATTAGGAGAGCAAAGAATAATTTACCTGTCAGATCTGTGGCAAAGGGAAGAATTTATGACCAATAAAGAGACAGAGAACATTACTGGATGTAAAATGGACAATTTTGATTATATTAAATTTCAAAGGTTTTGCACAAACAAAAGCAGTGTAACTAAGATTGTAGGAAAAGCAGAAAGCCAGGAAACAATTTTTACAGCAAGTGTCTCTGATAAAGGTCTCATTTCTCAAATATATAGAGAATGGGCAGCTAGGTGGAGAAGTGGATAAAGCACTGACCTTGGATTCAGAAGTACCTGAGTTCAGATCCAGCCTCAGACACTTGCACTTACTAGCTGTGTGACCCTGGGCAAGTCACTTAACCCTCATTGCCCTACAAAAAAAAATCAAATATATAGAGAACTGAATCAAATTTGTAAGAATACAAGTCATTCTCCAATTGATAAATGATCAAAGAATATGAACAGGCAGTTTTCAGATGAAGAAATCAAAGTCATATTTAGTCATATGAAAAAAAATGCTCTAAATCACTATTGATTAGGGAGATGAAAATTAAAACAACTCTAAGGTACCAACTCCAACCTATAAGATTAGCTAAAATGACAGAAAAGGAAAATAATAAATGTTGGAAGTGTGATGAAATAATGGGATTTAGCAGATAATCAAAGACCCACCTGGAGATTATACTGATTGAATCAAGTGAGAGTGATTGACTGCTAATTAAGCCTACTTCAAGTTAATTGGATTGTAATCACACCTGGCTATCCCTTAAGAAGGTATTGTTCTCAGAAACTAGACTGTGAACTCAACTTGAGAACACCTTCAAAGACAATGGATTTGGATGACGCCAACCAATCACCTTGAAGCAGTGTGTAAGGACCGCCTCTGTTCCAGATGTATAAAAAAGCTTCCACAAACAGCTTGCGAAGGGGTTCCTGATTAAAGCAGGCTCGTGAAGGAGGACTTCAGGAAGAACCCAACCAGGCTGGAACTCTAGGCTAAACTGGAGCTGAAGCTTCTGATTTAAGGCGATCACAATTTAGATTTTAAACATCACAGAAGGAATGTGGGGAAATTTGGGACACTAGTACACTGTTGGTGGAGTTCTGGACTAATCCAACCATTGTGGAGACCAATTTGGAACTATGCCCAAAAGGCTTTAAAACTGTGAAGACCTTTTGATCTAGCAATATAACTACTAGGGTTGTATCCCAAAGAGATTTTTTTAAAGGAAAAAGGACCTATTCGTACAAAAATATTTATAGAAGCTCTTTTTGTAGTGACAAAGAATTAGAAATTGAGGGAATGCCCATTAATTGGGGGATGGCAGAACAAGTTGTGGTATAAGATTGTAATGGAATATTACTGTGGTATAAGAAATGATGAGCAGGCTGATTTCAGAAAAACTTGGAAAGACTTATGTGAACTAATGTAAAGTGAAGTGAGCAGGACCAAAACATCATACATAGTAACAACAATACTGTATAATGATCAACTGTGAACTACTTAACTATTTTCAGCAATATAATGATCCAAGATAATTCCAAAGGACTCATGATGAAAAATGCTATCCTCCTCCATAGAAAGAGCTGATAGAATCTGAATGCAGATTGAAGCATACTATTTTTTTGCTTTCTGTATTTTTTTGGTAGGGGGGGGTGTTCCCCCTTTGGGTCTGTGTCTTCTTTCACAGCATGACTGATATTGGTAATGTATTTTGCATAATTGAACATGTATAACCTATATCAAATTGCTTATCATCTCAGGGAGAAAGAAAGTAAAGGAGGGAGAGAGAAAATTTGGAACTCAAAATTTAAAAAAATATACTGTTAACAATTAGCTTTATATGTAACTGGGGAAAAATAAAATATTATTTAAAAAAGAATAAGTTTGATCATGCTAATCCCATGCTCAAAACCTTTCAATGGCTCCCCATTTTATCTAGGATAAAATTCAGACTCCTTAGCCTGTCATTTTTAAAGCCCTTAACAATCTGGCTCCTATTTACCTTCCTAGGCTTATTTCAGGGGACTCTCTTCCCATTGTGAACTTTACATTCTGGTTCAATTAAACTTCTAGATAGCCCATAAATTCCTCTCTATCTCCAACTATGGTGCCTCAACTCTAGGCTAAATAGGCCTTTTCTTAACTTTCTGACCCAAGTGTTCTCTTTTTACTAATACTTGGTATGCTTTAATAAATGCTTAATGCCCCCAAACTGGTGCTAAAGCTTCCCATTTATAAGTAACAAATATTTTAGAAACCCCAGCTAATTTTCCCCAAACCTGGCACAGAAATAAGGTGACCACACATTTAATTTTACTCGTCACTTATAAAGGTTAAATGATTAGTCCAAGGTCTGAGCTATCCAGTGGTAGAGTAGGGATTAGAACCCAGGCTTCTTTTTTTATTATTTTAATTTTTAATTTTTCTCAATTACATGCAAAGATATTTTTTGAGTTCCAAATTTTTCTCCCATTCTCCTTTCCCTTCCCCCTCCCAAGGCCAGCAAGCAATTTGATATAGCTTATACATTACAATCATGTTAAGCATATTTCCACATTAATCAGAACAAAAGGAAAAAATCACAAGAAAGAATAAACAAGAACAATAACAAAAAAGCAACAATAATGAAAATAGCATGCCTCAGTCTGCATTCAGACTCCATAGTTCTTTTTCTGAATGTGGAGAGCATTTTCTGCCATAAGTCTTTTGGCATTATCTTGGGTCATTGTATTGCTGAGAAGAGTTAAGTCTATCACAGTTGATCACACAATGTTGTTGATACTCTTGGTTCTGTTCATTTCACTCAACATGGGTTCATGTAAGTCTTTCCAGGTTTTTCTGAATCCATCTGCTTATCATTTCTTTTTTAAATAAAAAATTTATTTATTTTTTAAATAATAAAAGTATTTTATTATTTTCTAGTTACATGTAAAGATAGTTTTCAACATTTATTTTCATAAAATTTTTAGTTCCAAATTTTTCTCCTTCCCTTCCATCCCCCCTCCCCAAGAGAGAAAGCAATCTGATATAGATTATATATGTACAATCACATTAAACTTATTTCTGCATTAGTCATGTTGTGGAAGAAGAATCAGAACAAAAGGGGAAAATCTCAAAAAAGGAAAAACAAAAACAAAAGTAGAAACAGTATGGTTCAATTCCCATTCAGAATCCACAGTTCTTTTTTCTGGATGTGGATAACATCTTCCATAATGAGTTCTTTGGAATTGTCTTGGATCATTGCATAGCTGAGAAGAGCTAAGTCTATCATAGTTGATCATCACACAGTGTTGCTGTTACTGTGTATCTGCCTGCTCATCATTTCTTATAGCACAATAGTATTCCCTTACATTCATATACCACAACTTGTTCAGCCATTCCCCTATTGATGGGCATTCCCTTGATTTCCAATTCTTTGCCACCACAAAGAGAGCTGCTATAAATATTTTTGTACATGTGGGCCCTTTTCCCTTTTTTATGATCTCTTTGGGATACAGATCTAGTAGTGTTATTACTGGGTCAAAGGGTATGCACAGTCCCATAGCCCTTTGAGCATAGTTTCAAATTGCTCTCCAGAATGGTTGGATCAGTTCACAACTCCACCAACAATTCATTAGTGTTCCAATTTTTCACAGCTTCTCCAACATTTATTATCTTCCTTTTTGGTCATATTAGCCAATTTGATAGGTGTGAGGTGGTACCTTGGAGTTGTTTTAATTAGCATTTCTCTAATCAGTAGTGATTGAGAACATTTTTTCATATGGATATAGTTTTAATTTCATCATCTGAAAACTGCCTGTTCATATCCTTTGACCATTTCTCAAATGGGGAGTGACTTGTATTCATATATATTTGATTCAGTTCATTTTATATTTTAGATATGAGGCCTATATCAGAAACACTGTCAGTAAAAATTATTTCCTAGCTTTTTGCATTCCTTCTAATCTTGTTTGCATTGGTTTTGCTTGTGCAAAACCTTTTTAATTTAATGTAGTCAAAATGATCCACTCTGCATTTCATAATGTTCTATATCTCATCTTTCGTCATAAATTCTTCCCCTCTCCATAGTTCTGTAACAATTGGAATGACGCCACCTGCTGGAGACTTACTGTAGAAAAGCTCTGCCATGAGGTGAAGGTCTCTGAGGGCAAGACCAGGAGTCTTTTCTTTAGCGTCAGGAAGTGACGTTTGCTTGTGGGAGGAAGAAGGGGGAGCCTGGTGCTCTGACTCTGGCTCTTTCCTGTGGACTCTGGCAGAGAGCAGAGCTAGGAATGCTCTCTCCCTTTAATAGATAGATGAATGTAGGCTTTTCTCTCTCTCTTTACCAAATTCTTATTCTCCTTAATAAATGCTTAAAAGTCTAACTCTTGCTGAAGCTTATAATTTATTGGCGACCACTGATTGGATATTTTAGACAGTATAGCTCGAATTTTAGCCTTTACAATTCTGACAAGTAAACTATTCCTTCCTTTTCTAATTTGCCTATGGTATCACTCTTTAAGTCTAGATCTTGTACCCAATTTGACTTTACCCAATTTGAATGATGTAAAATGTTGGTTTATTCCTAGTTTCTGCCATACTATTTTTCCAGTTTTCTCAGCAGTTTTTGTCAAATAGTGAGTTCTTATTCTGGAGGCTAGAGTCTTTGGGTTTATCAAACAGGAGATTGCTATAGTCATTACTGCTGTGTTTTGTGTGCCTAACCTATTCCACTGATCCTTCTTTCTATTTCTTAGCCAGTATCAAATACATTTTATTTTTTTTTTGGTGAGGCAATTGGGGTTAAGTGACTTGCCCAGAATCACATAGCTATTAAGCGTCAAGTGTCCGAGGCTGGATTTGAACTCAGGTCCTCCTGAATCCAGGGTCGGTGCTCTATCCACTGTGCCATCTAGCTGCCCCCAGTACCAAATACTTTTGATAATTGCTGCTTTATAAAATAGTTTTAGATCTGGTATAGCAAGGCCACCTTCCTTTGCATTTTTTTCATTAATTCCCTTGATATTCTTGACCTTCTGTTCTTCCATGTGAATTTTGTTGTTTTTTCTAGCTTTATGAAATAATTTTTTGGGTAGTTTGACTGGTATGGCACTGAATAAGTAAATTAATCTGGGTAGAATCTTCATTTTTATTATATTAGCATGACCTACCCATGAACAATTTCTATTTTTCTATTTGTTTAGATCTAATTTTTTTTGTGTGAAGTGTTTTGTAATTGTGTTCATATAGTTCCTGGGTTTGCCTTGGCAGGTAGATTCCCAAGAATTTTATATTGTCTACAGTTATTTTAAATGGAATTTCTCTTTTTATGTCTTGTTGCTGGACTTTATTAGTCATATATAGAAATACTGATGACTTATGTGGGTTTATTTTATATCCTGCATCTTTGCTAAAGTTGTTAATTGTTTCAAGTAGTTTTTTAGTCAATTCTTTAGAATTCTCTAAGTATACCATCATATCATCTGCAAAGAGTGATAGTTTTGTTTCTTCCTTGCCTATTTCTAATTCCTTCCATTTCTTTTTCTGCTCTTATTGCTAAGGCTAACATTTCTAGTACAATATTCAATAATAGTGGTGATAATGGACATCCTTGTTTCATTCCTGATCTTACTGGGAATACCTCTAACTTATCCCCTTCCATATGATGTTTGCTGATGGCTTAAGATATATACTGTTTATCATCTTAAGGAAAGCTCCATTTATTCCTATGCTCTCTAGTTTGTTTTTTTTGTTTTGTTTTTATTTTATTTTTTTGCAGGGCAATTGGGGTTAAATGACTTTCCCAGGGTCACACAGCTAGTAAATGTCAAGTGTCTGAGGCTGGATTTGAATTCAGGTCCTCCTGAATCCAGGGCCAGTGCTTTATCCACTGCACCACCTAGCTGCCCCCTCTCTAGTGTTTTTAATAGGAATGGGTGCTGTATTTTGTAAAAAGCTTTCTCTGCATCTACTGAAATAATCACATAATTTGGGTTAGTTTTGTTATTGATGGGGTTGATGATGTTGACAGTTTTCCTAATAGTGAACCAGCCCTGCATTCCTGGTATAAATCTCACCTGGTCACAGTGTATTGTCCTGGTGATAAATTGCTGTAATCTCTTTGCTAATATTCTATTTAGAACTTTTGCATCAATACATATTCGGTAGATTGGTCTATGATTTTCTTTCTCTGTTTTAGAACCCACATTCCTTAATCCCTCTTTTCTAGTGCTTTTCCATTATAATAATAACTTGCAAAATATAATGCCGTTAGGAGGAGGCTGAGAAAGGTTCTGAGTTTAGCCCACAGTCACACAACTACCTGTTGAAATTAGGAACTTGGGTCTTCCAGGCTCAACCTGTGCCATCCGGTGTGATTGGCTGGGTCACAACAAGGGAGAACTTGTGTTGGGTCAGTGACCTGACCCTTGCTTTCAGCAAGGGCCTTTGCATTTGCATTGCCAAGTTTTCTATCAACCCCCTACAATGAAGTATTCTTTCACAGGGATAGAGATGGAGGAGAGTATAGAACAGAGCACTTCCTAACTCCTAGAGCCCTGGGCCTGTCTAATTGCTTCTTCTAGCTTTGGGCTTCTGTTTTTCAGTCACTTGATACACTTCAAGGCTTTGGGGCCTACAGAATGAAAAAGACGAAAGAACAGATTTCCTTTAGAGGAAGCTTCCTTACTCTGAAGGAGAGAAAACTGAGGCCCAGAGAAATTAAATATGACTCAGCCAAGGTCACAGCCAATCAGTGGCAGAGCCAGACCTGGAACCCAGGTCTCCTGATTCATTGTTCTTTTTTTTTTTTTAATTCTTTAGTGAGGTAATTGGGGTTAAGTGACTTGCCCAGGGTCACACAGCTAGTAAGTGTTAAGTGTCTGAGGCCGGATTTGAATTCAGGTCCTCCCCAATCCAGAGCCGGTACTCTATCCGCTGCCCCCATTGTTCTTTCTCACTATCCCATGCTGCACCTACATGCTCCAATCCCTTCCCAGGGAACTGAACCATAGACTCAGGGTTTGAAGGTGCTTTTGGTGGAACACAAGGCTATCAACGTGAATGTGATCCAACTATGCTAAGGTTCTGATACAAGGGCTTCAGGAACCAATAGGTAGACGAGCCTGAGAGCCTTCCCGTAGTCACCTTAGGGGTCTTTAGAATCAGAGGACTCACACTGACGCCATCTTCAGATGGTATCCAACAATTTAGATTGGTCATAGGTAACCATAATACCTGGAGGTCTCAGACTCTTCTTTTGTCCTGATTTCCCTTTCTAGGAGAAATCCTAAAGCCAATCCTCCTAACTTCCCACCCCTCTCTTGGGGGATAACTTGATTTAGAGGGAGTGGAAAAAAGGCCAGAGTTGGAAGTAAAAAACAAAAAAAAAATCTTGCCCTTTCTCTACCACTGATGCACTTTAGTCGTCACCTAAACATTCTATGTCTCAATTTCTTTAAAGAAGGGTAATACTTCTTACGTTCCCCTCCCTATAGAGTTATTTCAAGAATTAGGAGCAGGGCAGCTAGGTGGCCCAGTGGATAGAGCACCAGCCCTGGATTCAGGAGTACCTGAGTTCAAATCCGACCTCAGACACTTAACACTAGCTGTGTGACCCTGGGCAAGTCACTTAACCCCAATTGCCTCACTAAAAAAAAAAAAAAAAGAATTAGGATCTGATTTCAAAGCTGGAGAGGACCTAAGAAACTATCAAGTATAAGGGGAGTGTGTTGATAAATGTTTAACAACCTGGCTCTCAAAGGGGGAAAACTATGGATACACACTTTTAATTTTAATACTTCTTAAGTGTAAGACAATCAACAAAACAATAAATTAAGCCCTGATTTGTAGTGACTGCTGATTTCTGAGCATTTAGCTCACATTGAGCATTGTGGAAACTTCCCAATTGGTTCTCACAAGCTGGTTAGAGCTGGCTCCAGCATGCCCCTGAGTCTAACACACTCATCGTACAGTTCAGAAAACAGAAGACCAGAGAAGTGACTTGTCCAGGGTCACATAGCTAATCAGAAAGCAGAGAAAGAATATGAACCCAAGTCCTCTGACTCTAAAACTAACCTCCAGGGCCTCTAAAAGCGACTTGGATAGATAAGTACTTTGTAAACAAGAAGAGACAACTGGGTGGTACAGTGGATAGAATGCCAGGGTGAGATTCAAATCTGGCCTCAGAACTTGCTGGCTGGGTGACCCTGGGCAAGTCATTTAACTCTGCCTCAGTTTCCTCATCTATAAAATGAACTGGAGAAGGAAATGGCAAACCACTCCAGGATCTTTGCTAAGAAAACCCCAAATGGGGTCATGAAGGGTTGGACACAACTGAAAAACAACTGACAGGGTGAAAACTAGAAAAAGCTATAGAAATGTAATCCACAATTAGGTTTCATTGGGCTGGACTGGGGATTGCCTGGGGGGATTTCCAAGACCCTCAAGATCAAGACTCCTGCCTATGAAATTCCAAGATATTCACCCAATCTCAATCATCTTCTGCTCTTCTTCTAGTCAAACCCTTTATTCTAGTTAGACAAACCTGTACTTAGCTGCTGGGGCAGCTTGGTGGCATGGAAGATAGCAGAGTGGGCCTGGAGTCAGGAAGACCAGAGTTCAAACCCAGCCTTAGACATTTACTAGCTGTGATCTTGGACAAGTCACTTAAATCTTTTTGCCTCAGTTTCCTCAACTGTAAAATGGGGATAAAAATAACACCTATTTACAGCAAGTGGATAAAGCACCGGCCCTGGATTCAGGAGGACCTGAGTTCAAATTTGACCTCAGACACTTACTAGTTGTGTGACCCTGGGCAAGTCACTTAACCCTTGTTGCCCCCCACCAAAACCCCCCCCACCTATTCCCCAGGGTGGTTGTGAGGATCAAGTGAGATATTTGTAAAGTTCTTAGCACAGTGCCTGACACATAGTAAATGATTTTTTAAAATAGTGATTTTACAGAGAACTCACACAAGGCAAGTATTCACATGGAGGTCAGGAGCAATACAAGGACATTCTCTCAAGGTCTCTCTGAAGAACTTTGGAATTGATTATGAGACATGGGAGACACTGGCACAGGACTATCCAGCATGGCATGCCTGCATCAAAGGAAGTGCTGCACTCTATGAATAAAGCAGAATTGCAGCTCAAAAGAAATGTGAGATGCACAAATTTAGAGACATCTTTACTCTGAATGTTCAGAGTCCATTTGTCCCCAACTTGTGGTAGAGCATTCTGAGCTTGTATTGGTCTGATCAGCCACAGTCTGACACACAGTACCTTGTCCCCAACAAAGTGATGTCATTTTCATCTCTTCCAGAGTGAAGGATAACAACCAGCTTTATAAATGCTGGTTATTACTAGTGGTATTACTTACCTATAGTAAGCCTTCACTCCTCATACCTACAATTGACTCAACAGGGAAGGTCAAGTGAAAGTTTGGATTGATGGATTTATTATTGATGTGTGTTTTCCATTAATTCTAGCAGCTTTCTCACCTTTCCTTCATATAATACATTCAGAAGACCTAAATTGACCTCCTAGCTTTGTGATTTACTCCCTGTCTAACTTGGGTAAGTCATCTTGGTTGGACCCAATGACTTCCAAGGTCTGTTCTAGCTCTAGGTCTATGAGCCTGAGTTCTACTCCTTACCTCAACATTTCTTTGGAAAATAATAATAGCTCTAAGCTAATGGAGATTTTAGGCTTTGCAAAACAATTTACATACATCATCTCACTGGAGCCTTGAGACTAACCTCTGATGTAGATACTGTAGTTCTTATTGCCCCCATTTAAGGAATTGAGGCTCATAAAGGTTAAGTCACTGCCCAAGGTCACACAGTTGGTACAACATAATGTAGCTGAAAAAGTTCAGAGGTAGAAGACCTGGCTGGGTTTGTATCTAGCTCCAATGGTTACTAGCTATATGCCATTAGTCAGCTAGGTGGCACATTAGTTAGAGGGAACTGGACCTGGAGTCGGGAAGAACTGAGTTCAGATCCTGCCTCAGACACTTAGTAGCTGTATGACCCTGGACAAGTCACATAACCTCTAACAGTTTCCTCAACTGTAAAATGCAAAAATGTACAACAGCACTGACCTCCTAGTGTTGCTATGAGGATCAAATGAAATATTTGTAAAGTGCTTTGCAAACCTTAGAGCAATATATAAATGCCAACTATTATGATCTTATTATTAACCTTGAGCAAGTCACTTCAGTCAATCAATAAACATTTATTAAGTGTCTATTATGTGCCACTGTGCTAAGTGCTGGGTATACAAAAAGAGGCACCACTCTATGTTTCTTCACCTATAAATTGGGCCAGTCCTTGCATTACTTATCTCACTGAGTTGTTGTGAGGAAAGTGTTGTTGTTTTAAATGTGAGCTATTATTCATCTAGCTTAATCCCCTCATTGATGGTGAAGGAAACTAAGGTGCCGGGGAGATGATTTGTTCAAGATTATGCAGTAAATTCACAGCAAATCTAGAACTAAAAAGAACTCGAGTCCCCAGTGTTGTGCTCATTCTACTGTGTTGAGATTGTGCAGATGCTGATGCTTAGAGCAATGACATTACCTGGATCCTGGCATCGATGGGAATGCACCCTCTCTCATACTGAGCTTACATCCAGTCCTTCCCCTTTCCCCAGACATCGATATCCCATAAAGAACTAGTAGACCTGGGGGCCTGATCCAGTGATTTAATTCCAATCAGAGTTCCAGCTCCCTCTCTCCCTCCACTATCCCCAGCATTATCACAAACAGAGTGGTCAAGAAGGCCACAGTCTGGGGAGGAAGAGCCCAGGCCCAAGCAGAAAAAAAATATATATATATATATATATACATATATATATATATATATATATATGTGTGTAGAGATGAGAAGGCAGGAGTGTTGTGTAGGGTGATCATGAGGATGGGGGGAGGTGGTGGATTGTGTGGGAAGAGCAACTAGGGGGTGCCCCAATAAATTACATTCTTTTAAGAGCTCAATGTGGGATGAGTGGGTGGCTGTAAGAGGCCTGGCAGCAGGGACATGTGAAAGCTTCCCTGGAGCTTGTCCCCAGTGGCTGGGGTGCTGCTGCAAACCAGGATTTTATCAGGCTCTGATTTGAGGCTGTTGATGGAGGGAGAGGTTGTGCTGAGAATATCCCCAGGGCATGGGGGAAGCCAAAGGGCTGTCACAAGAGGCTCCAGAGCTTGGGGTAGCGGGGAAAGGTATAGATTGAGCTAAAAGAAAGCTCCTCAGCTTGGGGTCAGGACTCCAGCAGCCTCTAGGGGAGTCCCAGTGGAAGGGGAACTATCAGAGTTTGGAGAGTGCTTGGAGACACCACATTAAGAATCCTGCAGTTATCTGTGTTTGTCTTCCATCTTCTCTCTTCTTTCATCCCTCCCCCTCCCTTCTGTTAGCCCACTTCTTAGTACCTGATTTGGGCAAATGTTAAGCCTTTGATACCTGGATGTGGTGGCAGGAGTGGGGTCTGGGCCCTCAATCAGGGCAAACATTAACCCTTTTTGTACCAGGGTCTGCTTCGTATAGTGGGAAAGTAGGAGTGATGAAAGGAGGTAGGGTCAACCTAGAACCATCACTGGGTGAGAGAAAGTCTCTGGTAGCTAGGCCCATGACCTTTAGAGGCTCTAGCTTTCCCCATCTTCTTCCCCTCTGCCCTACGGTACCGTGTCTACCTCTTCTTCACCCAACTCCTCCACTTCCCTAAGAGGTGGTTGTTCCCACTCAGCAGGGAAAGAAGGTACTTTGGGATCCCACAACTCCAATGTCCAAAGCCCTGAAGCAGGTGTTTGGGGCTGGGTCAAAGAGAGGGTGAGGGCAATCAGAAGAGAGAGGCCTTCTTCTTGAGTTCATTGCGTTTCCACAGAGCCAGCTTGCCAAATTCCTCAGGAGACATGGCAAACACCCTGGAGAAGTCTTCCGCTGATAGGTGTCTCTGTAAAGGGAAACCACACAGGGGTATCTTAAAGAAAAATATGCAGACGGCTTTATCTGAGACCTTGCCAACCAGCTGGGTTGTCTTGCACTTGGACCCAGCATGTCCCCTGTGCAGCACTCCTCCCCTAATGCCAACCAGTAGTCTGGTCTTGCATACCTCCAGCCTCATCCTGTCCACACCCGGAGGCAGCTTGGAACGTCCCTTGTTGGTCACCACCAGCATCTCATAGGGATAAATCTGCTGAGGGTTGAGGGTTGGGGGAGAAAGACTCTTGGGTTTCTAAGACTTTGTTAGTCTCAAAGTACCCAAATCCCCAGTACTTCTTATCAACATTCAGGGTATATTTGGGGCTCATGCCATTTCCCCCTCATGTCCACCCATCTCCCCTGTTGTCCTTCCAGGTCTAGCCCAGCACTTACCCAGCCCCTCCTCCCATTTTCTGATTGCCTTATTTCCCCCAACCCTCCAGGCCCAGAAAGAAGCTCCCTGGCTCTGCCCCTCACCTTCTGCTCCAGCACACAAGGCAGGGAGTTTCCCCGGTCCATCCTCCCCCTCTGGCCCTCTCCATTCTGCAGGGGACCAAAGCCGCCATGAGCCAGAGTGGGGAGGGGAGACTTCCCCAGCCCTACCCTGGGCTTGTCTCCTCTTCATCAGTCAGCTCTTGAGGCCCTCATTCCCTCCCACCTCCCAGCTGACACATCCTAGGAACTCCAGCTTCCTGGCAGGGATCGTGTTCCCCTTCAGAGACCACTCACCTGAAGGCCTGTGGAGGAAAACAGCCGTTGTTCAGAGAGAACCCTGGGACCAAGCAGGCTCTCCAGACCTTTTACTTGACCCAGGTTCCCCCAACTTTTACTCCCCATCCCCACTTCACCACAACTTTCTTCTGAAAGGGAAATTAGTGATTGCATAGGCCTCTCAAGGGGCCTGCTGGTGCCTCCCTCCCCAGTCACCAGGGCCCCATCTTCCTTTGCTCACCTTGACTTCCTGCTTCACTCCCTGATGGACTGAACTCTGTCGATTGTAGCTGGAAAGGACACAATAGGGTCAGAGGAAGATCTAGGAGGGTTTCTCATTTGAATTTTCCCCTGTCCCCAAATGATTGGACAGGCATCCCTCACTCATTCCCCTGTCTTCTAACTTTCACATCTTGGAGCCTTACCCGGCTGAGAGTGGTCCGGCCATAGGCTGGGAGTGAGGAAGACTTGGATGTTCCTGCATGCGAGGCTAGAAGACAACAGGAGGCCATAAAACTGTCACATAGCAGGTAGCTACTAGAAGGAGTAGAGCCCCCTTTGGTTTATATCTCATATCTACCACCTTTCCCCTCCTCTCTTCTCCCACCCACACTAAAAAGAGACAGATTCTTTTTTTTTTTTTTGAGGCAATTGGGGTTAAGTGACTTGCCCAGGTCACACAGCTAGTAATTGTTAAGTGTCTGAGACTAGATTTGAACTCAGGTCCTCCTGAATCCAGGGCTGGTGCTCTATCCACTGTGCCACCTAGCTGCCCCAAGAGACAAATTCTTAAGGAATGTTTGAGATGCCTGCCTTGTTTCCCTTTACCTCTTCAAATCCCAACCACCTTTCTAAACCCTGCTCAAATCCCATCAAATCCCTACAGCCTTCCTTATGCCTCTGGTCATGTCAAACCTACAGGGTAAGAGCTTTGTAAATGTTGTTGTCTTGCTTTGCCTTACCTTGCTTTGCTCTATAAAACTGAATTCTAGTTTAGCATTTGTTTAATTCAAAGTCCTTCGCCCGGCCTTGTAGGTCTTACACAATCTGGTATTACAGTATCTCTCCAGCTTTATGTTGTTTTACTCCACATTATTCCCTATTTCTAAGCTTCAATTCACCTGAGAGCACCAGTCACCTCTTTCTTCCCCAACACACACTGGATTCTCTTAGGCTACTCTCTCTTCTTGGAATGCCTTCCCTCTCATCTTTGCCCACTGAATCCTTATATAGGTTTTAGAGCTTATCCTCAATAAGACTTCCTCCAGGAAGGCTTCTTTAATCCTCCATATTAGTAATTAGCATTTGTCTTCCCTTTAATTCATTTGTTGTGTGACATTGTGTATTATAGTTATCTGGTTTTGCATCTTATTCCCCTATTAGATAATAAGCTCACATCTATTCCTGTTAAAAACATTAGGACGGGGCAGCTAGGTGGAGCTGTGGATAAAGCATTAACCCTGGAT
Organism: Dromiciops gliroides; assembly: GCF_019393635.1. Classification (NCBI taxonomy): domain Eukaryota; kingdom Metazoa; phylum Chordata; class Mammalia; order Microbiotheria; family Microbiotheriidae; genus Dromiciops; species Dromiciops gliroides. Next base: position 541,128,961 of record NC_057862.1, on the reverse strand, counting down.
TCAGGAGGATCTGAGTTCAAATCCGGCCTTAGACACTTGACACTTACTAGCTGTGTGACCCTGGGCAAGTCACTTAACCCTCATTAACCCCCCCCCCACACACACACACACAAATTAGGAAGCAATAATTAGGAAGTAATAAATGGATCTTTCCTTAATAATAATAGTTTCTATCTAAAACAAAGAACCAGCATTGTCTATAATAGAGATAAACTAGAGGTCTTTCTAATAATCGGGTAAAGTAAGGTTGTCCATTATCATTATCACTATTCAATATAGTGCTAGAAATGCTGGCTGCAATAAGACAAGAAAAAGAAATTGAGTGAATAAGTATAAGCAAAAAGGAAAGAAAATTATCACTTTCTGAAGATGATATGATAGTTTACTTAAAGAAGCCTGAAGAGTTACTTTTCTTAAAAAGCTGAAACAATTAACAACTCTAGTAAAGTTGCAGGATATGGAAAAACCCACAGAATCATCAAAATGTCTATATTTTGTCAGCAAAATCCAACAGGAAGAAATAGAAAGAGAAATTCCATTTAAAATAATTAAATATGAAACACTCTGTAGTCTACTTTCCAAGGTAGGAACTATAGGAACTATATGCACACAACTACAAAAAATTCTTTACACAAATAAATGCAGATCTTAATAAATGGAAAAATATTAATTACTCACAGGCAGGCTGAGCCAATATAATAAAAATGACAATGCTTCCTCAATTAATTTACTTATTTGTTCCATACCAATCAAACTACCAAAGTCTTACTTGATAGAACTAGAAAAAATAATAACAAAATTCATCTGGAGGAACAAAAGATCAACAATCTCAAGGGAAATAATGGAAAAAAAGGGGGAAGGAAGGGGGATAGAAGTACCAGATCTCAATATATTACAAAGCAATAATAATCAAAATAATTTGGTACTGGTTAAGAAATAGAGAGGTTTATCAATGGAACATACTAGGCAAAAAAGCATACAGAAGGAAACAAGCACAGTAGCCTCATATTTGATACACCCAAAGATCCCAGCTACTGGGGCCAGATCTCCCTATTTGACAAAAACTTGGGAAAAATGCAAACTGGCAGAAAATTGTTAGAGACTAATATCTCATAACACATACCAAGATAAGCTCCAAATGGGTACATGACAAGGTAAAAATTTATCTGTCAGATCTAAGGAGGAACTCATGACCAAATGAGATAGAATCAAAGGAGGTAAGATGGACAATTTTTATTACATAAGATTAAAGTTTTTGCACAAAACCAATTTAGCTAAAATTAGGAGAGAAGCAGGTTAATGGTTGGGGCAGGGAGACATTTGCAGCAAGTATCTCTGATAATGGTCTCATTTCTATGATTCAAATTTATAAAAAGAAGAGCCATTCCTCAATTGATAAACAGGAGGGTTTTTTTTGTTGGTTTTTTTTTTTTTTTTTTTTTTGGTGAGGCAATTGAGGTTAAATCACTTGCCCAGGGTCACACAGCTAGTAAGTGTCAAGTGTCTGAGGCCAGATTTGAACTCAGGTCCTCCTGAATCCAGGGCCAGTGGTTTATCCACTGAGCCACCTAGCTGCCCCCAATTAATAGTTAAAAGATACAAACAGGCAGTTTTCAGAGTAAACAATTCAATCTATCAATAGCCCTATGAAAAAATTATCTAAATGACAACGCTACCTCAATTAATTAATTTATTTCATGCCATGTCAGTCATTACTTTGTAGAACTAGAAAAAAAAATAACAAAAGTCACCCAGAAGAACAAATGGTCAAGAATCTCAGGGAAATAATAAAAAAAGTGGGAACAATTAGAGAAATGCAAATTAAAATAACTCTAAAGCTCTACATTATACCCCTCAGATTGGCAAAGTTTAAAGAAATGGAAAATGACAAATATAGGAAGAGCTGTGGAAAAATGGGCACTTTGGGTTAAGATATGAACTGGTTTAGTTATTCTAGAAAGCAATTTGGAAATATGTTCTAAAAGCTATTAAATTGTACATACTCTTGGAGTCAGTGATACCATTACTAGGTCTATACCTGAAAGAAATCAGAAAGTAGAGGGAAAGGTCCATATACATAACAAATATTTATAACAGCTCTTTTTGTAGTGGTAAAGAATTAGAAATTGAGGGGGAAGCTAGGTGGCACAGTAGATAAAGTACTGGTCCTGGATTCAGGAGGGCTTGAGTTCAAATCCAGCCTCATGCACTTGACACTTACTAGCTGTGTGACCCTGGTCAAGTCATTTAACTCTCATTGCCCCCCCCCACAAAAAAAAAGAATTAGAAATTGAGGGGGTACTCAGACATCTTTTGGAGGATGACTGAACAAGTTATGGTATATGAATGGGATGAAATACTATTGTTCTGCAAGAAATGATCAAGGAAATGGTTTCAGAGAAACTTGGGAAGAGTTGTATGAACTGATGCAAAGTAAAGGGAACAGAAGCAGGAGAACAATTTTTGCAGTGACAACAATATTTAAAAAACAAACAACTATGAAAAACTTAGGAACACTGATCAATGCAATAATGAACTCTCATTCTAAAGGACTCATGAAGAAACATGCTACCCATCTGGTGATAGACTCATAGTGTAGACTGAAACATTTGGTGGAAGGAGCGGGGTGAGGGTGGGAATGGGACATGGCCAATATAGGGATTTGTTTTGTTTATAGGGAGTTTGTTTTTCTTGCTTTCTCAAGGGTGGGGGTGGGGAAGAGAAAAGGTGGATTTTCATTTGGAAAAAAAAAAGGCAATAAGCTCATTGAAGAAAAGAATCACTGAATTAACCAATTAATAGGCATTTTATTAAGTCCTTACTATGTGCCAGGGGAAGCTAGCTGATACAGTGAATAGAGTGCCAGGCTTGAAGTCAGAAAGACTCATCTTCCTTGAATTCAAATCTAGCCTCAGACACTCACTAGTTGTGTGACCCTTTGTCTCAGTTTCTCATCTATAAAATGAGCTGGAGAAGAAAATGGTAAATCACTCCATATCTTAGCCAAGAAAACCCCAAATGGGGTCACAATGAGTCTAACGTTACTGAAAAACAACTGAACGACAACAAACAACCATGTGCCATTCTGTTCTAGGAACTAGAGATGCAAAGTTAAAAATGGAATATTTTCTTCCCTGAAAGAAATTACATTCCAATGGGAAGACAGCATGTATAAAAATAAGCATATGGGGGAATAAATACAAAATTAATAAAAAGTAGTGGGGAGAGGGAGACATTAGCAGCTCTGTGTATATGTATAGAAAAGCTTCCGTAGGTGATGCTTGAGCTCAGCCTTTTGAAGGAAGAGATTGTTTCCATGAGTCAGAATTGAGGGAATGATTGATTCTAGGCATGGAAGAAAGCCAGTACAAGAGGACCAAGACCAGGGATGTAACAAAGTATGTGAGGAAGAGGAAGAAGGGCAGTTTGTCTTGATCACCATAACAGCTAGCACTGATATGGTGCTTTAAGGTTTGTGAAACACTTCACAGATATTACCTTATTTAGTCCTCACAACAACCTGTCAGGCAGTTGCTATTATTACCTCCATTTTACAGATGAAAAAACTGAGGCAGACAGTGGTTAAATGACTTGCTCAAAGTTACACAGCTAGTCAATGTCTGAGGCCATTTTTAGACTCAGGTCTTCCTAATTCTAGCTCTATTCACTGTACCACCTAGCTGTCTGGAGTACAGGGATGGAAAAACTGTATAATGAAGCTGAAAAAGGGAGATCGAGGTCAGATTATGAAGGTCTTTTAAAAGCTCCACAGAATTGAAATTTTAACCTAGGATCGGTAGGGAACCAATGGAGTTTATTTGAGTAGAGGAGTGCCATGTGAAAAATTCTACTGGCTGTGAAGTAGAAGATTGGAGTGGGGAAAGACTTAAGGCAAAAGTTCAGATAAGGGGTAATGAAGCCTGAACGAGCATGGCAGCTTGTGAGCGGTGAGAAGATAATGGGGGAGAGAGATATTACAGAGATAGAAATAACAAGATTGGCAACTAGTTATAAACATGAGATGAGTAAGAGTGAGAAAATGAGGCTAAGCCTGAGGTTGGGAATATAGGGATGCTCTTAAAAAGGGAAGGGTTGGGAGGACCTGACAAGTCATACTGAGTTGGAGATGTTTATGTGGCATCTAGTTTGAAATGTCAGAAAAGCAGCTGGTGATTCTGTACTGAATTTCAAGAGAGAGACCGGGATATGTGTGTATGTATATGTATAAATATGTATGTATGTATGTATGTATGTGTATGTGTATATATGTATTATATTTGTATATATATCACATATATACACATATATGTACAAGTGTCTGCATAGAGATGATAATTAAACCCGTGAGATCTGAAAAGGTCATCTCCAAGCTACACCCTGGTCTTCCTTTACCAGGCCCCAGAGGCAGGGTACTCTTCTTGTCACCTCCTCTCTGCTTTTCAGACTCCTTTTATGTGTTGTTTTCCTCCCATTAGAATATAAGCTTCATGAGCTCAGGGACTGTTTTTCTTTCTACTGTATTTATATTCTCAGTGCTTGGCACACAGTAAATACAGTATATAGTAGATAGCATAGCAAGCGCTATTTGACTGACTGACAGAAGAGAAGAGGTACACTCATAATTGGGGGTATGTGTGAAATGGACAACGAGCCAGCAAAGTAGACCAAGAAGGAGTCTTTGGACATGGAAAAAAGGAACCAAGAGAAAGTAGTCATGAAAATTCAGAGAAGTATCCAGGAGGAAAGAGTAGTTTAACAGTGTCAAATTCTGCCTAAATGTCACAAAGGATGAGTACTGTGAAAAAAAAAACATGGGATTTGGCAATTAAGATATCATTTGTAACTTTGGAGAGAGCAATTTCAATTAAGTAATGAAGTAGGAAGCCAGACTGCAAAGGGCTGAGTAGTGAGTGAGAAAAGTGGAGGCAAGGACCGTAGACAGCTTTTTCTAGGAGTCTGACTGAGAAAGTGAGGGAAGTTGTAAGATCTGAGAGTATCATGTCCTCTGATATGGTCCACTGGAAGGGTAAATTCTACTGCAGAAGGATCTATTGAAGATTTTTTTTAAAAAAAAGGATTGGGGAGTCTTGTAGGCAGCAGGGAAGGAAGCAGTAGTTAGGGAAAGATTGAAGATTAGGAAGAAAAATGGAGTATGATTGAGAGGGTAATCATACAAGACAGAATGGAATGAAGGGCACACATGGAGGGGCTGGCCTTGATTGATGGGAAGGGTTATTTTGTTATCAGAGACTGTAGTAAAGGAGGAGGGTGATGTGGAGAGATTTTGAATTGAAGAAAAGAGAAGAAGAAGCTCACAGCAAATGGATCTTATTTTCTCAGCTAAGGAGGGGACCAGAGAGAGAAGTGTGGGAGGCCTAGAGAGAAAAATGGTTTGGGAAAGCCTATATGAGGAGTGGGATAGGATAGGGAGTAAAAAAATTGCCTTGCTGCAGTGAGGGCCCATTTGAGGTTAGATAAGATAGGGGGCAGCTCGGTGGCGCAGTGGATAAAGCGCCGGTCCTGGATTCTCCTGTTTGTGTTTTTAATTTTTTTTAAGTTTGTTCTTGTTAAATAAATCCTGCTCTGTTTTGAGGGAGGCTGCTGGTCTCCTTCCTTGCCCCAATATTTCGGCGAGCTGCTTAGCTAACACTCCCCAATTAAAAATTGGTCCCCACAAGGAGTACCTGAATTCAAATCCGGTCTCAGACACTTGACACTTATTAGCTGTGTGACCCTGGGCAAGTCATTTAACCCTCATTGCCCCACAAAAAAAAAAAAAAAAAGAAAGAAAGAAAGAAAGAGGTTAGATATAAATTCCTAGTGGACCCTATTAGCTCAGTTTTGTGATATCCTCCAGCTTCACTCATTAGCATGTTAATAGGATCGGAGGAAGCTGATGGTAAGACTAATCCAAGGTTGGGGTTTGGCAGGGCATGAATGGCAGATGGATAAGGAAGCAAAGTTTGGAGGGTAGAAGACAGACAGGGAAGAGTTCAATTGGTCAACACTAGAAAGGGAGGAAAGTAAGGTCAGAAAAGGGGTAATGGCTTGAGGAAGTATTGAGGGATGGAAGGATTGGAGGTCCTATTTAGGCAAAGGTTTGGGAGGGGGTAAGGCAGAAAGAGAGATGGAATGACTTGTGTGTTAGAGTCAGATGGAGAATTGTTAGGAGCCACACTTTATCTCTCTTTGTATCTTTTCCAGCACCCAGTACAATACAAGTGCATAGTAGACTTAAATCTTTGTTGAGTTTGGCCACAAAAAGAGTCGAAAATGTGTACCTTTCTTCCTTCCTAGTAGAGAAAGGGAACTGACTGAGTATGGAACATTACATATACTACTAGTCTTAGTTGATCTGTTAGTTTTACTGAACTGTGTGTATATATATATATATATATACACACATACATACATACACACGTATACATACATATATACATATATATGTTTGTATATATATTCTTTCTTTATTACTAGGGGATGATTCACTGGATGGGGGCAGATAGGGAGGAGGAGAATATTCAGAAATAAGGGTGATCCAAATACAAAAGATATCTAAAAGTTCAAATTTCATTCATTCATTCATACATTCATTCATGTTTGTTGTTTCAGGCAACACAGAGCATTGGATTTTACAAAAGGAAGATCTGAATTCAAATTCTGCTTCAGACACTTAACTAGCTGTTTCACCCTGGGCAAGTCACTTAACCACCCTTTGCTTTAGTTTCCTCATCTGTAAAATGGGAATAATAATAGCCCCCCCCCCTCCTTTTTAGGTGAAGCACTTTGCAGGCATTAAAGGCCACATAAATCCCACCTATTTTGTATTATTTACTGATGGGTCCCCTGGTTGCTCCAGCTGTAACGCTGTGCCACTTGTATAGCTCACGGCTCACAAGTTAGCCCTCACTTACAGAATATCTTTTGTCGTCCAATATTGTTTTTCTTGTGTCTGTCTTTCCTCCCTCCCCTATGTGAGCGTGACTTTCTGGAGAGCAGGGAAAGCAACTTTTCTTCTTTTCTTGTGTGTTCCCCAGTACCCCAATGTGCTTGGTAGATTGTCTTAAGTACTCAATAGTGCTGAGTCTTGTTGCTGACATACAGAAGACCAGATCCCTGGTCCAAGTACTGTCGTGAGTATTTGTGGGAGTATTTATTGATTCTGGCTCTTTGTCCTGAGTGGGAGGCTTGGGATCTAGGGTTCCCTCGACAAAACTTACAAGTATGGAAGGGTGTTCGGTCAGGCAGGGAGCGGGTTTTCCTACGAATGGGCAGGGATTTTTCCATCTCCTCCTTCAGGATCATCTTCCCCAAGTTGGAGGTGACCTGGAAGAGGAAAACTGTTAGTGAATCCTGATGTTTGGGATTCCTCTGTTGCATTTCTAGCAGGAATAGATCTGGGGGCTCAGCAAGTGCCATGCCAGGCATAGATGGGGAATTCTTGTGGGTGCCCCTGGACCTGATCTACTCTCTTGTTTTTGTCCCATGATCTCCTGCATCATAGCTTTTGACCCCCGTGAGGATAGGACATGGGCTCTGCTCTGGCTAATAGAAGGACCTCATACCTTTCCCCCCTTTTCTGTTCTTACCCTCACCCATGGATCAGAGAACAGAAGCAGAGGTCTTTGTGCCTTTGTCCCACTTGACAATCATATGCTCCCAACTCTTCATGTCAGCCTTGTAAAATCCCTAGGTTCCTTCAAAACATAGTTTTATACCCACTCTCATACTAGGTCTCACCTGATACCTGCCCTACACCCCACAATTACTAATACTTCTCCCTCTTTAAATTACGTTGTATTTATTTGTGTACATATGGTATCTTTCCTCCCTCCTCCCCAGCACACAGTAGAATACAAGCCCCTGGAGGGCAGGGGCTATTTCTGTTTTCCTTTTTTTCGTCTTGGTATCCCAAATATCTGGTACAATGCCTTCTACACAGTAGGTACTTAATAAATGTTGTCAAATTTAATTGGGTTGTGCCCCTGAAGCTGGGTGCACAATAGATAGAGCACTGGGCCTAGAATCAGGAAGACTCATCTTCCTGATTTCAAATCTGGCCTCAGATACTTACTAGCTGTGCGACCCCAGGCAAGTCACCGTGTTTGCCTCAGTTTCTTCATTTGTAAAAGGCGCTGGAGAAGGAAAAGGTAATCCACTCCAGTATCTATGCCAAGAAAACCCCACATGGGGTCATGAAGAGTTGGGTACGACTGAAATGACTCAACAACAACAACAAAAAAGTTCCTGGAGTAAGCGCAGATTGAGCCTCTGTGCCTTCTATCCCTTCTAACCTGGAGACTGATTGTGTCCTCTGTCCAATTCTTCATCCCTTCAAATGCTCAGGATGCTATTACCCTGGCCCTAATAGTCCCACTCTGTCTATGCTTCTGTTCAAACATCTTTTTTTTCTCAAGTCCCTTTTCAGGAGAAAAAAAATGTACGGAGTCCAGGCAGTATTTTTAGGGCATTCCTTGTCCCCAGGAACATTATGTAACATTTGGCAGGAAAGAGCCTTCCTCACACATTCTAACTGGGCCACTTTTCCAGGCTGGGCCAGATGGGCGCTGCCACAGGGTTTAGGGGAAAAGATGGACGTGAGGCCCAGGAACAAGTGGGATGCTACCTTACTGAGTTCCTCTTTCTGCCGCTCCCTTAGAGCCTTGATGTCTTCCCCTGAGTCATCGTCTTCCTCCTCCTCCTCCTCCTCTTCTGCTCCTCTCCGAGAGGCCTTCCGCTTCCTCCATTCTGTCTCTGGAAAACAGAGAAGAATGTTGGCTGGTCTGCTTTGATTGTTCTTTCTTTTTTATAAGGAAGGGTCTAGGTAGAGAAGAGAGGAGAAATATCTGGGGAAATGATCCTAGTGTAGAAACATAAGACAGATTCAACCAATCAATTAATTATCTGGAAAAAAGGGGCAGCTAGGTGGAGCAGTGGATAGAGCACTGGCCCGGGAGTCAGGAGTACCTGAGTTCAAATCCGGCCTCAGACACTTAACACTTACTAGCTGTGTGACCCTGGGCAAGTCACTTAACCCCAATTGCCTCACTAAAAAACAAAACAAAAACAAAAAAACATTAAAAAAAAAAATTATCTGGAAAAAAAAAAGAAAATACTGACTGAAGAGTCAGGTGCATCAGTTAATCTCTCAGCCAAGTTTTCTTTTCTTTTTCTTTTTTTTTTCAGCCAAGTTTTCTTGAGCACCTACTCTATGCTACATATTGTGCAGAACATTATGAGAGATGGTAAAAAGATATATGACCCTGTCTTTGCCCTCAGAGAGCAACATTTTGGGACAATAAGATACCTAACAAGAACACACAGCAATATATGGTAAAAGACAAATGAATGACAGCCTACAAGAACACAGAGAAAGGGGAGAGATCACTGGAAGATGTGGTAGAACAGGTCTTAAAAAGAGTGGGCAAGAGAACATTGTACACAGTAACAGCAACATTGTATGACAATTAGCTACTTAGCTCTTCTCAGTGGCACAATGATCCCAAGGACTTATGATGAAAAATGCTCTCCACATCCAGAGAAAGAACTGATAGGGTCTGAATGCATATTGAAGCATACTATTTTTCACTTTCTGTATTTTTTCATGTTTTTTTCTTTTGTTCTGTTTCTTTTTTCACTACATGACTAATATGAAAATGTTTTACATGATTGCACATACATAACCTATATCAAATTGCTTGCCATCTTAGGGAGGGGGGAAGGTAAAGAGGAAAAAATTTGAAATTCAAATTTTTTTAATGAATGTTAAAATTTATCTTTATATATAATTGGAAAAAATAAAATATCATTTTTTTAAAAGAAGAAGAGGTGGGAAACATTGGGTTGTGGGGAAGAGGACTACTGAGGCCCAAGATCCTGGAAAACAGATTATGAAACACGTCCTTCCTCCTTATAGAGTTGGGGAATAGATGGGATATTGTCTACAGTGTCAGATGTGGTCCAGGTATCAGTAATGTTTTACAAGTGAGGGTTCAATTGGGGGTGGGGTGGGAAGGGAAAGTACAGATGGAAGTGATAAGTAGAAACAAAAAGAAATTTGTGAGTAAGGTCCCTGAAGCTTCCCAGTCCCTCCCCCTCATACCCACAACAGCCAGAGATGGTGGGCATGGCCAGTAGTCAGTTTCGATCTTAGCCGGCTGGTTGGGGTCTGGGGGCTGGGCTGCTGGGAACTTGGATGACTCGATGATGAGGTCCTCAATGGGATGTTTGCTCTGTGGACTTGTTCCTACAGACTCTATAAGGCCAAGAGCAACGTAGACAGTTGACAACACATAGCCATACTCTTTCCTCTTCCTGTCTATGACCCACCCCACCCTCTGCCCAAGCTCCCTTCACCCTACCCTAACTCCTTTACCATCCCACTACCCCCTAATGCCCATGCCCGAGGAAATCCTACCTCTCTGCTTGTAGATGGGTGGTTTCTTGTAAATGTTAAGCTCTGCACGAGTTGTCTCTGTGAATAAGAAGCAAGATGAAATGAAAATAAGGGCAAGTGGCAGGGAATTCCTCGGGCTTGCTATAGAATCCAAGGCACAAAAGTGTCCACTTCAAAGGAGAGAGTCAGTAATTGGCTTGGGGAAAGGTAATGGTGTTAACCTGCATTTCGGGCATTTTCTGAGTGGGAGGGGTAAAACACTGGCTCACCAATCTTAGGAACTACCACCTAGTGAGCTTAGTACTATGGGAAATTTCCCAATCTGCTCTACAGAGGTGATCCTACCCAATTCCCCCATCTTGTTGTTCAAGGAGAGGGTTGTGCTTTTGGTGCCTAGTATCAGAAAAACCCAGGTCTAGAGGAGATGAAGCATCGATGATGACAGTCAAACCTACCGGGTCGATGGAAATGCGGCAGGCTGCTCCGGGGGGTCCCACTAGTCCTGGGTGCAGGGGTCTGAGACACAATCCCTGGTGACCTGCTTTCTGGCCATACCACCTGGGCAGAGAAGAATAGCTCAATGTGGACAGCTCCCAAGTCCCCCACCCTACTCTACCTTCTAAGCTCTATAATAAGGCCATGACAACAGAGAGATCTCAGGAGAGACTGATCAGGGTAGCTACTGGCCCAAGCCATGAATGCATTCCTTGGATTATACAGACAGAGAACTAGCCAGTGATATCATGAGCTCTAACTTGTGTCCCCATGTAAGGAAGATTCTTAGTCCCTTGATTCTCTCATCCAATGGACTAGATAGAACAGGAATGAAGTACCAATATGTAACTAATATCCTCTGCGTGGTGGAGTATAGGTAGGATTTGGAAAAGGCTGAGCATGTGGTCAAAGTGGGAGGGACAACGGACTCACCTCTGGGGATGGTGGGGGAGATGTGGATTTGGGTGACAGAGAGCGCTGTGAAGGTATAAGGAGATAGGTTAGAGATGCCTGGCACATGATAGGCACTTAAGAAACATTTATTGATTATTGATTCAAAAGATGACACAGGCACTTGTTATTCCTGGATTCCCAAAATTCTCATCAAGTATTTTACCTGTTCCTTGTCTCCTTAGACCAAGGGTTCTTAGCCATGGATAAATTTCAGGGGGTCTGTGAACTTGGGTAGGAAAGAAAATATGTCTTTGTTTTCATTAACCTCTAACTGAAATATGTAATTTCTTTCAATTATTTAAAAACATTATTCTGAGAAGGCTTGTGTAGGCTTCTCAGACTGCCAAGAAGTTTAAGAACCCCTGCCTTAGACAAATTTTTGTACCTATTTCCTCACCCTTAGATCCCCATGGCCTACCTTTCACATAATCTCCTCTATGACCATTTTAAATAATAATAATAATTATAGCCAGCACTTATATAGCATTTTAAGACTCACAAATATCTCATTTGATCCTAACAACCACCATGGGAGGTAGGAGCTATTATTATCCCCATTTTACAGATTAAAAAACTAAGGCAGACAAAGGTACATGACTTGCCCAAGGTCACATAACTTGTAAGTATCTGAAGCAAGATTTAAACTCAGGTCTTCCTGACTCCAAGTCCAACATTCTACCCATTGTGCCACCTAGCTGCATCTTGCTGTCATATATTACTACACCCATCTTCATGCCTGCCTGCCTGCCTGTCTGTCTCTCTGTCTGTCTTTCTATCTACCTACCTATCTACCTATCAAGCTATCTATCTATCTATCCACCTATCATATCTATCTGGCAGATATGTATTCCTTAACTCAGCGACACTAACTAGGAACCAAAAGGGACCTCAGAGGGTGCCTAGTCCAACCTATATTAGAATGGTTATCTCTTGTAGAACTTCTCTAGCTAATGATCATCTAGCTTTCACTTGAAGACTTCTAGTGGAGCAGACCCACTATGTCCCTTATCAACCCTTTAGATGAACCCTCATGTATGTGCTATCTCCCCTGTGTGAGCCCCTTGAGAACAGGGGTCGTCTCACTTTTCTACTCGTATCCTGAGTCTTATCACAGTCCTTGGTACATAGTATTTGCTTAATAAACGCTTTTTCAATCATTTTCTTTTGTAAAATTAAATTTTCTTTTTTTCAACAAGCAAAAATCTGCCTTCTCTCCTTTTTATCCCCCACCCTTAATCGAGAATGAAAGAAAAACGCAAACCCCCTGATACAAGCATGAAGAGTTAAGTTTTTAATCATTTTCTTTCATTCCCAAGGCGACTCACTCCACTTTGGGATAGCTTTAATAATGAAGTTTTTCTTTGCATCAAACCTACAACCTGCCTCTTTGCCTTGTGGTTCTCTTCATTCTATTCTTTGGGGCCAAGACAACAAGTCTCAGCCCTTTTCCACAGATACTTAAAGACAGCTAGTGTATCACGGTCACTCTGTGTCATCTTTTCTTTAGGTTCAACATGTTCAAGTTCTGCAAACTAGCCTCATGTGAATTAATTAGTTAGCCAATTAATTAATTAATTAATGGAGATTAATTTATCAAGTGAGTGCTCCATACAAAGCATTTTGCTTATTAGCTGGGGGTACAAATAGACAAGTGAGACAGTCACTGCTCTCCAGGAAAACATGTTAATAGGGAGACAACAAATAGACAGGACATGGTTTTAAATTCCTGAACACTTGTGGTCATCTTTCTTCAGACATACTTCAGCTTTTCATTTTTAGGGTGGGGAGGAAGGGAGACGGGATGAGACGAGAACTTGTGATTTCACTGGCATGGATATCTCCTTGTACAAAGATTCCCTCCACCAACTTTCCCATAATGTTAAAGAGTTGCTTGGAGGTACTAAAAAGTTAATCGACTGGCCCAAGGCCTCATAGCTTCACCGTTCTTCCTGATGGGCCCATCGTATCTAGGCTGACTCCAGTCATGCTTTGCTTTACACTCTCTGGCCATCTTCTTCCTGTTTCTTTCTGACCTTGCCTTCCTGAATATGCCCTCCTCTTGCCTTTCTTCCTACTTCCAGTTCTAAATCCATCATTAAATCAATACTGCCATCTCTACTGGAAAGGAAATGACGATCTGATCCCCTATGGCTCTACTCACCTTCCTTGTACCTCCCTGGACACGACTATCTGCACATCTTGTCTGTTAGGAGATAAGCCCTTTCAGAGCAGAGGCCTTCTCCACCCTAATATTTGTATCTCCAGCACTTATCACACTGCTTGGCACATGCCAAGCATTTAATAAATGGGTTTTTTCCATTCACTCCTAAAAATGTATTAAGCCTGAAACGGGTCCAACTGGAAAAGAAGTTAGCAGGACCATCGTGCCTTTCATTCTGGACATTACTTCTATCCACGTAGCCTAAGACTGCATTGGTTTTACTGTCTGGGGCTTCCATGTCACATTATTTATTCAACAAACACTTAAAGGCAGCTGTGGTTCAGAGCAGCATCCTTAAGGCCTCTTAAAGAGCAAGATGCAGTCCTTCGTCTTTGAGCTTTACAACTTAATAGGGAAGATAACAACAGGAACATAAGGGGAGAAAATCCAAATCCCTTTGACTAGCATTCAAAGCTCTTCACAGTTTGGCCCCAGTTCACATCTTTTAGTTTCCCCTAGTTTACCTATAGGAAGCCTCTGGTTCACTTGACCAGCATTCACTTTTTTGGTCAGAACAAACTACTCTGCCCACTTCCACACCTTTCTTTCTAACCAGATTGCCTTTCCTTTTTCTCTCTGCCTATATCCTACCCATCCTTCCAGGACTCCCTCCTCCAGGAAGTTTTTTCTAGACATCCCAGCACATTATAACCTCTCCTTAGGGGAAGGCCTCAGGGGGAAGAGGCTTGACATACAACGACAACAACAACAACAACAACAACAACAACAACAACAACAACAACTGGTCCCATCACTTCTTGGCAAACAGAGGGAGAAGAAATGGAAGCAGTTTCAGATTTTATATTCTTGGGCTCCAAGATCAGTGCATATGGTGACTGTAGCCATGAAATAAACAAACGAACGAACGAACGAACGAACGAACAAATAAATAAATAAATAAGTAAATAAGTAAATAAATAAATAAATACGGCTTGCTCCTTGGAAGGAAAGCCATGGCAAATCTGGACAGCATACCAAAAGGCAGAGACAACCCCTTGCCACCAAAGGTCCTTAAAGTAAAAGCTATGGTTTTTCCAGTAGTGATATATGGCTGTGAGAGTTGGACTATAAGAAAAGCTGAGTACCATAGAACTGATGCTTTCAAGTTGTGGTATTGGAGAAGATTTCTGAGAGTCCCTTGGAGAGCAAGAAGGTCAAATCAGGCAATACTTAAAGTAATTCAGATCATGTATTGGAAAGACAAATACTGAAGCTGAAGCTTAAATACTTTGGCCACACCATGAGAAGACAGGACTTATTGGAAAAGACCTTGATGTTGGGAAAGATTAAAGGCAAAAGGAGAAAGGGACAATGGAAGATAAAATGGATAGATGGTGTCATGAAAGCAACAAACATGAGTTTCAGCAGATTTCAGGAGATAGTGAAGGTCCTAGTATGCTATGGACCATGAGGTCATGAAGAGCTGGACACCAGTTGATGAATAAACAACAATATCAGGGGGAAGAAATCTGCAATCATAGCTCATCCTCCTTTCCCCCCTAGTTTTCCTCATCTTGAATTTTCCCTGAACAGACTTAGAACCCCAACTGCGGCCCCTGGTCCCAGGAAGAATCTGGGACACTGGGACTATGAGCTAAGGGAATAGGTTCTTTATAAATTGACTCAGCACAGTGCTAGGCACATAGTAGGCACTTAATAAATACGTTTTGTTTGATTAAGGCAGACAGGCATCAGGCCCCAGCTGTAACTATCAGGGACAAGCAACACGAAGCACAATCTTAGCTGAGGAAGGGGAGGTAGATGCTACCATGTGGTAGAGAGACAGAGACCCCAACAGCCTGTCACAATGAAAAGCAAGGCAGAGGTGGGGTGGGAAGAAACTCACTCCAGCTGCCATCTGCTAGCTTCCTATTTTAACTCAATTTTCTTGCTAACTAAGTGGCAAATGCTGTTGCTTCTATGCTGCTGAAAGACTCTGCAAGTGCTGTCGGTTCTTTCTAAATTTGGAGCCCTGGGACAAAGCTCCAGTTGCCTTGCCCTAGCCAGGGAATCTTTTCTTTTTTAATTTTTTATTTCTGGCAGGGCAATGAGGATTAAGTGACTTGCCCAGGGTCCCAGAGCTAGTAAGTGTCAAGTGTCTGAGGCCGGATTTGAACTCAGGTTCTCCTGAATCCAGGGCCGGTGCTTTATCTACTGTGCCACCTAGCTGCCCCCAGGGTATCTTTTCTAAATAATACCTGGTTATCTTTTCAGTTATCTGTGACTTGCCTCCATAGCTAGGCTGTGTACTTGCTAGAGACAGGGACTCCTGTCTCTTCAAGGCACCTAGCCCAGAGAAAACTGAGTTCTGGTCCTAGTTCTGACAACTTACTAGTAGTTTGACAGATGAACTTCCCTGTGCCTCAGTTTCTGTATTTGACAAATGGTAATAATAACTATGGACTGCTGGTGGCGCAGCGGATAGAATGCTGGGCCTGGAGTCAAGAAGACTCACCTTACTGAGTTCAAATCCAGCTATGTGACCCTGGGCAAGTCGCTTCCCACTGTCTGCCTCAGTTTCCCCATCTGAAAAATGAGCTGGAGAAGGAAATGACAAAACCACTCCAGTATCTCTGACAAGAAAACCTCAATGGGGTCATGAAGAGTCAGACATGACTGATAAGCAATTGAACACACAATAATAACTGCCCAACCTACCTCATGGAGTCAGTGTGATTATCAAGTGGAAGGCAGAAAGGAAACAAGCATTTGTTCATTACCTACTAAGTGCTTTACAAATATTATCCCAAGGCAATGGTTTATAGGCTAACATTACTATTCTAAGGAACTTGAGCATTTTATTTATTTATTTAGATCTCTAGTTGATACTGTCTTGAGTGTGCTATAATAGCAAATAACTAATAATAGGGAACATCTCTATAGCACTAGGTGCCAGGCACTGCGCTTAGCACTTTGCAATTATTATCTCATTTGAACCTCATAACAATCTTGGGAGGTAGGTGCTATTATTATTTCCATTTTACAGATGAGGGAACTGAGGCAAATAAAGGTTAAGTGAGCTGCCCAGGGTCACACCACAAGTAAGTATTTGAGGCCTGATTGGAAATCAGGTCTTCCTGACCACAAATTCACTGCTCCTTCCACTGTGCTTGGGTTCTGGTCCTAGTTCTTCTAATCATTTGTTCTATTGCTGTGGACAAATCACTTCCTTCTTTGCGCCTCAGTTCCTTCTGTAAAGTGGAGGGTGGTGGTGGTGGTGGTGGTGGACTAAATGACCTGAGCCCTCTCCCAGCCCCAGAAATCTGCTTGCTTCTATGTTTTGTTTTGTTTTGTTTGTTTGTTTGATTTTTGGCGGGGCAATGGGGGTTAAGTGACTTGCCCAGGGTCACACAGCTAGTAAGTGTCAAGTGTCTGAGGCTGGCTTTGAACTCAGGTCCTTTTGAATCCAGGGCCAGTGCTTTATCCACTGCGCCACCTAGCTGTTCTCTGCTTCTATGTTTTAAACAACAGGCACCTGAGATGCAACATAAATTTTAAATGTGTTCTTTTAACTTGTAGTAGTATTAAACTACCATGATTAAGCACTCAATTAATACTAGTTATCATATAGGATCACAGAACCAGAGTTGGTAGTAACTTCAGGGGAGCATCTAATTCAACCCTCTCATTTCCCAGGTGAGGCCCAATGGGCAGGAAAGGATTTTGCCCAAGGCAGGCCAGGTAGTAAGTGGTAGAGACAAGAGGTCTTTTATTCCAAATCCAGAATGTCTTCCCCATGCAAGTTCCCTGGGCATATTTCCCATTTCTCATCATCTTGAATCTCTCCTGCCTAGACAAAAGATACAATGAGAGTTTCTCCTAAATCACATTTGTTTTTAGAGGCAGCTCAAGTAGGTGGCAAAGTGGATAGAATGCTAGACTTGGAGTTAGGAAGACTGAGTTCAAATCCAGACTAAAAGACTTATTAAGGGGCAGCTGGTGGCACAGTGGATAAAGCACCGGCCCTGGATTCAGGAGGACCTGAGTTCAAATCTGGCCTCAAACACTTAACACTTACTAGCTGTGTGACCCTGGGCAAGTCACTTAACCCCAATTGCCTCACCAAAAAAACCAAACCAAAAAAAAAAAAGACTTATTAGCTGTGTGACTCTTGGCAAGTGACTTAACCTCCCAGCCTCAGTTTCCTCATCTGTAAAATTTGATAAAAATATCATCTACCCTTAGTTGTTATAAGATCTAATGAGATTACACATGCAAAATACTTTATAAGCCAAAGACTATCATAAAGATTATTACTTTTCCCCCTCTTTCTCTCAAAAGCACTGAGGCACACACACACACACACACTCACCTCTCTGCTTCGAGGCAGCTCCACATGGTCCAGGAGGGAGTAGGTAAAGTGTGGTTCATAGATCATCAAATCTGGCCGTTCAATGTCCAGGATGGCCTTGTCCTTGGGGATGGCCGCCAGGTCCTTGTAACCCAGCACCTGATTGTCCATCTTGGCCTGAAGAGAGAGACGAGATGGCACCAGACTTGTTACCCGGGATACCTGAGGCCCCTCACCCCGAGGCAGACACAGCAGCCCACACCAGTTTGTCCCTCAGCTTCCTAACTGCAGAGAGGCTCAGACCTCAGCTTGGCTGGCCACTCCCTGGGCACCTAACCTACCTCTCACCCCCTCGACCAAGCCCACCCCAGACACACGCCTAGCCGGGGCTGAGGAGCAGGGCTGGGGGCTGGGTACTCACCACAATGCTGGAGGGAGAGCCAGGCACACTGGAACCTCGAGAGGAGCTCACGCTCCCAGGGGAGGTGAGCGATTGCTGGGAAGTGGGAGACATGGGTGAACAGAGGTCTGGGGAAAGGGCCTGCATGAGGGGAGGTGTGGGTGTGGGTATTGGGGATGGAAGAAGGTCACCTTCTACTCGAAATACTCCCCCCAACCCCCCATTCTACCCTCTAAAAAAAAGGTAGGCAATAGTGTTGGAATTGGGCCACTGTGGCATGGACAACCACCAGGTGGCATGATTGCCCAACCGGTAAGGCAGGTAGGCTGGCAAAACCCTGGTCCTGATCCTGTCCCCCTCCTTCCCCCAATATACTCCCTCCCTCACTTGCCTCTCTCCTTCCCTGGGAGTGGGGACAGGGCATGATGGAGTCCCCAGCCTACCACCTACCTTCTGCAGCCGTTCCATGCAGCTGGGATCTTGGGGACAGGATCACTCACAGAGGCCTAGGGGAGTGAGGAGGGGGGAAGAGGAGGGGGAGGAGAGAGAATAAAGTGCATGTCAATCGTCTCTGCCCCAGCAGCCCCAGAGTTCAGAGTTCAATGGAGCTCAGCCAGGCAGGAGACAGAAAACACATACCAGCAAAGCCAGTAGCTCCACATCCCTCTGTGAGGGGAAGAGGAGGGTTTTTTGTGGTTTTGGGTTTTTTGCAAGACCTCCTCTGTGGGAGAATCAGGAAACACATGGACCCGGGAAAGGGAAGGTGGAGGGAGGCTGTCACTGCACCGAATCCCCCTAGCCAGAATTCTCCCGGGGTCCAGGTGAGTCTAGAACTGGCTCCAGTGGAAGGAAGATCCAGAGACCCTGGTAGAGGAGAGCCAAGGGCTTCATTGATTCATCCTTTCCATTGGCTCAACCCAAGAGAAAGTGTACACTGGGGGAGGGGTGGGAAAGGACTGTAGTAGGGGGTGGGGTATTACACTTGTTTTGAGCCATTGTTCTCTGGCTGGAGAGGAAATGACTGCAGGAGTATAGGTCCTGCTTCCTGGCCTCCACATCTTACTCCCCCTGAAGTAACTGCCCCCACTCTCCCAACAGCTACTTAACCCATTGCCCACCTAGGATTCCACTACTGCCCCTCTCTCAACAGTTCCTGAACCCATTGTCCACCTAGGATCCCACTACTCCTGCTGCATCTCCATCACACCCTTTCTCTCAGTTTTCCTGGCTGGCTCTTCTCTCTCTCTCTTCTTGCTAACCTCAGAACCCCTCTCTGCCAAGAACCCCCGCCCCTTTTTGCTTCCTATTTCCCAGATCATTACTGGATGCCAAGGAAGGGAATAACCCAGTGGAATATCAGCATTGCCCACAGACAAGGGAGGAAGTTCAAAAATCAACTTCACAAGCACAGGATGAGGGAGGTGTGGCTAGACAGCGAGCTCTGAAAAAGACCCGGGTTTTTTAGAGGACCAGAGGCTCAACAGGAGCCAATGGGGTGGCATAGCAACCAATAAAGCTAATCTGACATTAGACTCCATTAAGAGAGGGAGGCACTGCTTTGGCTACACTGTCTGCCCCGCAGGGTCAGGCCACACGTGGACTGTAGCACTCAGTTCTGGAGACCACGTTTTAGGAAAGTCACTGAGAAGCTAGACAGGATGCAGAGAACGGCAAGGGGAGTTTTTTAGTCTAGAAAAGAGACCACATGAGGGAGGAAGAGGAGGAGGGCAAGCGATGCTGTTCTTTAAGTATCTGAAGGACAGAGAGGCACAAGAGACATTTGACTTGTTCCTTGTGGCCCCAGAGGGCAAAACTGGGAGCAATGAGTTATTCAGAGGCATATTTAGGGATGGTATAAAGAAAAAGAAACACGTTCTAACACTTAGAACTATCCCAAGTAAATGGGCTATCCTTGACAGGTAGTGAGCACCCCGTCACGGGAGGTGTTCAAGAAAAGGTGGGGTATTCTCATTCAGGTAAGAGTTAGGTAAGTGGCCTCTGTGCTCCCTTTTAGCCCTGACATTTTGGGATTCTATGAAGTACTCAAATGGGAGAAGAGAGACTGGTCATAATTTTTCCTATGCTACTCACTGTGGTTTAACCAGGACTAAGAAGGAAGAGAGCAAAGGATTCCTATCAGCCTGAATCTAAAGAAGACAGGGTCAACAATGTCTCCTTTACTCGTTTGTTTATGTGCTTCATAAATCTCCTTTGAGGGCCAACCCATCTCCCAGCTCCTCAATGAAGCCTAACCAGATGATCCCACATCAATATCGCCCTTCCCGGAATTACACTGACACTTATCGTCAATACCACATCACTTAGCACTTAATCATATGCTGTCTCCATGGCTTTGTAATTGCTTCATAAAAGCTAGTCTTATCTCCCCAATCAGATAGCAGGGCAGCTATGGCACAGGGGGAAAGCATAAGACCTAGAAGTCAGGAGACCTAGGTTTAAATCCTATTACATACTTAATGCTGCTGTGACCATAGGGGACTTGTTTTTCTCACCTGTATGATGAGATGAGGCTGGACTGGATGATCTTTCAGGTACCTTCTAGTTCTAAATCCTAAGATGCTATCATAAATCACTCCACTTGGCTGGTCCTCAGTTTCCTTAGCAGTAAAATGGGAATGAGAATATTGGCCCTACCTATGACGCAGGTCATATGGGGGGAGCGGGGCAGAGTACATATCACAATACAACTAATATTTATAGAGTGCTTTAAAGTTTGCAAAGTCCTTTGTGGTGATCTCATTTGAATTTCATAACAACCCTGTTAACCCATTCTATGGATGAGGAAAACTGAGGCTCAGAGAAATTAAGTGACTTGCTAATTATCACACCGCTAGTAAGAGAAAAGCACTTGCTAAGGTGCTTTGCAAATTTTAAAGTTCTATTATTGAGGTGCTATTATATAGGTATCATTATCAAATGCAAATCTAGCTTTCCATCCCTGATTCCACAGAAAGTGTTTTCTAAACCAAAGTACTATATGTGTGTATAGCCAAAGACACATATATTTACATAAACTGTTGTCACCTATCATTATAGTATGCTATTGAAGGCAGAAACTGTGTCTTGACATCTTTGCATCCCCCATAAGGTGCACAACCCTGGGCACAAGTAAATTCAGAGTCACAGAATATAAGAGTTGGAAGAGACCCAGTGGCTATCTGGTCCAACATCAACATTAAAGGAAGCCCCACTACAACATGCCCAACAAGTGGTAAGACCTCCAAGAAGAGAAACCCAGCACCTCCTAAGACAACCTCTTTTGCAACTCAATTTCCTAGGAATTTTTCCTAAATTTTCCTCCTTGTAACTTCCAACCCTTTCTGCTGGTTCTGTCCTCTTGGGCCAAGAAGGACAAGTCAAATCCTTACTCCATAGGGCAGAGTTTAGAATACTTAACCATGGCTATCCTGTTTCCCTTGAGTCTTCTCCAGACTAATAATGACCAGTTCCTTCAGCTTAGCTAGGGCATGTACTCAAGGCCCTTGACCATCTCATTTGTCCTCTTCTGCACACTCTCTGGGTCATCAGTACCCTAAGTATATATTTGATTGATTAAAGATGGTGCTAGGAGCAGTAGCTTGTCTAAGAAACCTGGATAAATCAAGGCAGGAAAAACAGGCCAGCAACTACATGAGGTGCATGGGTAAGTGGGGAACATTCTCATCCATAGTTATGACCATGAAGGCTTTTCTATAGCCATCCCTTGACACAGATGATCATAAGGGAAGAAATACTAGGATCCTGGGTGTTGCCAATCTTTCCTCCCACTATGATGTTACTCCCATTCTGGTTCCCTTCAAAAAGTCCTGCTCATTTCTACCCACAGATCTTTCTTTGCTCATGTAGTTACCCATCTTACCTTCCTTCCCTCTGACCATCCAAATCCTACCCATCCATTAAGGCCTAGCTCAAGTCCCATCCTCCTCCCAGAAGGCTTTCCAAACTACTCCAGTTCTGAAAGACAAGAACACTGACAATCTATACCCCACAACAAACATAATCATATATATATATATATATATATATATATATATATACACATATATACATATATATATATACACATATATATATATATGTGGGGCTTCCCACTATATAACTTGTCTTCCTAGTCAGATTATAAAATTCCTAGAGAAAGAGACAGGTCTTCATCCTCTATAGAGCCTCAGAAGGTGCTGGCCATGTATAAATACCTACTAAACTAACTGGACCCTCATCAGCCTTCCCACGGGGAAACTACTTCTCTTCTCTGTGGGACCTACTGAAAAAAGATGGGGATTAAAGGCAGAACTATGGTTAGGGGTCCTTGGAGGAACTCCATTCTGAGCTCTGGCGATCAACCAGAAGCAGACACAAGACACCATCCATTGAGCATACTCTCAATCTGAGGGTCACTGCAGAGAGTTTAAGTGCAAAGAAGGGGAGCCACCGGCAGCTTATTGGCATGACGTAACAAAGAGTCAATACCCACCTACTGTGGCCAGAGCACTGGGGAACTGGGTTCGAGAGAAGAGATAATCTTTAGAGAATACAGTCCCTGCTCTGAAGGAATGAACAGTCTAAGCCAAGATGAGACACCAGCACAAAGAGTTAAGGTCCACACTACTACATGCTATGTACATCAGAGAGTCTAAAATTACTTCCCCCAAACCGTGTTCCATCAGGGGTGTCAACAGGAAGGTCATTACTATGCTGGGGAATCAAGTAAAGATTTCTAAAGGGAATGACATTTGAATTAGGTTTGAGAATGAGAAGGAATTCAATAGGTAAATAGAAGGTGGGAAGAGATTACAGAAATAAGGAAGAGTGTAATTGTTTGGGGGACAGAATAATATGAGATAAGGATGTGAAGGTAGGGTGGCACCAGATTGAGGCAGCTAGGTGGCACAGTGGATAGAGTACAGTCAGGAAGACCTGAGTTCAAATCCGGCTTCAGACATTTACTAGCTGTATAACCTCCCAAGCTGTTTGCCCCAGTTTCCCTACCTATGAAAAGGGAATAATAATAGCACCTACCTTGAATAACTGTTGTAAGGATGTTTAGCACAGTACCTGGCACATAGTAAGCCCTATATAAATGTTTTTGTTGTTCAGTTGTTTCAATCTTGTCTGATTCTTCATGACCCCTTGTGGGATTTTCTTAGCAAAGACACTGGAGTAGTTTGCCATTTCCTTTTCTGGCTCATTTTACAGGTGAGGAAACTGAGGCAAACAAGATTAAATGACTTGCTCAGGATCACACAGCTAGTAAGTGTCTGAGGCTGGATTTGAACTCAGGTCTTCCTGACTCCAGGCCTAGTGCTCTATCCACTGTGCCACCTAGTTACCCATATGGTGAGAGCATGATGCTTCTGAAGTCGAGGGAGGAGGCAGTATCTAGCTGGAAGAGGGGTGATTAACAGTTTCAAAAGCCACAGAGAAAAATTATGACTGACAAACAGTAGCTGGATTTGGTGAATGCAGGTGATCTCCCAGGGTCCTACAGCTGGGAAGTCTCTTGGGGATCATTGGTGACCTCCAAGAAAACATTTTCACTAAAGCAATAGGGGAGAAGAAAGGAGTCTAAAGAGGGTGACTGATTATGCTGAAAAGGTTTGTTAAATGGAGTAGGGAAGCTAAAGAAGCACACATCAAATAGCCTTGATACTCTCACTGAGTTGGGAAAGAGAAAGTTTGGAGTAGATGTCTTGAGAAATAGCATAAGAAGTAGATAAAAGCAGACGAGACAGATTCTCCAGCTGCATCAAGGGACTAGCTCAGGTTATGAACAATGAGACCCTTTCTAAGTCTTCCCAACATGATATATTTTTACTTTGGTCAGCATCATCTCTGTGGGGCAGTCTAGAAACACCAGCACCTCTCTACCCTGAGCCCGCTTTTGTCAATTATCACCTCTCAGAAGAAGGATTCTCCCAGTGTTAAGGACATTCTGGCACTTAGCCTAAACCTATGCAATAGACCTGAACCCTTGTGACAAAGGCACATAGTGAGTTCTATATAAATGTCATTGTTGTTCAATTGTATCAGTTGTGTCTGATTCTTCACAACCCTTATGGGGTTTTCTTGGCAAGACATTGGGGTGGTTTGCCATTTCCTCCTGTAGCTCATTTTACAGATGAGGAAACTGAGGCAAACAGGGTTAAGTGTGCTAAATGCTTTCAATTGAATAACTGAGGTTGGGGATGGAAGGTCAACATGAGAATACTGGAAAGAGCACTAGATTTAGGTTTTTGGGGGTTTTTTTGAGGCAATTGGGGTTAAGTGACTTGCCCAGGGTTACACAGCTAGTAAGTGTCAAGTGTCTGAAGCTGGATTTGAACTCAGATCCTCCTGAATCCAGGGCCGGTGCTCTACTGCGCCACCTAGCTGTCCCTAGATTTAGGTTTAAAGCTCAGCTTTGTCCCCTTACTACCATGGTGACCTCAGGCAAATTACTTAACCTCCCTGAATCTCGATTTTCTCCCTGGTAATATGAAGGGTGTGGGACTTGATGGCCCCTTCTACGTCTAAATCTATGATCTTTCCACTGGTCCCTACTCCTTCCTTCATTTAAGCTCTCATTCCCACATTAATATAGAAACATGTTCAGTTTCAATTTAAGTCAAAATTAGGAAGTAGGAAAGAATTGTCTTTCTTACCCCCTCACCATCCCTTTCCTTCTCCTCTCTCTGTCTCTCTCTCCATCTCCCTCTCCCTCTGTGTCTGTCTGTCTGTCTCCTTCTTTATGGCTCTTCCTCTTCTGTTCCTCCCTTATCCACAACTAGTGTAGAAACGCCCCATAGCTACCCATGGCCACCCTCTGGGGCAATGTGCTCCACCATTTGTCCCCTCTTCCCAACTTATTGTTTCCCCCTTATGCCCATAAAAATAACACAGTCCTGTATCGTAATTCCTGAAAGGATTGTCATCAGAACCTAGATTTAGAGCTAGAAGGCTCTCAGAGGTCATTTAATCCAACCACCTTCATTTTATACATCAGGAAATGGAGGCCCAGAAAAACCAAGTGATTTCCTCAAACTCCTGGGGTAAAAAATGGCAGAGTCAGGGGCAGCTAGGTGGCGCAGTGGATAGAGAACCGGCCCTGGATTCAGGAGGACCTGAGTTCAAGTCCAGCCTGAGACACTTGACACTTCCTAGCTGTGTGACCTTGGGCAAGTCACTTAACCCCAATTGCCTCACCAAAAAAAAAAAAAAAAAGGGCGGAGTCAGAGTTTAACCCCAGGTTCTCTGACTCTGCATCAATTGTTCTTCCCAGCATCCTTCCCTGTCTAACTGTGCACCAAAGTCTCATTCAGGAAGGACATATTAAGTATCAACGAGTATTAAGGTGTAACATTTTCACTCAGGGTTCCATGTCAACGCAGAAAAAGAGTTCTCCCATGGAGTGCCACAGGGGTCTGTGCTTGGGCCTGTGCTAGGTACCATTTTCTCAGTAACTTTGATAAAGGTATAGATGGCATCCTGAGCAAATCTGAAGGTGACACAAAGCTGAGATAGGTAGCAAATACACTAAATGACAGGGGCAGGATACAAACAGATCTTAACAAGCTAGAAGACTGAATCTAAGAAGATGAAATTTTAGGAGGGTTCTGTGTAATTGTACTTGGATTTGAGAAGTAGACGCCACAGGTACATGAGGGAAGGAATGGTTCATTTGAACAGTTTGTCTGAAAAGGACCTGGGAGTTTTACTTAATTGCAATCTCAAAATGAGTAAGATGTTGTGGCCAAAACAGCTGGTTTGGTAAAGCTTCCCAGAACAAGGAGCTGATAGTCCCAATATGGTCTATCCTCATTAGAACACACCTGCAATGTTGTTTTGTTGTTGTTCGGTTGCTTTTTAATCGTATCCAACTCTTCGTGACCCCATTTGGGGTTTTCTTGACAAAGAAATTGAAGTGGTTTGCCATTTCCTTTTGCAGCTCATTTTACTGATGAGAAAACTGAGGCAAACAGGGTGAAGTGACTTGCCCAGGGTCACACAGCTAGGAAGTATCTAAGACCAGGTTTGAACTCAGGAAGATGAGTCTTCCTGACTCCAGGCCCAGCACTCTGTGCACTATGGCGCCACCTAGCTGCCACACATCTGCAACAGTATGTTCCATTTGGTTCACTATGGTTTAGGAAGGAAATTGACAAGCTCAAGACAACAATGATAATGTCTGCATTTTATATAGCACCTACTATGTGCCAGGCACTTTATAATTATCCCATTTGATCCTCATAACCCTGGAAAAGTAGGTGCTGTTATTATCCCCATTTTTACAGTTGAGGAAACCAAGGTAAATATAGGTTAAGTGACCTGTCCAAGGCCACATAGCTAATAAGTGTCTGAGACTGGATTGAAACTTAAATTTAAAATTCCAGAGTGTTCAGAGGAGGACAATGAGGATGGTGAAGAGCTTTGAGTCGATACCACATGGGGATTGGTTAAAGGAACCGAAGACACTTACCTTGAGGAGTAGGAAATTCAGGGGCATAGGAGAACCATCTCCAAATACTTGCTAGGTTGGCATTAGAAGAGAGAATGATTAGATTTGCTCCATTTGGCCCCAGAGAGTAGAACTGGGGGAAATGGCTAGATGTTATTAAGAAGTAGATTTAGGGAGGCAGCTAAGATAAAGCACTGGCCCTGGATTCAGGAGGACCTGAATTCAAATCCAGTCTCAGACACTTGACACTTACTATGTGTGTGACCTTGGGCAAGTCACTTAACCCTCATTGCCCCACACAAAACAAAAACAAACAAAAAGAAGTAGATTTAGACTTGATAGAAGGAAAAAAATTCTCTAGCAGCTGAAACTACCCCCAAAATGAATGGGCTTCCTGAGGAGAGGGTGGGTCCCTCCAGTCAGGAAGGACCATCTAAAGAACAGATGACTAATGACTTGTTGTAGAGGCAATATATGGTATAGTGGAAAGAATGTTGAATTTGGAGCCAGAAAAGACTTTCATTTAAATCTCTCTTCTGATGTTTACTAGCTGTGTGACTTGGGACAAATAACCTAACTTTTCTGCCCCTCCATTTCTGCCTCTGTGAAAAGCATAATTCTCAGGGTGGTTTGTAAGGATCAAACTAGATAATGCAGGGAAAGCCTGCTTAGAGCACTAAGAGGTGGGGATTATTTTTCAGGTATGAGTTGGATGAACTAGAGGTTAGCTGAGGTCCCTCCAACTCAGAAATTTGGGGTGATTAGTTTGAAGGACTTTAACAAATCCTACTGTAGAGAAGGTAATTGGGTTGATTATCCCCTTTAAGGTGCTAATGGTTGGTAATACATTAACCAATTACCCTTCCAGGAGTATTTGCATTTTAATTGGGGACTCCTAAAATCCAGGACCTGGATTCTCGAACTTTTTGGTTTCAGTACCCCCTTATACCCTTAAAAATATCAAGAAGCCTCTCCCCTAAAAAAAAAAAAAGCTTTAGTTTACGTAGGCTTTCATTTACATATCAATTGATGTTTACCATATTAGAACTAAAACCTGTTAGCATTATTATGAAAATAGTTTTTACCCTCACAGATCCCTGAACAGTACTTTGAGAACATGACCAGTCTTATCCCAAAAGAATGATTTGATTCTAGGGACTACCTGGTATTAGTGAAGGAGATGCTGGAGTGGGGGACCTTCTTAGCACCCCTCCCATCATATCATGTAAGAGCTGAGATCACAGCATCAGGTCAGCCTTGTTTAGACACAGGTCATGCACATTTTTTATACCCCTCCCCCCAAGTACGCTTGGTGTCTCGTAAATTAATAACAGCTGAATAGCTTTTGAAATTTACAAAGTTCTTTACGTCTGTTATCTCATTTGATCCTTACAAAGTCCTCTATGAGGCAGATAAAGTAGATAGTATCGTCAGCTCCATTTTACAGAGGAGGAATTGAGGCTTAAAAAGAACTTTAGGGGGCAGCTAGATGGCACAGGGGATAAAGCATGGGCCCTAGATTCAGGAGGACCTGAGTTCAAATCCAGCTTCAGACACTTGACACTTACTAGCTGTGTGACCCTGGGCAAGTCACTTAACCCTCATTGCTCCACCAAAAATTAATTAATTAATTTTTTAAAAAGAAAGAACTTTAATGACCCAGCTACCCATTTAAAGTTTACAAAGTGCTTTACAAATGGGAGGCAGGTACTACAAGTCTCATAATCCTCAAAGTTTAAGTGACTTGCCCAAGGTCACACAGCTAGTGTTAGAGGTGAGGTTCATAACCAGATCTTTTTGATTCATGAGTCTAGCATTTGACTGATTATTCAACAGTGTTGCACTCCAAGTGATTTGCCCAATTTGGGTGCTGGCTCTGTTCGCACATGCATGAGCACATTTTCACCCTCATACTCAGTATCTCATGAATTAACACAACTTCCAGCAGCTTGGCTGCCCTTCCCCATGCCCCCTACTTACATACTCCCTTTCTCTCTAAAGACCCAGTAACAAGCAGTGGACTAGAAGACCAGGAGACCCGGAGAGCTGGAGGGCAAGCTCCAGGAAGGAAGGGAGGAATAGAAGGAAATGGTGGAGGGAAGCAGAGGAAGGGAGGCCAGATGCCGGAAAGGACCTCTCCTAAACGTTTTATCCTCTCCCCGTCCCAGGTTTTTCTCTCCAGGTCAGACACATACTTGGTCTTACTCCTCCAACCTTCACCCTCTTCTTCTGCTCCTCCCTCCTTATCTGAGACACCAGCCAAGCACTACCTCAAGCCACCCACCCATCTCTATGGCAACCAGAACCTCCAAGGCCCCCACACTGCCTTGATAAGACCCACCCACATGGGCCTCCTAAGTTTCTTCCCTCCCATTCACTCATGCCAGACTTCTCACTGTGGGATGGGGTCTAAGTATTGTCATGAATCAAACAGGCCCAAATGAGGGGCTCTGAGATGACAAGAGGCAAAAGGCCAACTTGAACACAACAAGTACAAGAATCTTAGCGTTGGAAGGGACCTAAGAGAGAGGTGTAGGGGGCAGCTAGATGGCGCAGTGGTTAAAGCACCGGCCCTGGATTCAGAAGGACCTGAGTTCAAATCTGACCTCAGACACTTGACACTTACTAGCTGTGTGACCCTGGACAAGTCACTTAACCCCCATTGCCTAAAAACAGAGAGAGAGAGAGAGAGAGAGAGAGAGAGAGAGAGAGAGAGAGAGAGAGAGGTGTAGCAGAAAGAATTATTAGGAGACCTGACTCCAATTCCCAACACTTACCTAGCTGTTCAAGTAACTGAACTTCCCATTCCCTAGGAGAATGTAAGCCCTTTAAAGGCAGGGACTCCCTCTTTTGTATTTGTATGTCCAGCCTACTACAGTGCCTGGAACAGAATAGGCACTAAACTAATGCTTATTGAATGATTGATAACCTCCCATTCTGTTAAATAGTTTGGATGATCATAATACCTGTATTATAGCTCCCCTCCCCCAACTGTTGTGAGGAATGGGCAATATAAATGTGTTATATACACATACATACACACATATGTAAATAATGCTAGTTATTATTGTCATCTAGTTCAACCGTCCTCTAATTACAGGAATACCTTCTATCATGACCTCCATTCCCCAACTTTCTGGGGGGTGGGGGTGGTATAATGGAGCCACATATCCTGGAAGAAGCTCAGGGCAGATACATACACACATGTACACCACACCCTCCTGCTCCCTTGTAGTGTCAGCAGGGTGAGGCTAGACATGAAATCAGCCCACACTGACAGTACAAGAATTAAAAATTGGTCCCCATGAGCACCAGTATTGGGGTTATGGGCAGCTCTGCCTCAAGCTATTCCTGTCCTCTGAGTTTCCTCAGAGTCTTCTTATTTATTGCTCTGTCTCCCTCTCTTCCTCCTCTTCTTTCCCCTTTGCCTTTTCTTTTTTGCTTGTTTTTCCTTCCCTTTCTTTCACTATCCTCTCTCCCGGTTTCCCTTTCACCCTCTCCCATGCTCTCTCTCCCCCAAGTTACTGTGGCAACAGTTGGATGCCTGAAATAAAGGCTGAATCCAGCTGGGTCACAAGTTTCCAAAATGGCAGCCTGGGCTGGTGGGGGGAGGGCATAAGCTAAGTGACACTCTCATTGTGTGCTTAGGGATGGGTAGTAGCTGACCAG
The DNA here is from genome assembly GCF_019393635.1 of Dromiciops gliroides. Lineage (NCBI taxonomy): Eukaryota > Metazoa > Chordata > Mammalia > Microbiotheria > Microbiotheriidae > Dromiciops > Dromiciops gliroides. The sequence goes on along the minus strand of NC_057862.1, from coordinate 541,098,584 downwards.
TGTCCTGTATGTACTCTCTTGCCTGTCACCAGCAATGCCTCCAGTACAGAACTAAGCCTCAGTTTCTGGCTTTCATCAAGAGTATGTTGTTTTTCCCCCGTTTTGGAGAAAGCAACACAGCTGTTTCCTCTTGCCTCATTCTTTTCCTCTCTTTTCCATAACATCCCCATGCACCTCCATCTGCTGGACTTGGGGCCATTCTGGGCCTCTCATACCATGTCCAACAGGCCATTCTAGCCCTGGTCTGGGAGAAGAGAGGAGCGGCCGGATGACACGGGCATTTCCAGGCCCAGATGCCTGGACCTAGCAGCCAGCTGCTCTGGGGTTTTAGCAACTAACTCTCCAGCAGGATGGGAGGTGGGGGGAGAAAAGAGGGAGGGAGGGAAATGTAAGAAGAAATGGCCAAGGTGACCTCTGTTGGCTCTGAATTGATGGAATACCCTTTCCCTTAAAGAATGACCAGGGCAAAAGTTAGGGGTCCTATAGCCTGTCCCTGAAGAGGTCTCCTCTTTCCAGCATACTCTCCCCACCCCTCCCCTGCTCCGTCTGGAGCTCAGCACCTCCTGTGCTCATGTTCTCTCTCCAGCCCCTATTTATAGCTGGCACTACGGGCTGGTAATAGTGTCATTATCCAAGCTGTGCTGATTACTACTGTAGGAAAGGCGGGGCTGGACATGAAGGGGATGATTCCCCCATGCCCTAAATCCATCTGCCTGGGATGGAGCTAGAAAGAAGGGATCACACACACACACACACACACACACACACACACACACACACACACACACACACACGTTGGCCTATCTACATTCCACACATGAAGGAAGCATGCTAGACACAGTAGCGCCTTCTCTCTGAAATGATATCCCCGTCTACTGTATGTCTCTTACATGCACATGGTTGTTTATGTGCTACCTACCCTGTTAGACTGTGAGCTTCTTGAAGGCAGGGTAGATGTTTTTATACTTCTTTGTATTCCCAGAGCTCATTGATAGTGCCTGGTGCACAGTAGGCCCTTAACAAATGCTTGTTGACTGACTGCCTGAGATGCTGGCATTCTTCTTCCATGCACACCAATATAAAGGCTTACAAGCTATTGCATAACACCCCACACAGGGACACATAGTGATGCACAGCTATATCACAGGCACAGGCATTCACCCACGCACCCCACTGACACACTCTTCAGCTGACACCCACTTCCCACCAGGGCCTACCTACTCAGCCATCTACACCAAGAGCTTCCATTTGTCCTCCAACACACAGACACCTACATGTTCTCATGGACCTCCTCTCTCACAGGCTTCTCCAGTGCCTAGCCCAGTGCCTGGTACACAGTGGGCACTAAATAAGTCTTTATTGTTTGAGCCCCTCTATCCCTACAGTACAGATGGCTTCCTCTGCCCCTAGATCCCCCCTTTTTCCAGCTCTCCAAGTAGACAATGAAATAACCTGGAGACAAGAGACAGGTACCATACTTACTGGGCAGGACATGGTGAGGAGTATATGAATGAGGGATGAGAGAAAGGACAGGGTAGGGCAGAGGTGCCCTGGGGACCTTCCCAGGCCGAAGTGTTTGCTTAGCCCCCACCCACTTAATGTACTTCAGGCTCTCCAATGCAACAAGTAGCAATGGGGTCAGGGCCCGGAGCCTCACCCTTCTAAAAACCTCATTCCTTAACCAGCCCTGGTCTAGCAAAATGGTGAGTTAACTCTTCGTGGGTGGCTTGGAACAACTATGGATAGGATGGGGGTTGGCATGGTCCCCTCACCTTTGTAAATGAAATCGATAAACCTATAACCACAAGACCAAACTTTAGGTTGCTACCTAACTGGGGATGTCCCTGGGGGAGGGGGGTGGGAATGGGCCAGTGATGTTAAGTTTCAAATTATTCAACAAAGATGCTCCCTTCTTTTCATCCATTCCCATACCCCAGTGACCCCATTCATTCCCGAAAGAAGGCAAGACAGAGCAAGCAGGTTAGTTCCATCCAGATAGGTGGGAGAGATCTCCTGTAGCCAGGACAGAGATCACACAGCCCCAGGTTCCCCTCCAAACTGCAGAACCCTCTCTCAGTCGAATGGCCAAATCCAGACACACTTCAGCCTGTTCCATGAGCCCATCTAGAAGTCCTCCCTCCAAAAGAAGGGGCAATTACCAAGACAACCAGCCACTCTCCCATTGCCCCATCTCGATTCAGTCAATTGGGGGTCCTCAGGGCCATCTCCCTCCCTCCACACACATGAATGGGCCCTGCTGCCTGGTTAGGAGTGTCCCACTGTGGGTGAAAGAAGGGAAATGTGCTACCTACCTCCTCCTTGGAAGCTCCAGAGCCCCGGATAGCCGTGTGTCCGGGGTGGTAGATCGAGGGGAGGGATGGGGGTGGAGATCGAACACAAATCCACTGGCCTCCCTTTACTTATCCACCTAAATAATGGTTGTCCCTCCTGGGAAATGGGCGCTGGCTTTTCCAGAGTTAAAAAAAAGAAATAAAAACAACAGGAAAAAAGCCAGATTGGGTAGGGGGGTGTTTGGGTAGGAGTCAGGAGAGGGGGGTGGCCGTCTTTTGCCAAGCAGGTTTCTAGCTTTTCCACGCCCCCAGGCCCTTCTCACCCATGTTCCCGGTTCCTCCTAGCCTGCTGGGATGATCTCTGGGTTTGAATTGGTCCCCTGATGCTGGGGAGCCGGTATCTGGCTGTCAGGCAGGGTAGCTGGCTGGCTGGTTGGCTGGCTGGTTTCCTCCTTACACACCCTCCAGGCTCCCCCACCCCCAGCTGATAGCATGTGTCTGGGCCTGACGGGCGGGCGGGAGGGAATGTGTGTGTGTGTGTGTGTGTGTGTGTGTGTGTGTGTGTGTGTGCACGCGCACACTCTCGAATGGAGTTTATGCCTGAGCTGAGCTTGCTTCCACCCCTGCTCGGCTGCTGGCTCTCACCATTTCAGAACAAGAGGAGAATTAGCTCAGCATCATGACAAAGCAGAATTCCCACAGCCGACAGTCCATCCATCTGACTGTGGATTCTTCCTCTTTTACAACCCCCCCAACACACACACACACACACTCACGCATGGTATCCTTACAAAGAAATGAACAACTCCAGCCCTGGACTAGGCCTGTACCGTGGTCCCAGGAGCAGCTCAGCCCCAGATAAGCCCGAGGGGAAGAGCAAGGGTCTTTCTCCTCTAGACACCTGGAGAGTCCCTCTCCTGCCTCACCCCTAGAAGCAGCAGGGGCATTCTCCCAGGTGGGCAGCACCACCGAGACACAGCCCTCTTGAGTATACCTCGACATACCACAGGGTGTAAAGTGGTCTGGGGCAATGGTGGGGAGAGGTAAAGAAGACTAGAGATATCACAGTGGCTCACCAGGGGGTCAGGAATTAAGGGAAGAAGAAGGTCTTAGGGTCCTTGGAGTCCTAGGCTGTCCTCCCCACCTAACTGAAACAACCCCCTCCCTACACCTGAAGGCTGAAGTAAAATGAATGGGAAAGGCCCTGTTCCTTATCAAGACTGCTGCTTCCTTTCCTCACCTTCCCATATGTACACAGAGAATCAGGTGATCTCTAAAAAAAAACCAAAAAAAAAAAACCCCAAGCCAGGCACATTTCTGTTAAGTGCCAGGCCACAAGAATTGCTCTCTCCTTGTCCTTTTCAGAGACTATTAAAAAATGCATGGATTGCCACCAAAGGCTCACAGACAAAAAGCCTGAGGAAACAGGCAGAGCTAAGGAACCCTCTGCACCCATCCTTTCTCCCACCTGCCAGGAGTGAAACTGGGAGCAGCTCAGTTAGGTCACAGGGTGACCAGGAGCTCAGACCCCCAAGTTCCCATGCCAGTTTTCCCAACTTCCTCTCTCTCATTCCGCCCCCACTTGTCCACCTCAACATCCCCCACTGTTGCCTTAGTAACTGCTGCCCACAGTCAGTCAGGAGATGGTAGTCACTGTTGTCCAAGAAACCCAGGATCTGAGGAAGGGGTCTTGGGGTGCTTTTATGGCAAATATTAGGGTATCTAGTCCCACAAATCTGGGGGGATGTGTCTTCTTCTCAAGGGTTTGGTAGAAAAGGCAAGAAGAGTGGGATTTATCTGAAGGCATGATTAGGGGACAGGGTGTGTACAATGAGAGAGGAGGAGTTAGGCAGGGGAAAGAGTAAGATGAATGAGATGGGGAGAACTGGGTGCCTTGTGAGGGTGGATATAATCCTGGAGTGAGGGAAGGTAGAGGAAATGTGCAGAGGAAACCTGGGGATAGAGAGGAAAAACCTGATCTATATAAATGGGGTGGGGGGGGGAGGTTAGGAGAACAGACAAAGTCCTTGGAAGAGGGTGGATGGATTAACCTTTAGGAAAGGTGGAGATGACCCTGGGAATGGCTAATACGATATCTTTATTTTAAGATCAGCTGTCTCAGCCTTTGCCTCCCATTTCCCTCCATTCTACCCTTGCTGTGCCCTGAATCTGAGCTTGTATCAGTAATAGTGGGAGGCATATAAGGAATAGGTGGCCATCTGCCTAGGAGAGACCTCCCTCTTCCCCAGTTTCCTGCTTCTACCTCAGCCCAGAAAAAAAAAATACCTACATGCCCATACCCTAGCTTATATGTGAGAATAAGAACCAGGCAGCCTTCTCTCGTCAGCATCCTGGGATGAATCCTTTCCCCCACCCCACCCCAAGGTCCTCCTCACACCACCTCTTTCCCTTTCCTGAAAACCAGCATTGTAATGGAACCAGGAAGCATCCTCTGGGGCTGGGAGAGGCTGACACCCAGAGGGCAGCCTATGCCTGGAGTGAGAGGGATAACTGGGAGTCAGGGTGGTGGCAGAAGGGAAAGAGGAAGGTCGGGGAGTACGTGTCTCTCTCTCTCTCTCTCTCTCTCTCTCTCTCTCTCTCTCTCTCTCTCTCAATAGAAGCATAAGTGGGAGGGAAGCAAGGGGTGGGGGTGGGGGTAGGGGGATGAAGGTAAGGGACGGAAGTGGCGGGGGGGTTCTTGCGGTACCTTTAATTCAAGGCCCCTGGGCATGGGGCTGAGGTGCAGCAGCAGCAGCGGTGACACAGACCTCCATCCCTCGGTGCATCTCTTCCCCGCCTCCCGTTGCCACGACAACTTCCTGGCCAGATCAGCAGCAGCAGTAGCAACAGCAGCAAGAAGGAGGCAACTCCTCCTGCTTCTCCTTCCTGGTTGGGGGGGGGGGAAGCAGTGGGAGGAGAAGAGAGGAAAGGGGGAAGGAGAGAGAGAGAGAGAGAGAGAGAGAGAGAGAGAGAGAGAGAGAGAGAGAGAGAGAGAGAGAGAGAGAGAGAGAGAGAGAATGGGGATAACATCATAGAGATGGCGATGGGGAGGTATGGAAGAACTGGGCAGTCCCAGGCAATCCATCTGCCTTCCTTGTTCATTCCTGACTCTTGTTGAGTTTGGGTTTTTTTTCCAGTCTCCTTTGAGGTAAGGAATGGGCTCCTGGGGCTCTCCCAGGGGACCCTCATTTCAGGGCCAAAGAGAGGAAAGGACTGGGCTTACTGGCAGGAGGGAATGGGAGACAGAAAGACTGGAGTAGAGTTGTTCAAAAGTAGTGGAGAGGGGCAGCTAGGTGGCGCAGTAGATAGAGCACCAACCCTGGAGTCAGGAGGTCCTGAGTTCAAATCCGGCCTCAGACACTTAACACTTACTAGCTGTGTGACCCTGGGCAAGGCACTTAACCCCAATTGCCTCACTAAAAACAAAAACAAACAAAAAAAAAAAAGTAGTGGAGAGAGGGGCAGCTAGGTAGTGCAGTGGATAAAACACCCGCCCTGGATTCAGGAGAACCTGAGTTCAAATCTGGCCTCAGACACTTGACACTTACTAGCTGTATGACCCTGGGCAAGTCACTTAACCCCCATTGCCCCGCAAAAAAAACACACAAAAAGCCCCCCAAAAACCAAAAGTAGTGGAGAGAAGAGGTCAGGGAATGGGAGACTTGGCTAAAGATAAGTGTTTCACTGGACAATCAAACAGATGCTACCTCTAGGTGACCTCAGAGTGGAAGAGGAGATGTGGGCACGGACAAAATGACTAGGACCAGGACAGGGCAAGTGATTCTGATCAAAATGTCAAATGAAGCCATGGATACCCTCTGACCTCCCCAATCCCATCTCAGCCCCTCACTGCCCCCATTCCCAACCACAGGGAGGGCTTTGGAGGATCACCCTCCCCCAGGCCCATGGGGCTCCTTCATGCCCCATTCCCACCTAGATAAGGGGCACGCAAAATTACGGTGGGCTCAGTCTATTTATTCTGCCCCAGACTCTGGGAACCTGGCCACCTCCCCCTTGCCACAAGAGACTATACATTCATCTCTCAAGCCAAGTCGGGGTGTAGAAGGGACCGGAGAATCAGGGCTCCCCCTGCTGTCGGCAGCTATGGGCCGCACACTGTCAAGGTCATTACCAGAATGGGAAGTAGTGTTTGCCTCCCGAGGGAGTTGAGGGGGAGAGGCTCTTGAGCAACGCCGGCTGATCATTCCCTTTCCCCCAGAATCCACCATCTCATAGCTGTGAATGGGCCTTCCCATACCTGTGGAAAACTCTCTTTTCTCTGCTTCTGTCTTTGACAGCAACTCCCTCCCTCCCTCCCTTCCTCATGGGAAGGAAGTGCTCTTGCTGGCTGAATGAAGAAGACAAACTGTGCCTTTTCCTTGTCTCCCCCGGTCCGAAGAAGCTTCGGACAGAGGCCAGAGTGGAAGGTCGGCAGGGTAGTTCTGAGAAGCAGAAATTCCCAACTATTTGGTGAAGGCCCCTCATTTGCTTTCTCAGAGAGTATATTCTCTTAGGCACTACAGGTAACTAGAACAAGGGAATAAGCACAGCTCTAGGCGGCCTGGTGCCCTGTGGTCTGAAGGAGGGGCACTGGCCATCCCAGAGCGGCCACATCCAGGGTCACTCGTGCCAGCTGCCCACACTCACCTCTCTCTTGGCTCCTCTCGGCTTCCTCTGCTCACCTTGGCCCCGGGCTTGAGCCAGGGCCTAGGCCTGCGCAGTGCGGTTTTTCAATCTAACCCAGTCTCACTTCAGTGCTCCCCTTTGCCTAACACGCATTCCTCCTGTCCCCCTTCCCACCCTGCCCCCCTCGAGGCTTCCTAGGTCCCGCTGAGGGAGGTTGGAAGGAGGGAAGCTTACCTAATGGAGGCTAAATATTAACCATCGACCAAGTTTGGCCCCAGAGAGGGAGGAAGACAAAAAGGGAGAATGATGTAGGGCAAGGGAATCCAAGTTTTTCAATAGTGGGGACATGATCAGATACCTCTGTGAGCGTGGCCTGGTGATTATTTAAAATCACAATCAACGACTGATCCAAATTTGCTACCATGGCACCTGGAAGCAGTCGGTCACACACCTGTAGCTTCAGCATGTGCTTAGGCCCTGATGACATACTGGCAGAGCCAGAGCTAGGATTTTTTTTTTTACTAGGGGCAAAAACTATAAGGTGGTAGGAGTGACAGGTTTTTTTTTTTTTTTTTGGTGGGGCAATTGGGGTTAAGTGACTTGCCCAGGGTCACACAGCTAGTAAGTGTTAAGTGTCTGAGGTTGGATTTGAACCCAGGTACTCCTGAATCCAGGGCTGGTACTCTATTCACTGTGCCATCTAGCTGCCCTGGAGTGACAGTTTTGAAGAGGGCAGTCTAGCTGCTGGTAGACTTATTTTGGGAAAGGGGGCAGCTTTATGCCTATGGAAGGAAAGAGAAAGATGGCCCTGAGCAGGGAATGGATTTGGGGGTGGGGTAGCCCTGGCAGTCTGGATGAGGCCACAACAATCCATTGCTATGCTCACAGCCTTAGCTCTTCTCACCCACCCAATCCTTGGAAGACTGGACACCAGTGCCTGATAGCAGGGCTCTTTCACTTTGTAATAGTTAAGGCTTGGCTTATGAATTCTTACATACTATCCAAACAGGAAAAAATGTTCTGAGTGCACATGATATTGGGCAAAGAGGAATGAAAAGGAAAGAGGAGAGATAGGGATCTAAGTTTTAAGATTTAGAGCTGCCATTTAGTCTGGTAGTTCTCAAAGTGTGGTCTGGTGACTACAGGAGGGTCTTTGAGACTCTTTGAGGGTGGTCAACGAGGCCGAAACTATTTTTGCAACAATGCAAAAATGTCTTAATTTCTAATAAAGTAAATCCTGATATAACCCACATAAAAGAAAAGTCTTTGGGGATCCTCAATAATTAAGAGCATAAAGGGGTAAAAAAAAGGTATAAAGGAATGATGGGAACAAAAAGTTAGAGAACCCCTTATCTCAACCCTCATTTCACAATTGAGTAACTTGGTGGGGGAGTGACTAACTTGTAATCACACAGTTGAGAAAAGCAGAACCAAAATTCAAAACCAGGTTCTCTGGCTTAAAATCCAGGGCTTTTTCCTCACTGTCTCTCCACTAGACCAAAAACTAATTGGGATTTAACCGTTTGCCAAATGTCGACAGCTTGTCAGAATGACTCTGAAACCCCAAAACAGTCCAGAGATCTGCTCACAGCATTAGTTATCCTCACCCATCCCAATCATTGTTTTTGTTGTTAATAAAACATTCATATGATGCTTTACATTCTGCAAAACGTTGAAAGATCCATTATATCTTCTCATCCTTACAATAACCATACACCATATAGGCAGCATGGGGGCTTGGTAGTGGTGGTAAAGGCATTGGACTATGAGAAGCCTTGGGTTAGAGGGAGGCTATGCCACTCACTGGAAGTGTTCCAGAGAACCAAAACTCAGGCCCATCCCCAACCTCTTAGCCCAGCCTCTTAGCTCAATGACTGCATAACCACGGCCACCACTGCCTCTCCTGGTCCAAGCTAGCCTTGGAAACTATTATCAAATTAACCTTCCTTTACTTTTATTTTTTTGGCAGGGGGCAATGAGGGTTAAGTGACTTGCCCAGGGTCACACAACCAGTAAGTGTCAAGTGTCTCAGGTCATATTTGAACTCAGGTCCTCCTGAATCCAGGGCCAGTGCTTTATCCACCATGCTACCTAGCTGTCCCTTAACCTTCCTTTAAAAAAAAAATAGTCTTGGGGCAGCTAGGTGGCGCAGTGGATAGAGCACCGGCCCTGGAGTCAGAAGTATCTGGGTTCAAATCCGGCCTCAGACACTTAACACTTACTAGTTGTGTGACCCTGGGCAAATCACTTAACCTCAATTGCTTCACTTAAAAAAAAAAAAGTCTTCATCTTATTACTATCCTGCTCAAAAATCTTCCTCATTGTCCAATATGGTAAAGACGTAGATTTCAAAGACCTTTTGCAAAGACCTACTCTGACCCCTTATTTTACATATGAAGAAACAGAGTCTGAGAGGTTCAAAGTCCTTAGGCTAGCACGCAAAATCCTCCAGGATTGGGCCCAGTCTACTTTTCTCTCCCTACTCACTTTCATAAACCTTTCATGGTAGCCAGTGGATTATACAGTTATCTCTTCCACATAGAGACTCTCACCACTGAGGTTTCAATACATTGCAGGTCAGCATGAGAAATTACATGTGTAATGATTGGAAAGACGCCACCTGCTGGAGACTTACTGTAGAAGAGTTCTGCCCATGAAGCGAAGGTCTTTGAGGGCAAGACCAGGAGTCTTTTCTTTGGCGTCAGGAAGTGACTAGTGGGAGGAGGAAGGAAGAGACTGGCGCTTGCTCTCGCTCTCTTTCCTTTGGACTCTGGTGGAAAGCAGAGCTAGAAATGTGCTCTCCCTTTAATAGATAGGAATCTAGGCCTTTCTCTCTCTTTACCAAATTCTTATTCTCCTTAATAAATGCTTAAAAGTTTAACTCTTGCTAAAGCTTACAATTTATTGGCGACCACTCACTAGATATTTTAGACAGTTTAACTAGAATTTTATCCCTTAACAGATGGTAACCACGAAGGGATTCGAACCCTCAGACTTCTTCTCTGGTACAAAGGGTGGGCCAAAAAAATCTTATGCAGATTTTCCAGAACCCCTATGATGTGGAAGGGATAACTGTACTTGCTCCAAAATGAGTCTGATGCTTTTCTGTCCTTCAGGTCTTTGTTCAGGCTGTTCCTTCCACCAGGAGGTCTTTCCTACTCCTCTCTTTTTTCATATACTTATGGAAATCAATTTATTTAATGAATATTCTTCAAGAAATCAATGGAGTTTCCCTCCTACCAGGAAGCTTTCCTTGACCACTTCAGTCCATGGTGATGTCTTCTGAAATCCCTCCAGCACAAAGGGAGACTATTTAGGATTACTTTATAGTCATAACTCTCAGAAATCTTCTCTCCCCAACAGAAGCTAGGCTCCTCAAGGGAGCAGACAGTCTCATTCATTTCTGTATCTTTTTCAGTGGTTTAGCCCACTTCTGTGCACAGAGTAAACATTCAATAAATATGTGTTGCTTGGTCACTTGCAGAAATAGTGGAGGCCAGCTCTAGAACATCTACATGGCTTCTAACATGAGGTTTCTTTCTCTCTCTGCCTTTTTTTTTTTTTGAGGCAATTGGGGTTAAGTGACTTGCCCAGGGTCACACAGCTAATAAGTATCTGAGGCCAGATTTGAACTCAGGCCCTCCCAACTCCAAGTCCAGTATTCTATCCACTGAGTGGAGGCATCATTATTAAGTGATATTGTTACTAGCCATAATTAGAACACAGAATCACAGACTTGGAGTGGCCAAGCACCCCAGAACCCATCTAACTTTAGCTCTACTGGAAAAGACTTGGTTATTCAGCCTTTGCTAGAGGACCTCCAAGGACAGACAGCCTGTCCTTGATCTCACCCAAGGCAGCCTATTCCATTTCTGGACAGCTCTAACTGGTAGGAAGTTTTTCCTGACATGAAGCCTACATCTGCCTCTCTGCAAACTGACATCCATTGTTTTCTGTTCTGCCACTTGGGGCCAAAGAGAACATGTCTAATTCCTTCCCACATGACATAGATTTTCAGAGTTGGAAGGGACCTCAGAGTTCTGGTACTGTTCATAAGCAAACAAACATCCCTGCTACAATATAGCTGACAAATCACCACCCAACCTTGCCTTGCAGTTCTCCAATGAGGAGAAACTCACTCCTTCCCAAGATCATCCTTTCCACTTTGCGATAGCTGTAATTGTTAGGAAATTTTTCCTTTCCTCAAATCTGTTTGCTTCCTTGAAATTATATAGGAAAGTATATATGTAATAACACTTGGATGTAGTCAGCTGGATCTTGTTTTCCCCTTTCATAACACTGGCTTCTTCTCCCTAGGGTGATCTTGATTCTTTATTATGGTCTTGGCAAGCCATCCTCCTCTGAACCCCTAACCCTATTTACAGGACTGGGATAAAACATCTGTGCATCCTCAGCAAGTTTGAAAACCTCTCTCCCAGTCACTACTGTCTTCCCAAAGGATAAGACCTGTATGTACTTCTTCACAGTATCCTTATGAAAGATAACACGTGTAGCTCAAATATGATAACTTACATAAGGCACTTTGTGAACTTCAAGGTGCTATGTAAATATCAGCTACTTGATTATTATTAATTAAAAGGATTAATATTTAATTATTACAATCACTATTGAAATTCATCACAAAAATGCCCATGGACCCTCAGATTTTCTGGCATTAAAAATGTCCATTTGGAGGGCATCTAGGTGGTGCAGTAGATAAAGCACTGGCCCTGGATTCAGGAGGATTTGAGTTCAAATCCAGCCTCAGACACTTGACACTAGCTGTGTGACCCTGGGCAAGTCACTTAACCCTCATTGCCTTGCCAAAAAAAAAAAAAGTCCATTTGTAAAAGGTTGTATTAAAAATCTCCTTGCTGCACTCCCTTCTACATCATGTATAATGGCTTATGCAGATGCTTTCCTTGCCTGCCCCTAGTCTTGGCTCTGTCTGCCTAGCATTTTTTTTAAAACTGTGTGTTTTTTTTTTAATTAGCAAAAACCTATTCTTTTCTCCCTTCCATCTCTCCTCCTCCATTGAGAAGAAAAAGAAAGAAAGAAAAACAAAGCCACTGTAACATATATGCCTTCTACCTAGCATCTTAAAGAAACACTATGCAAGGAGGCCTTTCAACTCTGTCTCTGTCTTTCTGTATCTGTCCCTCTCTGTCTCTGTCTCTATCTCTCTGTTTCTCTGTGTCTCTGTCTCTCTGTGTCTTTGTCTCTGTCTCTCTGTCTCCCTCTCGCCACCTAGGAAAAGTGGTCACAGTGTTCCAGGAACATACCACAGCTTTCATTCAAAAATAAAACAAACCCCAACAACTGATCACCAGGGTGACTGAAATTCCATCTTTAGAGATTTGGATTTATTATCCTCTCCCTTCATACCTCTTTGCACTTGTCCCCTTCTTTCCACTTATCTTGCCACCACCTTAGCTCATGCCCTCATTACATCTCTGAACTGGCATATTATAATAGCTTCATAACCAGTCTGCCCAAGCCAATCTCTTCCCCTCTCTAGTCTGTCTTTACAAAGCTACTAAAATAATCTTCCAAAGGCCCGGGCCTGACCATGTCATTTCCCATCTCAAAAAACTTTTCAGTGACTCCCTTTATCTATCAAGTAAATTATACATTTCCTAGTATAGAATTAGAAGCCCTCCAGTCTGGCTCCAACCTGCCTTTCCAGCCTTCATTCATTGATGATATAGACGTTACAGAGAGCCTGAAGTATCAGCCAGAAGTTTAACATGACAGCACCTGCCTTCCTGTACCTGGACAGGCCAGCCCCTATGCCCCAACTCTCCAAATTCTTATCCCCCTTCTTCCTTCTAGACGCAGTTCAGGGGCTACCTCCTCCTTAGCAGAGCCTTCCTGGATGACTGCACCCTCCTCCAATTCTTTCTAGAACACTCTGTCCAGATCTTTCTTTTGCCCTTCCTTGTGTTATACTTATCTATGTGTGCTTTATTCCCTAGTTCCCCTCACCCCCACCCCAATAGAAGTTCCCTTCAGGCAGGGGTCTTTGTCATCTCTATTCCCAGAGCCACACTTTACGTGGCCATACTTTATAAATGTTTGGTATATGATTTAAAGAGTGTCTTCTTTAAAATTCCTGGGAGGGACAAATTCGATTACACTTAATGTTATTCAAGTCATTATCAAATGAGATGTAAAGCTCTTAGCAAACTTTAAAACGTTATGATTATATATATTTTTTATTAATAAATGTTTATCAGGCACTTTGCCCAGTGCATGAGGGATATACTACAGTGATGACAACAGACACTGAGAATGAGGAAAAAGAAAAGAAGCATAGAAAGTTGAGACAAGGGTCATCAAAACCAGACCTGTGTCCTTCCCAACTCTACCCCGGACAGTTCCTGGACCCAGGCTTTGGGAGTTGGGGGGCGGGGGGGGGGGGGGGATGAAGATACCACCCTTGACTGCACCCTTTACTCTGCACATTCCTCCTCAGCCCTCCCTCCTCCCCCTCCCCTTCCCCTCCCCCCTATTCCCAGCCCCTCCCAGACAGGTCTCACCTCAAAAAACAAGAAAGGAAACAGTGAGAGCTTTCTCTAGTTGGCCCCCAGAGGCCTGTCTCTGCTGGGGACGTCAAAGAGAGGGAGGGAGAAAGGGAGGGAGGGAGGGGACAAGAGAAAGGAAGAGAAGAAAGCGGAGGCAACACAAAGGCCCTGGGTCCACCTTTGAAGCTGTCTCTAACCCGAGGGAGGGAGTAGGGGGAGGCCAGGCCAGTCGAGTTTTAAAGTCTCAAATTCCAGTAGAAACCAAAGGGATTGCGTGAACTTTCTCCTTCTCTCCTCCGCCCCCCTCCCCCAGTTACACGGCAGCCCTTGAGCACACACACCTCCTTCCCAGCTCCCTAAGCCTGTCTGTCACACCTGGGGGGCCTCAGACCATTGTCCTCTGGGAAGGCTGGGGGGTGTTGGCCCTGCTTTGAAAGTTCTTTGAACGCCAAAGTTATCAGTTGCTGCTGCTGCCCTTCACCCCAACCCTCGCCCTCCCCCCCAACCCACCACCAGCTCCACAGCCTCCTGGCTAGGATTAAGCTTCTTTGTGATGGGAGGGAAAAAAAATGCAATATGGTAAAAAGCAATTATGACAGGTTGGAAGGGGGAGGGGGACCTGCCATGGGGGTCTGGGAGACCTCCCTCTTGGCTGCGGCTACCACCTTCAAAATAATTCAGGGCTGGGGGCGGGGGACGTCTGTTGGAGGCGGGAGGAAGTGGCTGTTTGTCTTTCTTGGCCCAGAGGTGAGGGCCAAGGGTATCCCCCCGCCCATACCCGCCAATTTAGGAGTAGAGTTTTGCCCCCTTCCCCACTCAAGCTTCTAATGTTCCCATCCTAGGGAAGGGGAGGTGTTTTGTCTTCATTCCATCCCCAACACAACTACACCAATGAAAATCCTCCAGGAGGAAAAGGGAAGGTCCAAGTCTCCTTCATAAAGGGAAACTGAGGCAGAGCCGGCAGGCGCACACGCGTGTTTATATGCGTGGATCAGAACTCCCATCCTAGGGCTGCGCAAGCGTCCGGCCTCCTGAAGAAGGGTCTAGTGAGGAAAATTTCCTTACGCCTAGTGCAGGAGTTTGGGGACGGGGTGGGGGTGGGGGTGGAGCGGTGTGGCGGTGGGAAACTGACCTCACACCTTGCCAGATTAAGCGGGGCAGAAAAAAGGAAAAGGACTGAGGGAGGAAAAAGAAGACCGCTTTTTGTGGTTGCTCAGTTCTCCTCCCTGGGGGACGACGCAAATCTTCACTCCCTTGCCAACCCACCCACCCAGAGGTTTCTGGCAGGGTGCCACTCGGAGTGACCCCCGGGGAAGGGGAAGGGGAGGGGGAGGGGGTCCCCCACTTAGGTCTCTCCCCGCCCCCATCCGCGCGCACCAGGCCCTACTATTCCACGCACTGAGATTCCCACTCAGGTGTGTCTGCTTCGCGTCCCCAGCCCAGCCTGGTCAGCCTCGGCGGATGACTCCCCTCTGTCCTACGTACCGCCACCTCCCATCCCGCCTCACCCGATCGGACGGAGGAGCAAAGCGCGGGTATCGGGGGATCTTTTCCCCCCTCGCCCTCCGCAGCTTCAGGTGTTCCGGGGGCCGGCTCGGCAGCCACTGGGAGGCGGGCTGTAGAGATTGGGCCAGTTCAGCAGTCTGGCCACTGGGGAGCCCTGGGGCAGTGCCAGGGCCAGTCCCGGGTTCTGGGTGCCCCGCACCATCCTGGGCAAAGGTGGGGGGCAATGTTTGTGCGTGGTGTGTGAGCGCCTGTGTGTGTAGGAAGGGAAAGACTTCGCTTCTTCCTCTGTGCTGACCCTGGCTGTAGCCGAGCCCATCCCCCACCCCCGCGGCCCCACACTTGGCTCGTTAGTTGGACGAGTTTAGTTTTAGCCTCCGTAGCAGGTACCGCACGCGCGCGCGCGCGCGCACACACACACACACACACACGTCCTTGGCTAGGTCACACTATAAAACTGCCTCTTCCCTCTTGGGGGTGGGGGCTTCCAGTTCTCTCTTCCTTCCTCCCCTCCCTCACTCCACAACCAGGACAAGTCCCCTTCTTCCCCGCACCCCACCTCCCATAAAGAAAACCCACCACAAGCCCAAACTTCCTGGACCAAAGTTGGTTCAGGTCCTCCTCCCCACCGCACTAAAGGGAGTTTGCCAGGCCCTTCCCTGGGCTAACTGGCGGCCTCCAGAGCTGTCTGACGGCGCCCCCTCCGCACTCAATCTCGCAGGTCTCTGCTCCCGGCTCTCCGGGGGCGAGCAGCTCTTATCTGTCCCTCAGCTATAGTGAGGCGCTTCTCTGCCCTCCTCTTGGAGAAAAAAGTTTGTTGCTAGTGGATTATAGTACTTGCTCTATTCCTTTCACCCTCCTTCCCTCTAAACAAACAAACAAGCAAACAAAAAAGCCCCTACCCTTTGCAGGAAAATGGTTTTATTCAGAAGAGTGGCAGAATGGGGAAATGCACGTAGGATGGCCAGCCTTTTAAAAATTTTTTTCTATTAAAAAGGGGGGCGGGAGAGGCTGGTTCCTACAATCGGGTCTCATGCCAATAGGGATTGGGGAGCGATAGCGACAAACACGGAGCAAAATCCGAGGAGAGCTGTCCAAGAATATCTGCAGACCCTGGAGTCCATCTGTCATTCCTGTCATTTCTGAGGCGTTTCCGCTCCATTTCCCTGGAGATTGGAGCTAGGTGCCTGCGTTCAAACTGACACTTGGTGTTCTCTTTGGTCTCTGCCCAGTTGCCCTGATCGATCTCTCCATCTCTCTCTCTTCTCTCTTTCTTCTATCTCCTCTTCCTCCCTCCCTCCCTCCCTCTCTCTCTCTCTCTCTCCCTGTCTCTCTCTGTCTCTCTCTCCTCCCCTCCCCCATCCTCTGTCTCCTGCCTCCCATCTCCCTCTTTGTCCCTCTCTTCATCCCATATGGGATCTGGGAGTGTCACTTTCTTGCTGGTTTTCCCCAAGCCTCAGGACACCCCCATTTTCTGCTGCAGTTCTTTCCCCTTTCAAAAGGAGGAGCTCTTGAGTGCCTCGTGGTCCATGGGGCTCTTCTGTGAGCCTGATGGGGGTGACCTCCCCTCCCCCAACCCAGTCCTTGTTACATGAACGGGGGTGGGAGGGTTGGTTCTGGGCCAGGGTGCCCCCTCTTTCCCCCGACTACGTGAGGGGCTGCGGTCGCCGGGTGCGCTTGGTCCGGCGAGTTGGTGCTGATCCCACAAACTCAAACTGCTTTTGCCTTTCCCCATGGTTGGGGAACTGCAGCTGCCCCTGGTAGAGGCGCTTGATGAAATGGGCCTCCCGCTGGTTCTGCCGGCTGCGGGAGGCCTGCCTGGGCCGGCCCTGGCGGGTGAAAGCCATGAACCAGCCCTCATGGCGAGCGTTCTGGAAGGCTGTGTAGTTATTCTCCAGCACAATCTCTGTAAACACGCAGTCTTTGCTCTTCCCACTGGGCTGAGGGAGGAGGAAAAGAGGGGTTCTGGGGTGGGGGGATCCCAATGAAGTCAATTATACCTCTATAGGGATGCCATGGGTGCAGCCTAGCAATTCTTCCAGGTGCCTTTGTGGAGTGTGTTCAGTCTCAGAAATGAAAGAGGGAAGGAGAGCTATCACCCACTGGTCTCTAATGGGGAGATTGTTCTGGGAATCCAGAGGATCCTTCTGAAGTTTGGAGTTCCTTCCCTAACAGTCTTACTGAATTTAGTCAATACTGATCGTCCTCTTGAATATTCAGGCAGCTTTTGGACAAGGGTAAGCTGGCACCTTGGACCCAACACTCAGAAGGATGCAATGAAAGACACTTTTAAAACATATGGTTAAAAAAGAATGCACTTATTTTAAATGCCAGAAAATTCCATATAAAAAGCCCTTAGCTATTTTTTTTTTTGGTGGAGCAATGAGGGTTAAGTGACTTGCCCAGGGTCACACAGCTAGTAAGTGTCAAGTGTCTGAGGCCAGATTTGAACTCAGGTACTCCTGAATCCAGGACTGGTGCTTTATCCACTGCGCCACCTAGCTGCCCCCAGCAATTTATATTTTTTTTGGTGAGGCAATTGGGGTTAACTGACTTGCCTAGGGTCACACAGCTAGTAAGTGTTAAGTGTCTGAGGCTGGATTTGACTTCAGGTCCTCCTGACTCCAGGGCTGGTGCTCTATCCACTGCGCCACCTAGCTGCCCCAGCAATTCATTTTTATAATCATTTTAAGTTCTAGGTGTTAAAAGAAAGCTACAGAAAGGACATAATTTCCAAATCTTGCCTAGTTTATATGTGCAGGTACTTCATTAGATCCCTTCTTTACCCTCCATCCCCCACCTCACAGAACCTAGGGCCTCAAACATATATAGTGGGTGCTCAACAAACACAATTTATTAGCACTAGGGAAGATCACCTAGCCATCGGGAACCACTCTCAGATGGGTGGGGGAGAAAAGTTCACTTATTGCGACCCAGGGAATGGGTGGAATTGGTCATTGAAGGGTCCAAAGGAGAAACAGAGGGGTGGGCCAAAAGTGAAGGAGGAATTGGAGGAAGAGATGGAGAACAGGTGTGCAGGGATCCCTCCCTCTTGCTGTTCCCAGCGACATCTCCGAGTTGTGCCAACCCCAGGTGGCCAGCAGAGGGAGGAAAGATGCCAGAGAGAATCCACTCCGACCTTGCCCGTCCCACCCTCCACATACACCTGTGTCATGAAGCTCAGTTCTGGCTCCCACCCATGAGCCCCTTTTCCCACCAAGGCCTCACCTTCCCAATGAGCTTTCCCCTCTTGCTCATGCAGATGTATTTCTCACTCTCAGCCCCCTTGATGCGAACCCGGCTGCCAAATGTATCTGTCTCCACTATGAGCTTGGCTGTTTTGGAGGTTGAGGTTTAGGATGGAGGTACAGAGAAGAAGGGAAGGAGAGAGAGAGAGATCCGTCCATCGGGGCTGCCGGCCTGGGCCCTCCACCCCTCATAGTGCCGTGGGCAGGGAGGTGGGAAGCGATCCCCCACAACCCCAGAGCCAGGTCCACTCTCCCCAATCACCCCCATCCCTTCTCAGTGTGAGCATTTGATCCCTTTTTGCTCACCCTCGACAGAGGCCATTTTTACCCAGGTGCCATTTTGTGTATCCCTTGTCAATATTGAGGAGGCAGGGGTAGGGCTGGGGAGAGTGGATTGGGTCTCACCAAACTTGTTGCCGTCCTCAGCAGTGGCAGAGATGCGGCGCCCAGTGACCTGAACGTGCTTGCCGCTGGTCCGGCTGTAGAGCTGGTATTCTCGGATCTGCCGCCGGCTCAGCTGGTCAGTCATGGCACCCTGGTCCCTCACATACTGGTTAAAATTAGGAGACGGGTGATTCTCCCCCTTTGCAATTACCAAGGGAAAAATAGTGTCAATTTGCTTTGGGCAACACCACTACTGGCCCACCCCAAGGGAGAAGGGGTAAAGAGGTGAGGTTGGTCTTGCTGGGGATGAGAAGGCAAAAAAAAGGGTGGAGAGGAACTAGAAGGAACATGTAAGCATGTGCTTAAAAGCCTGAGAAAGGAAATCATAGAAGTTCCATGCCCCCTATGTTCAGTGGCTGAACAAGGGCACTACACTCATCTGCCTCTCTTTTCTCATTTCCATTCTGCCTAGGATTGGAGGGGGGTGGAAATCTAATCTAACCTCTTCATTTATTAGCCAAGTAAATATGGACCCAGAGAAGGTAAATGACTTGCCTAGAGTTACACAGCTAATTAGCATTAGAACTGGGACTAGAGCTCAGGTCTCCTGCCTCCCACTTTCCATGCTTGGGCAATGGGTACAAAGGGAATATCACTTCCAGGTCCCTGCTCCTGGGAAGCTCCTGCCAAGCCAGGTGAAGGTAGGGAGATGGAAAGTGGAAAGATGAAAGAGAGAGACAGAGACAGAGAGAGACACAGAGACAGAGAGAGACACAGAGACAGAGAGACAGAGACAGAGAGAGCGACAGACAGAGACATACAGAGACAGAGACAGAGACAGAGAGAGAAACATACAGACAGAGAGACAGAGACAGACAGAGAAATTCAGATATGAAGGTAGGATTGAGAACCAGGACTCAGCAGACAGCTGCATTTACCAGGAAGATGAAGCTCCTCTCCTCCCTCCTCTCCCACATAACATCCATTAATAGAAATTAAGCCTGTTACATGCTTTGAAGTCCCTGGCAAGGGGCAGGAAAAACCAGCAGAATAAATCCTCATGTGCCTTATGAGGGTCTCAATCTCCTAAGCAAGCCATTGGGATATTTTAAACTAAGGGATCTTAACCTCATGTCTGTGGGCTCCCAAAGGGTTTATGGAGGGTCCATTAACTTGGATGGGAAAAACAATTACATCTTTATTTTCAGTGACCTCTAACTAAAATTTAGCATTTTCTTTAATTATTTGAAAAGTATTATTCTGAGAAGAGGTCCATAGGCTTCAGCAGACTGCCATAGGGGTATGTACACCCCACAAAAAGTTTAAGAACCTCTATTTTAAACAATTATCAGAAGAAGGAGATGGCTTTCTAGAGAGCTGACCTAGGAATCCTGAACCATGGATGGTCCATTTGACTTCAGCTTCCTGCACTCTGGTCTCTAGTTACCCTGGAGCTGGCAAAGGTCCTGTCATTGCCCTAGATCTTAGGGTCTGGGTGCCCCTTTGGGCTGGAAGAAGGAGCAGCAGTAGCCAAAAAGTGTTGCCAAATCCAGCTGCTATCAGTGCCCCTGCCTGTGCAGACACTTAGGGCCACAAAGTTACCGCTGCCTGGCTCTCTCTTACAGCTGGAGGCTGGCCAGGAGGACTGCCTGCTTCTTCTGGACAGCTGGAGATCAGGGTAGGGATATGGGGGTATGGAATTTGGGGCAGGGAGGCAGGAAGATGAAGGGGAAAAGCACAGGGACAGTAAGTCTTGGGTTCAATTACTACTTGGGACTATTTACATGACCCAGGGCAAGTACCTTCTCTACTTTTGGCCTCCATTTACTTATTTAGAAAATTTTGTTTTCATATGTATATATGTGTGTATGTATGAATATGAATATAAATAAACATGTCTTGTTTATATATAACTTGTCTTCCTATCTATTTCCTGTTCTATAAGTCATTTTCCACTATGTCTTGGGCCCATCTATCTGCTGGTTCTTGCTTTAAATGCTTGTGCACATGCGCGCGCGTGCGCGCGCCCACACACACACACACACACACACTCCCAAGTTTTATATCCATCCATCCATCCATCCATCTTTCAAAACTCCCAAGGTAAAGCATTTTCTCTTCCTCCCCAAATTCCATCTGCCCTCCTCCCACCTAGATTTGGGTTCTGGTGAGCTTGGCTTAGCTGTGTTCCAACATTCTCTCTGCTCAGTTTCTTGCATCTAGCTAATCCTCTAAAGGCAGAATAGTATTGTAGATCAAGAATTTGCCTTGAAGCTGGGTTCAAGTCCTACCCCTAACACATACTGACTCCAGTGACCCTGGATAAGTGACTTCACCCCGGGCAGTTCTCTAAGACACTAATTTGCCCAGTTTCCTTACCCAGAATTCCCCGTACCAATGAAGTCATAGCTCTGGTCCCTGTGCTATTCCCTGATTTTACCCTAATCCTAATCATCTGGGTGGTGGGAGAGGGGAATTCTATTTGGGAAATCGTCAAGGGGGAGCTGAGAAATAATGCTGTTTCCTGAGGCTCAGGTCTCATCTCTCCTCTTCCTCAATTTGTCTCTGCCCCTGGGCCAGTCCCTACTACCAATTACTTCTTCATTCTAACCCTGTCAACCCCAACTCCTCACTGTTGCTCTCCCATCAATCTCCACTCTGCCAAGTGGACCAGGTAAATGTCTGGGAAGCCAGGGCAATGAGAGAACTCAGCATAGCTGTTCTGTGAGAACTGAGGCCCGCTGGCTGGGAGCAGGCCCTGGCTTGGGTCTGGCCCCTTCTCCCTGAACCCCTCGAGCTTCCTGGCTCAGGTTCAGGTCCCTCCGCCCTTCTTGGCAGGCAGCCTTATTCTCCCTGTCCGTTCCAGGTCAGAAGCAGAGGGAGGGGCCGTCGCCCCCCCCCCAGCTCTCCCCTCCTTCCTATCCCCCCCAGCCCTGCACAAAGGCAGCCCCACGCCCCCACGGCCCACAGCCCACAAGCCGCTCTCCCCGTGGGACCTTGCCCAGCTCTTTAATGTCCCCGCTGTGGGGGGAACCTCCCCTTCTACCCGCCTCAGACAGCTGCTTGTCAGGCAGCCCCTCAAGCATGGCTATAGTCCGGCCTGCTTACCTCCCCCCACAGGGGGAGCGGGGGCACTTCAAGGGGGAAAAGGAGGGCTTTGCCACCTTCCCTTCCAACTGAATGGGGCCTCAGGCCGGGCAATAAACGCCCAGTCCCTCCGCACCATTGTGCTAATTCCCCTTCCAGAACAGGTCGGGTCCCACCCCCAGCCCCCCCTACAGTCAGGCCGAGGCTTTCTTCTCACTCTCCTTGGATGTGTGAAGCAAAAGGCCTGGAATGGGGTTGGAGCAAAAGGGGGAAGGAGAAAAAGGGGGGGTGTCTCTCTCTCCCACCCCCCCACTGCTTCAAAGGCAGCCCCTTTCCCTCTCCCAGAGAAAAGGCATTTACCTTCAAAAAAAGTCCCAACTGGATGTGAAGAGAAGCCCCCAGCCTCAGCCTTGGGAATGCTAGGCAGGCCAGCTCTCCGGCACGGTTCTGGACCAGTGCATTTTAATAGTTGCACTTTTATGGAAGATCACAAAAAAGGACCCAGCATCAAGAAGGGGCTGAAGCTTGGGGAAGGGGGGGCAGGATAGACAGGAGGAGACCTATAGTCAGGGTAGAGGTGGTGGAGGTGATGGAGGGAGCATGTGTATCAAACAAATTCTGAATGTAATCCCAGCCAAGCCAAATTGCTTTGGGCTTGACCCTATTCCCTCATGGGCTTGGAGTTCCTGCAACCTGCCCCCTCTAGAATATGCAGGAAGATGTTCCATAGGTGGAATGGGCCCTGGGCCTACCTTCTTCATTTACATTGGTGGTGGGGGGGGGGTGCAAAATTGGTTTCAAAAAGGAATCAGTTCCCTTGGACAGCTGTTGCATGGGGGCATCTTGCCAGATTCTACCCCCCCAGGCTTTCTGTCTTGGATTCCCCTTAAGATGTGGGAGGCTCAGATAAAGCAATGAGATGAAAAGAGGACAACAGTTGAGGCAGGTGGGCTCAGGCAGAAGTAGAGAAGACAGGGGGCTAGGGGAAACTCAGGTGGGACAATCTTCAGTCACCATCCTCCTCATCCTCTCTGTCCAGTCCATCATACTGCATAATATCAAACCATACAATGGCCCCAATTGGGCCAGATACCATAATTCTTGTCCATCCCCCCTTCCCCACCAAAGCAGCCAGATTTAGGGTAAAAAAGAAAAAAGATAGCGGGGAGCTCTAGCCTACCTGGGTTTGGCAGCAGCAGAGAATCAGGAGCTGAAAGCATCTGCATAGAGAGAAAACAAATCCAGGGTTTGGTTGCTGGCTTACACATATCTCTACACACACACACACACACACACACACACACACACACACACACATACATACATACATACATATATATATAGTACATACACACACCACACACATAGTACATACACACCACACACACACACACACAGTACATACCCCCACACACACACACACTCTCCCATCTAGTCAGTGTGGGCAGCCCTGGAGTCCGGGTAAGATTAAACCTCCATCAAGGCTGGAAATGGTAACAAAACTCAAGTCAGCACACACAGACTTACAGAGTGAGGTTTGCCAGGAGACGGGAGGCTCCCATCACTGGAGAAATTTCTTGGGGAGGATGCCCCCTCTCCCCCCAAAACTCAGTAGCAGATGTGGACAGCCCCTGAGGTAGAGTCCCAGAACAACCAAAGATCTTCGAACCACAGGTCCTCAAAGGGGGGGGGGAGAGGAGGAGAGGGAGAAGGAGGAGGAGGAAGGGGAGGAGGAGGAGGAGAGGAGGAGGGAGTCACAGGGAGAGCAGAGGTGTGATCTGTCCACCTTCCAGTCTCAGTGTGACTGCAAAACTCCAGACTTGGGGGGGGGGGCGGGAAGAGGGAGGAGGGACTGGTGGGGGCTTCTGTCTTTCTCTTTTTCTCCTCTTTCTTTTTTCTGCTGGGCTATCCAGAGATTGGAACCTGTAGAGCCTTCCTGATAAGCAGGCTGGTCCCTTTAGTCTCCATCATTCCTGTACTTCCCACAGACCCAAAAGAGAGTCAACTCCTTTTCCCCAAGTTGTGTCTCAATCTCCCTGGATGGTAAGTTTAGGCTGAATCAGGGATAGGATGGGCATCTTCCCCCAACATTTTTCCCCCTGTGTGGGGAGAATCCTCTAAGGCCTTTAAAGGGAGAGTCTTTTGGGGGGTGGGGGTGGGCATGGCTCTAAGCCAGTCACTTTCATGGCTTCCCTTGTCCCCGCCTCTCCTTCTCTCTCCCACTTCCACCAAGGTTTGCCCACAGGGGAGGGAGGGTTTAACTCTAGCCTGAGTGGCAGCAGGTGCTCCAAGTGGGGTCTGAGGGTGGGGTCCTTGATGCCTTCTGGGCTTTGTGGCTGGGTCAGTGCCACTGCCTTGTGACAAGGACTTCTCTAGGACCCCAGGTTAACTGAGTGGAGTTAAAAGGAAGTGCTGGGGGGGGGTAGAGTGGTGGTGATGGGTGTGCCTGAGATAGTGGGAGTGGGTCTAGGGGGTTGGTACCCCTTTCTTCTAAGCTAGCTGTAAGAAATCTTCCATGTCCATTTGCAAGGTGATGGGATCCTATTCCACTCAGTGCTTGACTTTATTTTATGTCATACTGCTCTCTGGTTTTGTCTTTCTCCTTTTAGGAGTTCATTGGGCTTTTTCATATATTGTTTCCTCTTATTCTATATTGTGCCTAGTACAGAATAGATATTCAGAAGATATTTGTTAAATTTTTTGAGATGCTGAGAGATGGGGCTAGGGAAACTTGATCATCAACTTCCTGGGGTTGAATTTGGGCATAGTAATCCCATTGACACCCAGGGAGGTGTGTGTGTGTGTGTGTGTGTGTGTGTGTGTGTGTGTGTGTGTGTGTGTGTGTCTAAGTGGGAGAAGACCTCAGGGTTGGGGGAACTTACCTTCACACTTGAACCGAAGGTTCAGGATATTTTTGCGTCCTGTCTCCTGGTGTTCTTCCAAATTCAGTCAAAAAGGGGAGAGAGGAGGAAATGAATTTATTTATTTATGTGAGGTTGGGAAGGAGGAAACTTTCTTTCATCTTTGGCATTCTTTCATCTCCTTGGACTATACAGTGAATCCACAAAGTTGTCAGTTATACCCCTTTCCCCATCATTACTTGCTTTACTATCTTAATGGGGAAGGCTGGAAGATTTTTCCAGCCTTTCTTCCCTAGGTGTGTGTGTGTGTGTGTGTGTGTGTGTGTGTGTGTGTGTGTGTGTGTGTGTGTGTGTGTGTGCGCCTTTGCAATGCCCAAGGGATTTTTTAAAAAATCACAGAAAAAGTTTTACAGCTCAAAGGGCTTTTAGTCTGAATTCCTCATCTTACATCTCAGAGAAGCAAAGTTCACGGTTGTGGACGCTGGCTATTAACAGATATTAAAACTCTGGTCTGAGTTCAGTGTTCTAAGGCTCACCAATGACTTCCTATCGCATTATGGGGAAACACTGGACATAGGGTGTAGGTACCGTGGCCTCTTTTGTTAACTAGGGTGCTTCTGTCTGTGGTTTTTCCTGGCCTGGAGGACTGATAGCTCAAATTCTCTGATTATGCAACATTATAATCCTTCTATACATTTCCCTCTCTCCCTGCTCCCTTTCTCTTCCCTTGAAGTAGAGAGAAGTTACTTTTCTTCACAGTGAACAGAACTGGGTAAGAAGAGATAAGGACTAAAATGTCAGGATACTACTGATCAAGAAAATGGTGGGGTGGCAGTCCCTGCCTATTTCTGGTTCATTCACACTGAACAATCACTTAGAAGGAGAGATCCAAGGACTTTGAGTCCATGGATGAGGCTCCTATTTGTGAAGGACGTTTCCATAGCCCTCTACTCAGCTCTGGATCTCTGAAATCTTCTTACTGTAGTCCATCTTTGAAGGGCTCTAGTCCTCCCTTTCCATCTGTACTCCAGGCTTGTCCTTCCTCTTTCGTCCCTCCCACACCCAAAGGTCAGGAGGAGGGGGGAAAAAGCTGTATGGCCCAGGTCATGTTGTACAGTCAAAAGTACACAAGACTGGAAGTCAAGGAAAGGGAACAGGCATTTATATAGCCCTTACTACATGCCTGTCACTGTGCTAAGTGCTTTTTACAAAGATTATCTCATTCAATCCTCACCACAACTTCAGGAAGTAGGTGCTATTGATGAAGAAAGTGAGGCCAAGACTCCAGGCCCAGCCCTCTATCTACTGCACCACCAGCTGCTTCAGGATACGTGGGTTTTACTTCTGGTTCTGACATTCCCTTGTGATTTTGGGTAAGTCACCCCTTCATTAGGCTTCAGTTTCCTCTCATGTTAGAGGCTGGTGCTGCTCTGGGTGATCTTCAAAGCTCCTTCTAGCTCTATCCTCTGATTCTACAATATTACAAAGTAGAAAGTATTTTGTCTGTGTTGCCTCAGTTTTCCTAAACATAGAGTTAAGCTCATTCCTGCCCCCCCAAACTGCATGGAGAAGTGGAAAGATTCATATATACTTGGGGAAGGGGGAGCAGGAGGTGATAGAAGCAAGAAGTGACCTTCGTATTGGTTAATCTTTATCTTTAGTGCCAAGTTCAACACCCCCACCAGCAGGAGCTGTCTCACACCTACTTCTCCCCCAATACAGAAGTTGAGAGGTTTGCTAACAAGACTTCACTGTAACATCCACCCCCCATAGCCACAGTCTTTATCCTATCTCACACGTGGCTGTCAGCTTTGACCCACCAAAAACATCTGAGCCAAGAAAAGATGGGAAAATGGAAGAAGCCATTCTTTGGTTCTCTGGCAATCCATTTCATCTTTAGTCCTTGAATTTCCCTTCCTCTAAACCCAAATCCAACCAGCCACAGAGAGACCAACCAGAGAACATGTGCTTTCTACAGAGTTTAGGACTGGGGAGCTAGAACACCTGAGTTCTGGTCCCATTTCAGCCACAGGATTAATATAAGATTCTTGGACATCTTCCTATCCTGAGCATATTTCTTTATCATTAAAATGTGGGTTGATCATCCTTTTCCTACTTCCC
The DNA here is from genome assembly GCF_019393635.1 of Dromiciops gliroides. Lineage (NCBI taxonomy): Eukaryota > Metazoa > Chordata > Mammalia > Microbiotheria > Microbiotheriidae > Dromiciops > Dromiciops gliroides. The sequence goes on along the minus strand of NC_057862.1, from coordinate 541,071,939 downwards.
CTACTTCTCTCAAGGTCTTGTTATAAGAATCAAACTGGACAGTGCTTCAACTACTAGAAAGCATGCCAGGTAATAAGGTAATCATCATCCCCCATTCCTCACCAACTTCCCTTGTTGGCTTCTCACATTGAAAGGAAATGTTAAACATTTAGGTTTCCACTCCTGCTCTGTGCACCTAAGGACATCCCTAAAGTTTTTATCCAATTTCTCCCCCTTACATACACCTCCCCACACACCTGGCCTGGTTATTGTTTTGGGCTTTGCTCCCCAGCAATGGGGCCATGCAGCAAATCCTCACTCTGGCCAGCACCAAGACCAGGTCAATGCTGTACAATGGGGCCCCCATGGCTCCCTAATCCCCTATTGTGTCCCCCTATTCAGGAGTGTACTGATTTGGAAAGGAGGGGTGAGGGAGGCTGGTTTAGCTGGGGCCAGTCTTTTAGAAGTTTCTTGTGTCTGCATTCATAGGTACAGGGGCAAGGGTATAGGTGTGTTCTCGTGATACTTTAGTGGTTAGAATGGGGGGGAGGGGCAGAGAGAAAGACACCCTCTCCAGCCCCTTTGCTTCCATTTCTTCCTCATCTAGAAATCTAGGCACGGGCTCCAGGGGTCACTGTGTGTACAAAGCACAGCTAGGAAAGCTAGGCCTAACATTTAACCTGGCAATCAAGCCTGGTCCCAGACTGTTTTTCCGTAAACCCCTCCCCCGAGCAGGAGATATTTTCTTCTACCAATTTCTAAATTCCTCTTTGTTCTGTAGCAGGTGTCCTCCTCCTTCCCTTTCCAGAAGCTAACCCTCCTCCACCTCTCCTCTCCTCTCCTCTCCTCCCTTAAGCCTTCTTACGCTACCCATCCCAGACTGACCTCACTCTCCTTTGGACTGCGGTAGAGCTCGTCTGTCCCACCCCCATGGCTCTTCAGTCCCAGTTCCCGGCCCTGGGGCCTTAAGCCCGCTAGCCACCCTTTGATAGATCTTTGGGCATTTGGCAGGGAATGTGGTAGCCCAAAGAGGGCGCTGTTGGATTGATTACGTTTGTCTGAAGTAAGCGGGGAGAAAACCTCGTCCCTTTTTTCCAATCAGTCTCCGTTAGCGAGGCGTGGGGAAGAAGAGAGCTGGGTGTGTTCGACGTATACAAATCTCTCCCCATTTTCCGCAGGGAGGGGGCGGGGAAGAGTTTATGAAACTAGCCTCCCCCCCCCCCCCCCCGCCAAAAAAAACTCAAACCCAACCATCTCCTCTACGTGAGGACTTCCAGAGGAAAGGGAGGAAAGTTTGGGGAAATGGAGATCGGTAAGGACTAGGTGTCGGCTCCTGCGACTGCTCCGCTTCCACCAGAGGTAGCTTCAAGTTGAAGAAAAGTGGTCACGCGGTGTTTGTTGCTGAGAATTTGGAGCAGAGCTGGGCCAGTGAGAGTCATTTCGGCAGCACAGACCCGCCCTCTACTGGACGTACATGTCAACTGCATGCAGTTGTAGGCAGGACTGGGGAAGGGGTGTGACTAGCCAGGTTGAGGGGATGTAGCCCAAGAAGCCAGAGTTCCGGAGGAGAAAAAAAACCAAACTTTTCTTCGTGTTATGTTCCCGGTTCCCGTTCTCCTTCATCCTGTAAAAAAACCAAGGAGAACCCGTCGGAGAGAGGGGCTTCTGGCAGCATTAGCCCCACTCCTACCCCCACCACACCTTAGACACCAGAAGGGGCAGGGAAGGGAACAGGGGCATTCCATTTTTTTTTTTATTCTTCCAAACTTCTTCCTTGGGGATAGAACCTGTTGGTACTTTATGCCTCACTCACCTCGAGTCCCTCTGTTCTAGATCATCTTGATTTTCCGAATGCCATCCTTGCCATCTTGCTTTTTGCCTGCTGGGGAAAAAAGGGCTTTGTGTTCCCCACCTCAAGTCACTGGACCCCACCTTCATATAACTCCTGCCATCTTCTCCTTTGGCTCTTACCTTCATTTCAGGGCTTCTCGGGGATGGGACTCTAAGAAGAGAAAAAGGGGTCTCATACTGGGACCTCTTGGCACCAGGCTAGAGAAGTGCTGAACTGTGGGCATTTGGAGGGGGGGGGAAGGGAGGAGAAGGAAGAGGGGAAGAAGTCAGAGAGAACACTCCCACCTAGACTAACACCTCTCCGTTGCCTCTGACTCACCTCTGCTCTTCCTCCAGCTTCTTTTTCTGCAGTTAAAGAAAACAGCAGTAGCCAGGATGGACTCTAAGATCTCTAGAAAAGACCCCTCTCAAACAATGGACTAGATCCTCTTTTCCTTCCATTTCTGGGTATCTGTTGGCAGCACCTCATTCTCCAGGGTCCCAATGAGCAGGGCTTATAGAATGGAGGGCCAAAAAGGGCTTTAGATGCTACTGAAGCTAACCCTTTCATTTTACAGACGAGGAAGCAGAGGCTCTGAGAGGGTATGCCTCAGGTCCCACAGCTGGTCAAAGGTGGTATTGGAACTTTGGTCTTTCTGACCCCCCCCCCAGTCCAATAACTCTACCCACCACATGATGAGGCCTTTAGATGGAAAGACATTCAAAGCATAATGGCATCTTCTAGTTCTAGTTACATTTTTTACAGATTTGTTCAGTGCCACACAGGTGGCAAAGAGAAGATCCAACGATTGACCTTTGCCTCTAAATCCACCCTCTCTTATCAAGAGAGACCATTGGCTCCATCGGCTTTACATGTACTTAAGGTAGAACCAAGGTGATGAGCCCCTGCCCTTATTCTTTTTTTTTTTTTGGTGGGGCAATGAGGGTTAAGTGACTCCCCCAGGGTCACACAGCTAATAAGTGTCAAGTATCTGAGGTCAAATTTGAACTCAGGTCCTCCCGACTCCAGAGTTGGTGCTTCATCCACTGCGCCACCTAGCTGCCCTGTGCCCTTATAAGCCCCCTACCCCAGACACCACCCAGGAACTCTATTTTCACCTTTGCAACACCAGCCTGACTGCAGGAGGCCAATCGCTTGGCTGGCTTAGGTGGAGAAATCTCAGTTGATGTGTCATGAGAATCGTCTTCATCATCGTCCTCGTCATCATCACTGTCATTGTCATCATCATCATCATCATCATCTTCTTCTTCCTCCTCCTCCTCTTCTGTGCCCTCCTCCTTCCCCTCTACTTCCTTACTGGATGGCTCTAAAGTCACTGCAGGAATGGAAACAAGCACCAGCATTCCCTAAACCCTTTCTTCTTACTCAGTGCTAAAAACCAATCAATTAGCATGGAAAGACTTGAGTGAACTGATGCAGAACCAAGAAAATAGCATCTTCAGTGACCACCACAACAGAAATGGGAGGCCAATGCCACAAAAACAATTGAAAAGGAGTATTATAAAATTACAAAGAACAGTGTTGGTCTCAAAGAAGAAACGTGAAAAGATGCTTCTCCACACCTTTGCTGCTGTGTGTATGTGTGTAGGCAAGGGGGTTGTCTAGAGGTGGGGAATATTGAATATATCGTGAGGGACTTTTTGATGTACCGATGGGTTTTGCTAATTCCTGCCCTTCCCCCCTCCCTACACCTTCCTCCTTTTCACGTTTATTATGTGGGATGGCTTTTTGAGAGGAGGGAAGGGATAGATACATGGGGAGATTTTGTAAAAGCAAAGAAGAAAAAGAAATCAACTAACACAATGTTTATGGAGCACCTGTATGTGTGGCACTGTGCTAGGTGCCGAGGAAGGCCGAAGGATCAGTAAAACTTTGAGGGGAGGCGGGGTAGCTAGGTGGCAAAATGGATAAAGCATCTGCCCTAGACTCAGGAGGGCTCAAGTTCAAATCCAGCCTCACACTTGACACTATCTGTGTGACTCTGGGCAAGTCACTTAACCCTCATTGCCCCACAAAAACAAAACAAAACTTTGAGGGAGGGACTAAGCTAAGAGGGCACAAATGAAGGCATCTTCCCCTACTCTTTAGGACAGTGCTCTCTATACATGCTAAGTGCTTGATAAATAGATGTTGAAAGGGAATACACATACGTGAAATGGTAATAAATAAAAAGCAATGTGTACCAAGTACCACAGGACTTGATATGAGCTGGGGAAGTCATGGGAAGATTCCTGGAGGAAGTGTGTGTGTGTGTGTGTGTGTGTGTGTGTGTGTGTGTGTGTGTATGTATGTATACACACACTTCTGTATATGTTGGGTATATGGGAAGATAGGGGAAGACTTTAGGAAAATTCAAAGAGAAGGGCTTTTCAGGAGGGAGAAAGAACAAGAAAGATTTTTTTTTAAGGTAGGACTAAAACTATGATGGGGAAGTTGGGGCTCAGGATCAATTTAGAGTTAAAGTTGAAAAGGCAGTTTGGAACCAGATTGGAGAGAGCTTTGAATCCTAGGACAAAGTTTCTAGGACAATGGGGGAAAACCCATTGCCATGAACTATTATGTACCTAAGCATTGCAACCTCATACTCTACCCCTCTGACTTACCAGTAAGATCACTGCCACTGATGTAGACTGGCCCAGTGCCACAACGAAGGTGGAAAGTGATGGGGGGACTGAGCTCCATTCCTGAAATATTGGCCTGAAAAAGGAAGCAATTTGGAAGCAGAATCTCTCAGGTTTCCTCCCCCTATTGAACTACCCCCTAAGCTCCTGGTTTTACTAAGAAAAAACTTTGGAGAAAAGCAGATGAAGTTGGTTAGTCTTAAAATGCAGGGCATCCCCAAACTTACTGCAATTGTTCAGCTCAACTAACTTATTCTGTTATTTAAGCTTGAACTATTACTGAATAGCTGTTAAACCTTTAAGCTGCACTAAGATGACCCTGTATTGGTACTGGAAGGGAAGTCAGGAGTCATCATCACAGTTCTTTCTTCCCCTCTTTTCCTTTGCCCCCTTCAGCTTCTCTACTTCCTCAACTACCCAGTGTCCCTCTTATTTCCCATACTGATGTTTAGCTACATTAAGGTAGGAACAATTAAAAGTGTTACCCCCACAGAAGCCTTGCATTTTAAAGAGAGTGGCAATATTTGACCTAAAGGTATGAATCTCTAAGGGTGGAATTTTGGAGAAAGAAACTTGTCTCAGTCCCTACTCATCTCACCCACAGTTGATGGGTCAGGGGGTGGCTTACCATGGGCAGGACAGAGGGCTTCAATGTGGCAATGGGAAATCCTGATTTCTCTTCGCCATGCTCATTAGGGGGTGGAACGACCTCTACTATGTTCACATCATCATTGATCTTCTCTCCTAGGCACATCTGCAAGGAGGTGTGGGAGCAGGCTCAAGCTTCCTCCTTGCTACTGCCCATTGCCCTGGGCATCTGCCTAAATGGGCCTTGGCACTTTTCTTTCCTATTCAGGATTCCTCTCCATTCTTCCCTCTCCCCCCTCTTGTGTAGGATAAGGGAAACCTTCACCTCTCACTTCTAGTCAGACTTGGTGGTCTGCTGAAGGCTCACTCACCAAATGTAGCACCAACTTGTGGCGACATTTCTCATCTTCCAAGGGGTCAAAGGTGTATGAGCGATTATCCCAGTTCAACTCACAGCCTAAAGGATGGAAACAAGAAAAGACTGTGGAAGGGCGGCTATAAAGAACACTTTCCCCTTTTTTCTGCCTTGGGCCATACCCTTTTCTCTACCATTTGGGTCAGCTCTAACTTTCAACAATTCTCGCCACAGAGGGCTTTCTATTCCCAGTGCTGAGAACAGAGGAGAGATGAGAGAAATCCCGAGAGGAAGGGAAGAAGATGAGTTCTCTTTATCCCCAAGGCTGGGAATACCACCCAAACCCACGACTCATCCAGGAGTAGAATCACACCCTACTTACCCCAGAACAGGGCCGAGGACTTTTCAGCCTTGCTGCTTACACTGGTTAGAGGCATGATGCTTGGGGAGGGAGTGTTAAGGACACCTGAGGTTGTGAGAAGAAGAGGAAGACAGGTAAGGGCTGCCCTGACAACCCTAGCCCACAGGGGTCTTTGCAGGTTTCTGAACTCCAGCTGTTGTAGCCTCTGTCTATCTCCCTCCCTCAACCTACCATCCACCTTGCTTTGTCATGTAACCATTTGTTAGGGGTGGAGACCTTCTCTCCTCAGATAAACTAAGTTCTCCCTGAATTTCTTTTGTTTTCTTTTGTATTCCTTGAAAGACCTAAGGTATGGAGTACACAGCAGGAATCACTAAAGGCATAATGGAGAAAGAAAAGCAGAAAAGCAGGAAGACAATTTTAATCCTGAACTATGGAGTTTCAATGTTTAATGTTTTTAATGTTACTTTCCTCTCTAAGGAACCATTATCCCAATCTATTGGGGCTTTACGAAACTTGCAAGTAAAAAGAAGCCAGGGATCAAGAAGTAGCTTTAGCTCCCAATTGCCTTACCTTATGTCCGCAGTGCCAGTCTTCTTCTCCCCTGAACCCTGAATCATTCCATCCTGCCCAGTGTTTCTGCCACTGCTCCTTCAGCTAAGCTGCCTCTATACTCACCTCTACTTCCTTCCCCCTTTATCCTGAGACAGAGCTGCCACACAGGTGGTTCTTATGAAGTTCATTGGGTCCAATCAGCCTACTGCTTGCAGGTCTTAAAGTAGAAGAGACTCTTTTCCATATACCACTCTTTTCTTTTCCTAGTCAATCCTTAAGTATTTGTGGAAGATTTAGGTTCTGTCTAGTCCTGTGCTAGGGAAGGAGGAAGAAAGATGAAAATGATAAGTCCTTGGGGACAGTCTTATCTCAGAAATAAGACTGGCACACATTCAGCAAATACTTATTCAGTATCTTAGCATTTTATGTTTCTATCCCTAGCCTTCACTATAGTGCCTGCTTAGTTGTAGAAAAAAATAAAACCTGATACCATATACCAAAATAATTGCAAAAAAGATACAGAACCTGGATATAAAAGGTCACATCATTAAAAACACAAAAACAAAAACAAACTAGACGGGGGCAGCTAGATGGTGCAGTGGATAGAGCACCAGCCCTGGATTCAGGAGGACCTGAGTCCAAATCTGGCCTCAGACCCATGACACTTACTAGCTGTAACCCCAATTGCCCCCCCCCCCACACACACACACGAAAGAAAAGAAAAAGAAAAAACTAGACCAAGGAAGGAGATAACTTTTGTAACTATGGTTAGGGGAAAAATCTCATGACCAAATTAAGGATAGGGAGGATCACAGAAAATAAATTGGACAATTTTGATTTTATTAAACTGAGAAGCCTTTTGCACAAACAAAATCAATGCAGTTAAAATTAGAAGGGAAATAGTGCATTGGGGAAATTTTTTGCTGCAAATTTCTCTGATAAAATTCTGATATCTAAGATATATAAAAAATTACATAGTGGAATGGGAGCTGTTGCTCAATAGATAAACAGTTAAAGGGAGTTCTTAAAAGAAAAGATTCAAACTATGAAAGCCATATAAAATGCTCCAAATCATTAATAACAAGAGAAATATAATTTTAAACAACTTCTAGGTTTAACTTCACATTCATCAGATTGACACAGGAATTTCAGAGCTCAAGATCTTGTAGATAGAGTAGCTTCAAGGGATGGTGAGGTCTAAGTGGATAAATGGTTAATTAGACCCCTATTTTATTCCAATCAGTATTAATGGGTTTAATATGATTCTATATGATAGTGATGCATTCTGAAAATTAGGCTCCAGAGCTGTGAACTGAAGCTGTAAATTCACTTGCTTAATCATAGGAAGGTAACTACTTTTGCCTTGTTACGGTGACCAAGCTCAGCCCCCCCCCCAACACAAACCAAACTAAACCAAAACAAAAAAAAGTCCCCCAACTATTTTTGTTGCCCCTCTGTCCCTTTACATCCCTCTCTTGCCCAACATGGGGAGACGGCCATAAGCATTTGGCCAATAAGTGTTCCTGTTTGCTGGCCTGTGGCTTGCCTTTCTATCAGCTCATGGGCCCACATAGATGTTTTGACATCTGTTTATCAGCTCAGTAGGACCTCCTGAAAGGTCAAGCTATGTCTGTCAAGGTCTGCTCATCAGCTTGTTTGTCAACTGGTGGAATTCTGTATTTTGTGTAGACCTTCCTGGTGGGTCAAGGACAAGATCTATCAACCAGTGAGGCTCTGCATTTTATAAAGCCTCTTCTGTATCATCTGGATATCAGACATTATAAAACTAAGGCTCTGGAGGAAGGGGACATCTCAAGATCTGAGGACCACTTCATTAGAAGGGGTCATGAACTCTCTAATAAAGTGCTATTGGCTGGAGCTCTGCCTCAGTTTCTTTCATTCTAGGTTGGACAATTTTGTACCTCCACATCAAGTAGTTGAAGTAGAGTAGACAACAAAGGTCATAGGAATCAAGAAAGTTAAGGGTCTTGTTGTTAGAAGGGTCATCTAGGTACTGAGGATGATGGCAAAGGGTAGTACTGAGAGGAGGTGAGCCAAGTACCATTAGCATTGAGAAAGGTGGGAGAGCATCTTTGAGGTCAAAAGTAAGGTTAAATAATACTTCAATAAGTCCAAGATGTCATCAATATAGACACTCTTTGCAACAGTGCAAATGAGAACCTCTCTGTACTTCTGTCTATGTTTGCTCATAAATACTCTGTAAAGAATCCACTCAGTGCACCAGGGACCTTCCTGTATGTCTTTTTTTTTTTTTTTGTGGGGCTATGGGGGTTAAGTGACTTGCCCAGGGTCACACAGCTAGTAAGTGTCAAGTGTCTGAGGTTGGATTTGAACTCAGGTACTCGTGAATCCAGGGCTTGTGCTTTATCCACTGCGCCACCTAACTGCCCCCCCCCCATGTCTTTTAATGTTATATGGTGATGATGTAATAATTCCTTTGTCATCATTTATTCTCGTTAATTCGATGGTTCTATTATTTCTTTTCTCCTAATTTGTGGTTTCTGGGGGAATTTCCATCCCAGGGCACTTCCTGGGGTATTTAACCTTATAATCAATCAATCAATCAATCAATCGATCAACATTTAAAAGTATTTTCTATGTACCAAGTACTGTGCTAAGCTCACTTTTGTAGATAATTCACAAGGCAAAGTCTGTGTTTTTCTATAGGGGAGTTTAAAAAAGAGTTGTTTTCAAATTGGAGCCAATCACCCTCTTCCAGGTATCAAATATGTCCATCTGGTTCTTGGAGTCAGGAGGTCAGTGAATATTGGCCTGCAATCCTTAATGCGGTGGGTGTGCATGGGAACTGGAATCTCTATTGGCTACCTAGTGCTATACTAAACCAGCTGAGGTCCTAATTTCAAATTTAGCTGATGAGGAAACTCCTCTCTACTAGGGATATATGGACTCTGACCTGAATAATGAAGTCCTTTTCCTAAAGGGCTGGAATGTTAAATAAGGATCAGTTTAACTAACATCTGATGATGCTCCACCATTAGTTCTTTAAAGAAAAAAATTAAAACTATAAAAGCCATGTGAAAAATGCTCCAAATCTAACTAATGACAAGAGAAAACAACTTCTAGGTTTCACATCAGACTCATCAGATTGACAGAGGAATTTCAGAGTTTGAGATCTTGGAGATGGAGTAGTTTCAAGTAATGGTGAGGAAACCCAGAAGTCAGGAAGCTAAGGCTCTTGTGATTGTTCATTTTAAAACCCTGAGGGAAAAGATCAGTGGGGAGACAACCTATGGAGCAAAGGGCTAAGGATTATCAGAGAAATCTAAGTATAGGTCTTGGAAGAGTTGTAATAACAGCTCACATTTATATGACACATTATCATTTAAAAACTGTCCTCACAGAAACCTGATGAAGTACTACCATTTTACAAATGAGACAGACAGGTTACACTATTTAGTTATATTTACAGGTCATAGAGTTAATGTTGGGTTTCCTGAGATCCAATTGCACTCTTTGCACTACAGATTGAAGCACACTTTTTTCACTTTTTTTCTTTTGCAATATGTCCAATATGGAATATATTTTTGCATGATTTTGCATGTATAATTGCTATCATATTGCTTGCCTTCTCAAGGAGTGGGGGAAGGGTAGGAGGGAAGAAGATGTCATGGGGAAATCAGTGGTGGGGAGTCCTTAGCTATTCCTCCTTAAAGAATTACATCCTCAGGGGCAGCTAGGTGGCGCAGTGGATAGAGCACTGGCTCTGGAGTCAGGAGTACCTGAGTTCAAATCCGGCCTCAGACACATAACACTTACTAGCTGTGTGACCCTGGGCAAGTCACTTGACCCCAATTGCCTCACTTAAAAAAAAAACTGTAAAAAAAAAAAAAGAATTACATCCTCTTGCACACAAATCCAATTAGAATAAAATAATCTTTTATTTAGGCACTAGAGAAAGGAGACCAAGAGAGAAGTCAAGGAATTCTCTTGAGGGGAAGAGTTTCAGAGACATGATTCTCTGAGATACCTATCTTCTCGAACAGGAAAAAGGCCAAAGCTTTTATGGATAGTAGATGGGGTGATTGCCTAAGAGTGGAATGTCCTTTATTGGGGGTGGGTTGGGAGAAGATGAGTGAGGGGTAGTTGTTTTGATTTCTGGAGTTATCCCTGTCCCTTGGCACCTACCAGGCAGCAGCCACACCTAATGGGCTTATCTCCCTTATTTCCCAAAGTGTGAAAGATTGAAAGATTCCTTGCAGTCACTAGCCTTTATATATCTCTTGTAATATGTGGTAAGTTTTGCTCCGTGATTTTTGCTTTTTGTTATTGATCTCATGTTCCCTGCCCTTAAATACCTTTAATTCTAAAGTCTGTCCTGCGCAGGTTGGAAGCCTGAGAAATGGTGGCATTGTCTCTTTGGAGAAGGCCAATCAAGACCGGCGGCACCATTTAAATTCTTAGCTATGTTTTATTTAACCCTCCGAAATGTTAACGTGATTTTTTTTCTTCTAAATCCTTGACCGTCACTGACTATGTAGCTATGTGACAGAGGCAAGCTACCAGACCTCTCTGGTACCCCTGTTTCCCCCTCTGTAATACAGGGGGAGTAATATTTGCTGTAGGAGCTCCTAGATTTGGGAGAAAACCCCCAACAACGAAAGGTGTGTGGGGGCTTTGAAAGCTATAAACAAAACCATATCGCTTATTTTGCCCTCTTAAGTATGCGAACGAAAAGCACTCGCTGTGTGTCCAAACACTGGGCTAAGTCTGGGGGTACAAAGTCTGCCCACGAAGAGCTTACATTCTAATTGGGGAAAACGACTTGCAGGTGAGGAGTAGCAGAAGGAGGCCGACTGATTCAAGGAGAGGGCTCGGGGAAGTAGGAGGTTGACCCACCCCACCCAGGAACAAAAGCAGCTTAAGTTCCAAACATGGTTCCCGGCTTCAGAACTAAAATGTGTACGGAGGGGAAGAAAGTGTATTGCAGCCTGGAACCGGTTAGGAGGTTGCACACGTGGCTGGAGAGAAGGAAGAGATACGCAGCCAAACTGGGATGCAGTCTCCGACTAGGAGAAATACTTCCCGGGCACTGAGGTAAGGTCTTAAGAAGGATTACCCCAGCCAATAAGCAGGCGGGACGACTACTTTGCCTCAGTCGTGCTTCGGAAGTACTCTAGATTTTAGCCGTCACTAAAGGCTCGCCTACTCCAACCTCTACCGCCCCCTCCCGCCAAAGTCCACGCGCCGCCAGACGGCCTCGGCAAAGCGCCAGCGTCAAATGCAGAAAAAACGAGAGCCGAAGGGGAACGATGGTCTTCGTCGATTTTCTTCCCCATTTCGAGCTTTCACTCGTGTAGGGGCTGTTGACGCGTGCGCAGACGCAGGCGCACTGGCGGCCCAACCCGTTTTCTCTACCCTTTTCACACTTTCCCTTCGCAAGAGAGGATCTACTTCCGGTAGCTGCCCGGAACCGGCCTTTGCGAAGGGTGCTTGGGGGAGGGGCGCGTCTACTAGGCGGCTATGGCGGCGGGAAGTGGGGCTAGTTGTTTGGAGGCGCTGGTGAGTGCGGTCCCTCCGCGTGGGTCCCGGGGACGGTGGGATGGGACTGGGCCTTGACCTTTGTTCTCTCTCCGCAGGGCCCCGGGGAGCTGGTGTCGGCGGCTCACGCGCTCTCCCTGCCGGCCGAGGCCTATGGCAACGACGTGAGTACGAACCGGGCCCGTGGCGACTCGTGTCCGGCCACTGCGCCCCTCTGAGACTACCAGTTTCCCTTGAGCCCCAGGCCTATCCCACGTGCCCCGCACCCTGTCATCTCATACCCCGAGACAGCCGCGTTTGGCTTTTAAGTGGAGCCGCTCGGGGCCGGCCGCGGGGCCCCAACACGGCGTCCGCCGCGGAACCGCTTTACTCTGAGCGCCCTGGTCTTCTTCCTCCCAGCCCCCTGGCGTCCTTCTCCACCGCCCCTCCTCTAACACTGATGCTGAGGAAAAAGCCTGGCTAAGGCTAACCTCTCCGCGTACACTTTGACCCCATTCTCTTCCTCTAAAGCAGATTGCTCCCACAGTAGTCCCCCTTCCCACATTTTCAGCGACTCCACCAGTTTGTTCGCTTGATACCTGCAAACACTCCTTTTAACCCCAGTCCTTAAACTGTGGGGCGCATGAACGGGTTTCTTAGGAATATATACTTTGATAACTACTTAATGTTTGATTTACTTTGTAATCCTATGTGTTTTATTTCAGGCATTTAGAATATTCTGAAAAGGGGTCTGTTGGCTCCACCAGAGTGCCAAAAGGGTCTATGACATAAAAAGAGGCTAAGAGCCCTTGCTTTTGACCCCACTATTAGAGAGGCAGCAAGACGCAGTGAAACAGCACTGACGTTGCTGAAGTCCCACTTTTGACACTTGCTATATGTGACCGTAGGCAAGTTATAACTTTCCTAGACCTCAGTTTTCTCATCTGTAAAATGAGGGTGTTGTATTAGCTGGTCTCTGAGGTTCTTTTCGGATCCAGATCTGTGATCCTGTGACCTCTGAACATTTCAAACTGGATATTCCTTAGGCATCTCAAATTTGGTATATTTCCCTTTTGTATTCCCTTATTTGTTGGGGGTAGCACCACCTTCTCAATCATCAAGGTTGGAAAACAGTGCCATCCTGACTCATTTATCCCTCCTCTCCAATCAATTGCCAAATCTTCACATTTCCATTTCCAAAGCATCCTCACATCTGACCCCCCCTCTTCACTCAGGTAGCTATTCCTCTGGCCTGGACTATTCTAATAGCCTCCTAATAAGTGGTCTCTTGCCCCAAGTTTTTCCTTAGTCCAAATCATCTTTCATAAAGCTGCCAAAGAAATTTTGCTTAAGTGCAGGTCTGACCATGTCGTTCCCCTTGTCAGTAAACTATTGGTTCCCTATCACTTCTGGAGTAGAATATACATTTTTGGGCATTAACAGCTCTTCACAACAAAATGACAACATCCTACCTTTCCAGCAATATTATACATTACACATACACACACACACACACACACACACACACACACACACACACACACTCAGAGTACAGCCAATTTCTCTCTTCCTGTCCCATAAAGGGCACTCCCATCTCTGTGCCTTTGCATGGGTTATCCTTCATGCTTGGAATGCATCCTTCCTCTTTTCCACATTTTAGAATCCCTACCTAGCATCTTTCAAGGCTCAGCTCAAGTACTAACTTCTACAAGATTGCTTTCCTGATCTTCCTGGCTGCTACTGCCTTGCCCACTCTCATCTGCTGTCTAGAGGGTAGGGTCTCTTTCCCTATTTTCTTTGTACAACCAGCATCTAGCAGTGTCTAGCTTGGTATAGGTAGGTGTTTAATAAGTGACTTATTGATTAGGGTAAAGAAACATCCAAGCTAAGGTGGAGAATCTAATCACGTTGGCCACAGAACTCAAGTAATCCACCAGCTTCACCTTCCCTGTTCCCTGTTCCAAGTGTTCCCTGTGTGCACTACCATGCCTAGTTCTGTCCTCTTTAACTTGAGGACCAAGTGCATCAGTTGATAAAGAATTTTTTCATTTTACTGCCTCGGTTTTCACAATGCTTTGTATATAGTAGGCACTTAATGGAATATGATCCATGAATACAAAAAGCGCTTAAAAATACATGTTTGTACTGTATGTTGTAATTGATAATCCTGTGAATTTAGTAGCACATATTAAGTTCATTTTACAGTTGAAGAACCAAGTTACACAAGCAAATCAATCAAAGAAATTGAGCAAATAAGCCACCTGACTCCAATCTAATACTTTGTTGTTGTTGTTCTTAAGAGCTGGGTATGCGTGACTATTCCCTCTTTTCCAGTTGTTAGAGGAGTGTAATTGGTGAGATTCATGATGCATCTAGACTACTCGTTAACTTTTGACAACTGTAGTATCTAGAGGGATAACAGCTTGGTTGTCAGCACCTGTGTCCTCAGTGTATCAGTCGTCTTTGAATTCTTGTCAGATTTTTGCCCAGAATAGAGCAGGTGTCCCCTTTAAGCAGCCTGCTTTTTTTGTGCCAAGCCAGCAGCAATGCTGAGATGACTTGTCCTTTGTTGTGTTGCAGCCTAACATTGAGATGGTTTGGGCCATGAAGGCTATGCAGCATGCTGAAGTTTATTACAATGTGAGTCTTTTTATTTCAACTATCCAAATACAATTAATGCATGCCAAACATTTTACAGTACTTGACTCCTGGGAGGTTGAAGTGGTGTTTATCCTAGGGTTTAAAGAGGAATGCTTCACTTTGGCACGGGACAAGAACTCTTGTATTTCACTCGTTCTTTCTTAGGTTGGGTGACTAACAAAAGTTTTCTAATTCTTAGGAGATAGTGGTATAGTAGAATAAATTCTAGATTTGGGAAGAAAGGACTTGGGTTCAGATTCTACTTCTGCCCCTTGCTACTTGTAGGATCTTGGGCAAAGCACTTAGTTTCCTCTTACGTAAAAGGAAGGGCTTGGCCACAGTGTCCCTTTTCACTCCAGATCTATGATTGTACAGTGGAAATAGAGTAGACAACGGTCAAGGGGATTGCGCTGTCCTTTATAACAATGTTCTGTCTGAGAGGTCTCCTCCCCTGTTATTTGGCAGTTGATTTCTTCGGTTGACCCCCTGTTCCTAAGACTCACTAAAGTGGATGACCAGATCTATTCAGAGTTCCGGGATAACTTTGGGAAGCTCAAGATAGATGTGTTGGACCCAGAAGAGCTCAAATCGGAACCAGCTAAAGAAGTAAGGAGAGTCTTATCTAAGGACTGAACTAAAATTTTGGTTTATGGAAACAGAAAATTGAGAAATAGATAACATGTTAGAAGGGTTATAGGTATTCAGAGGCCGGTTATCTGGTTCATGTATCATATAGGTCTCTCACCTTCTGGCCATTTCTCTTGTTATTGGCATTTCTAGGGTAAATAGTTTACTCCAAACAAAGTATTTAAATAAAAAATTAAAATGGGGCATTTATTTTAGGTCTCTAGCTATCATGTTATCCCATAACTGTAGATTGTTGGAAATTGGCTGCGAGTCTAAAAATTTAACCTCTAACTTTAGAGGATTTTGACTTGTTTCCACTTAAATAAGGCATTATTGGCATTAACTATAATTATTACATAGTGATTATGAGCACCGTTTAAGTAATATGGATTGTGAGGGTCTAATGCCCAGCTTTTCTTTTTTGAGGCTGGATCTCCTCAGCCAAGCTGAAGTGTAGTTCACTGGTCTAACCCCTCCTGGTCTACATGGAAATTTTACCCTGCTGCACTGGGCTAGTTTGCCCCTCATAAGGCATTCTGGTGGCTCTATACTCCCAGGAACTCAACATATTGGTGCCCGATTTCGTGCAGACATTAAATGTGCTCAGCAGCTCAGAACTGCCAGACTCAAGCAATCTACCAGCTTCACCTTCCCCAGTAGCAAGTGTTTCCTGTGTGCACTACCATGCCTAGTTCTTTCAACTTTAGAACCAAGTGCATCAGTTGATAAAGAATTTTTTCATTTTACTGCCCTTTTTTTTTTTTTTTAAAAGCCACATGGGTAGAACACAGCTTCTGTTCTGCCAATAAACAGTAATTTCAACCCCCATTGTTAGCTGGTTCCCTTCTAGAGAGAGATTTGGTCCATGCAGGACCATGGTAGATGGGTATGTTTGATTTTTTCCCCCCCTGGTCTGGGTTTTGCTTCCACAGAAATGGAGACCATTTTGCATGAAGTTTGACGGTATTGTTGAAGACTTTAACTATGGCACACTGCTGCGGCTGGACTGTACTCAGGGGTATAGTGAAGAAAACACTATCTTTGGTGAGTATAGTGATGCTTTTAGTTTTCTCTGGATAGGATCTTGGTCTTATCTGAGGAATCTGATTATCAGAATTTCTACTAGGACATAAAACTTGTGGGTGAAACCTTTGAGTTGAGGGAGGAAGTTGTCTCATTTTGTCAGAAGGCGGTCTGAAACTTAACTCTCTTTCCTTTCCAGCTACAAGGATACAATTTTTTGCTATTGAAATAGCTCGGAACCGGGAAGGTTATAACAGAGCTGTTTACAACAGTGCTCAGCAGAATGGAGCAGCCAAGAATGACAGCACTGTGTCCAGGTAAAGACTGCAGCAGCTACCAGTTGTTCAGATCATGAAGCCTAATGTCCAAGAGAATTTGCAAGAACCTTTGTGGATTAAAGAAACACCATCATTTGGCACCTGCTCTATTTAGTTTCCTGATTGGACCATTGGAGGTGCCACAAAACTCTTCTCAGGGTGTGGTTGAAAAAAAGAGGCAGTGTTCAGAACTGTTCAAGGAGCAATCAATAAAAACAACTTTGATCTTCTAGTATGGATATAGGCCATACCTTAAGAAAATATACAAAAATGCAAGACATTTGTTGGGTATATTCAGGAACTGTTACAAAAAGGACATTCTTTATATTTTACTCTTCCTGGATCTTTCTCAGGAGTAAGCAATTCCTGAAATGTATGTGCTCTTTTAATTGCTCTAACTGTAGGGCAATTATACAACATCAATGTTTCTCTATCTCTTGTATATTTGTGGATTAACAGTTTATACTATTTCCTGTAATGTGTAGAAGCAGGTTTGGTTACAGTGGTAAAAGTACTGCTCTCCTGTTATCTACGGGCATTATACCAGTCATTATATGCTTTAATGTCCATACCATGGTTAGAACACTTAAAACAACTGGATGAGAATAAATTCAGTAGAAACCATTGAAGTTTATTGGCGGTCACAATGCTTACACTGTATGTAGCAAACACCCTTACAAGTCAACCGTCAATCTGACCACGCAAGAAAGGACCCAACACACAATCGCCAGAGGAAAGAACAAAACAAAAAACAAAAACACAAAACAAAAACAAAACAAAAAAACTAAAAGGGGTTGGGTAGGGTGGGCAAGGGAAGAGAAATGAAAATAAAACCTAATTGATGTATCCCTTGGGCAAGAGCTGAACTAGAGATGCACACAACTAGCAGCAACAATTGTGGGAAAGGTACAAGGCAAACAGCTTTCTCTATTTCTCTGTAGGTAATTTTTGTTTTTAATATTAAAAACATTTACTATGGTGGGTTTTTTTTTTTAAAAGGAAAAGATGTATTTTTTTTAAAGGGGCGGAAGGAGAAGGATGTTAAATATTTCATGCTAGGCAGACCTTGTTATTAAGAACCCCCTCCATTGTGGTAACTTTCTCCAGCTCATACATTCATGAGTGCAGGGTATATATAGATATATATAAATATCCACACACATACATTCACACAGTCATCTATACACACACACACACACACACACACACACGCGCGCGCACGCACACACACACTCTGCCTCAAGGGCTGGGGAAGACTAAAAGTTATTGGCCACAGGAACTTGGCCAGAAGTCGCCATGTTCAGCCCCAGGGGCAATAAGCTTTTATTTCAGCTCCTGTGTCTCCATACTTGAGACCCAAGAAATCATTTAACATACGGTTACAAATCACACTGCCTTAGTAGATCAAGAGGCCTCTGTCCAAGGAAATGGGAGAAGGGAACAAGATCAAACACTTTAGCTGGAGTATCTGTCAGTGGCCAGGGGGACTCAAGGACATGGTAAAGGAAGGATGGTACTTGGTTGGACATGGCTTAGAGTTCCTAATAACAAGGGTTAAGACAGTAACAGGAAATGGTAATTTCAGGGAGAAGTGAAGGGACGGACAATAAGAAAAAATATACATTTGGAATTACTTTTTTTGCCTCTCTCTACACTTGTCACTAAATATATCTCTGCACTTTCACACACCCTCATCCAGTAAAGCTTCAGGCCACCAGAATACACATTTTTGTCACTCGCATACACAACCCCTCACTTCAGCATTGGTGCACTAGACTCTGTAAAAATTTTTCAATCACACTTTTTTTTTTAAACTTGAGTCAATATAAACCTTGTTCAAAATGTTATGAAAAAATGTACATGTTTATACAAGGCAGGTTGTGTCAGGACGCTGGGGTTCTTCCCCTCCACCAGGAAGAGGGGGCTGGATTCTCATACCTTCCTGCTTACTATCCCCACTTTCCCCAACCCCACCCCACCTCCCAGGAACCAAGCAGTGCCCTGCCCCCTGGTGAGCACAGTCTCACACCCCTCTTCCCTGGGAAAACAGCCAAACTGACCTTTGTAATCCCCCCCCAGAGGGAGGAGCAAGGGTCAGCCATACCCTCTCCCCCTCAGAATTGTTCAACCCTCTGGGCCAGACCAAAGGGACACTGCTCTGTACAGGTGGAATCTCGTAAGGTGTCAGCTCATCATATCATTGCTATTCACGCCATAGGTGGAATTTTTCATGGAGTCATTGACTTCCCGACGAAATGCTGACAAGTTCTGGGTGAACCTGCAAAGGAAAATGACATGAGTTATAAGAGGGAGCTGAGTTAAATGCCTATGGGCCACTTTAGTTAGTTGGAGCTCAAAGGGACTAGGTTAACAGAACTAAGAGAAGCACAGACTTCCAGAGATATTCCCATAATACTTTGATGCTTCCAGTTAGCCAGCATTGAAGATAAGGAAAATGGGTTAGTTGAGATTTGGACTTCTATTTAATATAATGCTACCTATAATATCAGCACCAAAAAGCATCATTTATAATATTTTTTGAGTAGGGAAAGGCTCTTATAAGGGAGGTAAATCCTGTAACTGTGTTGCCACAGTAGAAAATGCTATCACTACACACTCACCTATCTCTGTTTTTTGTCAGAAGATTTCGTTCAATGCCTTCCATCAGATTCTCAAAACACAGGTGCATTGCCTGCTGTTTTTCAGGGGGCTGGCTGTTCACTATACTGTTCCTCAAATCTGAGAAATACTGTTAGGTGGGTAAGACAAGATAAGGGAGACAAAAGACAGTTTAGGCTTTATGTGCCATCGCAAACTTCTCATATAACCTCTAAATATATACTGTATAAAATACTGCTACATACAAAAATAAAAAGATAGAAAATAAAGTATGCAAAAATAAAGGCAAGGTCTTTTAGAGTCTAAAGCTGTAAATCAGAGTAAAACTTGGTATACATTTATTAAGAGCCTTACGATGTGCTAGGCATTGTACTCAATACTGAGGATACAAAGCAAGAGCCCCTGCCTTTGAGGGGCTCACAATCTAATGGGGGAGGTAAACATGTACAAACTATATACAGGGTAAATTTGAAATAGTGTTTCCCCCCCCCAAGGCCTAATAGATACTTCAGCATTCATATCCTCTAAACAGTAGTAGAAAGAAAGCTTTAAATTCTGAAAGACTAGGTTCCCAGTCTACCTCTGCTGGTAGTGCTTTGGGTATCCTTTATAATCAATCTGGGGCCCATGAAGAGATTTCAGGCAGTCTCTGAATTTGGATGGGAAAAAAATACAAATCTTTATTTCAATATAATTGGATTCCTTTCTAATTTTATGTATTTAAAAACATTCATACAGACTGCTAGATGGGTCCATACCACAGAAAAGGGTAAGCCCCTTGATGTAGTTCATGCTCTTACCATACAATTTGTAGCATTTCAGGAAGTGGAAATAAGGGAGGGAACCATTCATTCTAGGCACAAGGAACAATCTTAGCACAGGTGAGGTAAAGTGCCAGGCATATGAGAGGACTTGCTGGAGTTTTATTTGGTAGACAATGAGTCAAGTGAAAGCTTTTAAACAAATTATTAATATCAGATCTGCATAAAAGAGCAACTTGGCAGTGCTCTGCAGGAATCGGGTTGCAGTAATCCAGGGAGGGTCCCTGTATGTCTCCTTGGGAATTTCTGTATGGTAGCATATTGGAGAGAGAAAGAGTTCTAAAACCATGGTGCCTGACTTTCTTACCTTTTCATTAAGTAATATCAAACCAAGTAGAGGTCGGGACATGGACCACTGGTTCCGACAGTCCTCAAAAATGATAATATTCAGCACCGTTGACAGCATCTGGAAGTGACCAGAACCAAGAATCTAAAGAGGTGTCCTTAGATTGTTGTGTGAGGTCCAGCTATTCAGGAGCTACACAGTATCCTGTCTACAAGCTGCTGGACAGAGGAACACAGAGAAGGGCAAAGGAAACTTTTTTGGTTTCCATGGATTTATTTTTGGTAGGTGGGGTTTGGTGTAATTAATTACCAAGCTTTAAATGTCCTTATTTCTACAATTTCATCTTTATTATAACATTTCTGAAGGCATGAACTGTCTCTAGTAATGGAAGAGAAGTTAGTTGAGTTGGTTAGAACATCATGACTATGAGGCCATGGATAGTGAATTTAATTGGTGTGGGCCAGTTATTTTCATACTACTTTAAGACCACAGGTATCCGTAACTTTGACCAGTTACCTTAAAAATATGTATGTAAACCACAAAGATGACCAGATCAAACTGGATAGATCAGAGGTGTTTGATGACTGAGGGTCATCTTTGTAAAAGGACAGCATAAACTAGGACACAAAAGGTAGAGTGGTAAAGCAGGAATTGTGACCTAAGATTGAGTCCTAGACCCATTTGCTAAACGATACTGACTTATCCTCACAATTAGGAACATTAAGAGAGGTGGCAAACATTTTGTCCAGACCCTTTCAGAAGTAGCTCTCCTGATAGAATTCAATTCCCTGGCCTTACCCTCAAGTTGCTTACCTGTTGGATCATTTCTGGATGCTGCTGCATAATGTGCAGGAAACGGTCACTCTCCTGAGTCAGAGGTGTTGTTCTCTTCTTGGTGCTACGTGATAGCTGCTTGAAAAGGTATGTCACAATGTGGTCCAGGCAGGAGCAGCAGCCTGTGCATACCATGGTGTCTGGGAGGGACAAGAGAGGAGAGGAATGGAGCCGAGGTGCTACTGATTCAAATCCTTGGGGAGACAGGTAACCTCTGCGTGCTTAACACCTGACAGCACATTGTTGTTTGTCCTTTCTAAAGAGAGAAGGGGGGCGGCTAGGTGGCAGAGTAGATAAAGCACCGGCCCTGGATTCAGGAGTACCTGAGTTCAAATCCGGCCTTGGACACTTGACACTTGCCAGCTGTGTGACCCTGGGCAAGTCACTTAACCCCCACTGCCCCGCAAAAACAAAAAACAAAAAAAAAAGAGAGCTGTGACAAATGTCATGACTTGAACTGAATTGGATTTAAGTGAGGAAGGGCTGTCCAAAGTCACTAGCCTCACTCCTCCGGAGCCATTTGGGTTCAGCAACAATATACATTATCAGGACAACTGGAGATGGCCCTGGATGTCTAAGGCAATTGGGATTAAGTGACTTGCCTGGGGTCACACAGCTAATAAGTGTCTGAAGTCCAACTCAGGTCCTCCCAACTCCAAGGCCAGTACTCTACCCACTGTGCCATCTAGCTTCCCTGTGATTTATAGCAAGATTAGAAACTACAGTTGGTTCTACTAGGACAACAGTTCCTTTGTTTAGCCTCTTGTTCCCAAGTAATAGTGCAGAGTTCCTAAAGCTGTCAAAAAGGGTACAAAATTGCATAAAATTTCTTAAATAATCAATGAATCATGGGCATTTTTACTACTCCAGTCTAGTTAAGTCACCAATCCTAGCTATATCTATCTGATTTATTAAGTGTAGTTCTAGACTAAGTGTTTTGTGGAAATGTAGATTTAAAGCAGTTTCCTGTACAAATTTACCTAGTAATAATATTGCCACATATTTACCTTGGTATTCCTACAGATAACCTAAAATCACCACCAAGAGAGAAAGGAGACTATTTTATCCATTTTATAAAAGGGGAAGATAACAGCACAGCTCAATTAGTCAGCCAAGGTTCAAGAATCTGTACCTTCTCTATGATGCTATCAGTTCCCTGCTTTCCCAAGATTATACAAAAATTGGTTGAGGGCCAAGGAAAATACTTAACCATGCTCTTTAGATAGTTTAAAAAATTAAACTGAACCAGACATCAGTGTATGACAGGATAAATAATAGGGATGGGTGGAGGACCTTGAAATACCATACATCCCAAAAGTCATTCCTGTTTAGCTTTTGGATGAATGTGTGCCCTAAAAGTTTTGCATATAATAGGAGATCATTAAATGTTAAAGCAATCTGGATTTGAGTTCCATTCCTATTTGTGTTTTATTCAAAGGAATTCATAGTAAAAAAGGTTTGAGAACCACTAAATGATAGCCCAAGCCAATATGAGGGGGAAGGTGTGTGTGTGTGTGTGTGTGTGTGTGTGTGTGTGTGTGAGAGAGAGAGAGAGAGAGAGAGAGGGGAAGGGGAGGGGGGTAAGGGAATTTTGGATCCCAAATACTGTTATTATAGTAGCATTCTCTGCTTTGGTGGATATATAGAGAACGCAATAGGATTAATCCTTCAAGCATTCAGTTCTTTGTTCCATTTCCATGAAACCTTGTACTTCAGAAGCTTAAGTGTTTTGATGGTTTTCCATTTCAAGAGGGGTTACTAAATGTTTCAGTCTATCACCATAAAAGGTGGGCTTTGAATGAAGAACATGTTGAGAGACCCCAGGTACTAACCTAGTGCAGTAAGTCCTTCAGATATGGAAGAAAGAATATACATGATAACATGGGGTTCCAGGCTGGCAATAAAATTCATATGGTCCTGGGTGAGGACTTCCAGTAATGAATAATATGACTGACTGAGCTTGGGATAATCCTGTGAACAAAAAAAGGGATAAAAGTCAATCGAGGACAATGAATAACTTCAAGTTGTAGAATACAAGAATTATCAATTCTTCTTACCAACCTATTTGAGGAAAAAGAGCCAGAAAGAAAAAATACAATTTAAAATAACTACAAAATGCATATAAATCAACTGAAAGTTAACATATTAGAACAAAAGTGTGACTAGTATTAGCTGATTTAAAATTATATCACAAAGCAGTAATCATCCCAAACTACTTGGTTTTCGTAATCATAATTATTTGTTAAAAAAAATTTTTTTTAATCGCAATTACTTAAAAAAATTAGTGCAACAGATTAGAAAGTTAAGGCTGAGAAGCAGAGTAGCTCAGTTAAAAAATATTTATTAAGTGCCCTAAATGGTTTAAGTCATTAAAAATATTAGGAGAATGGAATTGTAGTTAGGGGGAAAAGTCATAACCAAACAAGAAAAATCACAAAATAGATATTTTTTTATTATATAGGAAGTAAGAAAACATTTTTGCATCAAACACCTCTGATAAAGCCCCAAATAGTCTAAGATATACAGGGAAATGACACAGCTATACAAGATTAAGAGCTGCTCCCTAAGAGAGTAAAGGTTATAAATAGATTTCAAAGTAAGAAATGCAAGTTATCAATAGCTATATGAAAAAAAAATAACCCTCCAAATCACCAACAGAGAACTGTGAATTAAAAAAGAAAAATCAGACATAGGTTTCATCTCACACCCATTAAAAATTGCAATGGCAATAAAAACCAGAAATAGTTACCCCTCTAGGGTACTGCAAAGATGGGCACACTAAAATACTGTCAGTGGAGCTGTTGATTCCAATTTCTAAAAAATCATTTTGGGGGCAGCTAGATGGCGCAGTGGATAAGCACCAGCCCTGGATTCAGGAGTACCTGAGTTCAAATCCGGCCCCAGACACTTACTAGCTGTGTGACCCTGGGCAAGTCACTTAACCCCAATTGCCTCACCAAAAATAAATAAATAAAATAAAAATCATTTTGAATTATGTTTAAAAAGTTACTAAACTGCTCATATTCTTAGATCCAGTATCTACTGGGTATATTCCCCAAGACTATAAATGACAGACTTTTAGAGTACCAAAATATTTATAGTGGCATTCTTTATAGTAGAAAAAACTGGAAACAAAATAAGATTTCTGGGCTGAATAAATTGTGGTACTGAATGCTGTGGACTAGGATTGGACTTTAACAAGGCCTGGACCCTACCAGTATGATTCATGCCTTACCAGGAGGTCACTATGTGGAATAGAGAGGAGCAGCTTGATGAAGGTCTGTAAAGCATTATCCAATGCATCATCTCCATAGAGACGGAAGACCCCAAAGTTGACATAGCTTCCACTGAGTGCAGCCTTTAACATGGAGAAGCAGATGGAGATGCCCTTGAGCTTCAGTGCATAGACCTGATCCTTAGGAACTTCTCCTAGTGTCAGGATGCGATTTCCTGATTGCACAAATACAAAAAACATGTTAAGACACAGAATACCTCACAGTTTAGTCCCTGGCTTGGATACTCCAAAGAATGTTATGGAAACCAAGAGGAGAGCTTTAACAAAGCCTGAGTATCTTTGTCTAAATGCAAACTGGCTAGATATAATAAAGGTTAAATTAAGGATATTTTGCTGAATAAGGTCCTTCTCTCTTTTTTATATCTGACTGGATGGTACATTTCTCTATTCTTGGTCTACTACTGACTACATATTGAAAGGAAAGCAGCTTCTAGCCACACAGACATTAAAATTACTACTGTGAATGAGGGAGGGTTCTTGCTCAGCTATCTTTGACAGTTCATTATACCATTCTGTTCTTGATATTGCTCCAATCATCAGGAACCCAAGTGGGTACTACGTCTTCCCCCTCCCCCAAATGTTAAGACATTCTGTATCTTCTTTTAAAAATTCAAAATACAGGGCAATTCTTAGATGCCCCGGTTCGTTGCATTTGCCCCAAGGCATTACGTAAAGAAGTTCTTTTAGGGCCAGTCCTATTCATCTGTGTCACCTAAAATGTCTTGCACATAGCAAGCAATTCAGAAATATTTGATAAAATGAATTAGATAAAGACCTGGGAATGTCAGCCTAGCTCTAAGTCAGGGGAGCTCTCAAGCTTCTATTTTCTGTCTGCTATTTTGTAGTCAAATGATAATCCTTCTCAGGAGGCAACACTGTTCCACTGTACCTACCATATGTAGTTATCATCTTGCTGGTTTCCCGGAAGAGTAAGATACCATTTGGGGAGGAGACATCAAACTGAAGTCGTTGGGACCTGAGCAGAGAATATGGGAGACTGCTGAGTGAAGTGTGGTGCTAGAGAAGTTGATGTGACTTTAAGTCCTGGTACTACTCTTCATTCATCTCCCACCCCCCCAAAATATCCTACCCTGTCTCGAGTGCTTTGAAAACGCTTATTAATGGTCCTCCTGGGTTATTGTTTTTAGTGCATCAGGGCATATACAGCAGGCCACAGAATCTGGGCTTAGGCCCCTCCTCCTCCTTCCCCTCAAAGAAAAAGTCTGATAAGCTTAATGGTGTGGAACTAAGTATGCTACTTGTATGCTGAAGGATGTAAGATCAGATGTTCTGCTTTTCACTCAAATTTAACAGAAGACAGAAAACACTATTCTTTAGTTTCTGATAGTCATTTAATAGCACCTTTAATAGACACCATTTCATTCATCATCATGGTTTCTGTGGCAAGTAAGTGTACGTGGGTCTATTTGACATGCTAGTGGTTGCCCAGAGAATATTCCTAATAGAACTAAAGGGTGGGACTCCCTGGACTCATTCAAGGTAAAAAAGTCAGAACCTAAGCTCTGACTTAAAAATCTTGAGTCCTGAACTCTGCTCACTGTACCACATTCCTCCTTTTTCTACTCTACACCATGGTGAATGATCTGACTTAAATAAGTCACAAAAAAGACTATCATTGATGTTTATGGATTACCTCTCTTATCTCACAGATACTTAAAACCCTCCTGCTTTGTTTGGCCAAACCCCTATGCCTGAATTGAGGTTTCTGATCTTACTTCTCCTAGCCTAATAAAGTCTGCTAATTGGGATTGTTTAGTTGGTAGAGATTTTTATATTTTTGCTGATGTCTCTACCAAGATCAACGTTGTGTTTGATTAGGTATATTTTTCTTTTATGTAGAGGACAGAGAGTACATGTGAAGGGATAGGAAATTATAGTTTTGCTTTTTAGAGAGTGAATCCCAATATACATAGAGTCTGCCTGGGGCATCAGAAGAAGCAAATTACTTTGAGGTTTTCCTCTGTGACTTTCCTTTCAAGCTTACCTGTTATGTACCAATTCAGCCATCAGTTTGAGCACAGGTGTAGTACAGGCTGGGTCATGGTACCAAAGTTCAATTGCCCTCTGAAGGATTGGCATGTAAGATGGGTACCTGTAAGTAATAAGCTAAGGAAGACCCCTTTGGGCACTATTCAAAAGGCTCCGGTTGAAAATTATTTTCTAAGCATCTGCCAAAGAAAAAGGGTCCAATAACAAATGTTTCCAGGCTCACTTTTCTCTGGTTTGTGGACCAACGGAGTAAAATTTTTCTAAGGGTTCTATTCTACCAGAATAAGGCGTTGTCTCAGTTTAAAAGACAACTAATTTATTAAATATATTACTAATTTACATAGTTTTCCCCCCAAGGAGCTCAAAGTTCTTAAATTCTCATTTATCTTCGTATCATTTCAGTGTGATGACAAGAGAGCCAGCTACTTGCTTCATTTCGAGTCTAGGTGCCTCAGTTTCATGAAATAAATTATTAGTTCAAGGTCACGATCTGAAGTAAAGTCAAAACTAGAACTCAGGCTTTCTAATTACGAGTTGGATGTTTCCAGTAAATGGTCTCTTTTCTTACTGAGTTGTAACTCCCATTTGTAGTGAAATTTGTGTGGAAATGTCTCAAGGTAAGACCACTGAGGTGGACATGCACTTATTCTTCTTGACTCTAATAGAAGCCTGAATGGCTTATTTACCCACCCTCCAACCTTACTGATCACATTAAATGATACCAAACTACCTATTCCTTAATGGAACATATATACAGCATGCTTCCTGGAAAATTCCTCACCACCCCTTCATTACTGATACACAAAGTCTACCCCCTATGGAAGAAATAGCCTCTAGTCAATTCTCACTGTAGACCAATTTCTTCCTGTGTCAGGATACATCCATTCAAACAACATCATGAAGCTGGTCTTCGCATTGAAGGCAAAAGCTATTCCCCTCAGATCTCTCACTAGGCCCACTAGAGTTCGCTGTAGCAAAAGACAGAGGTAAGATTATTATTTTTAATAAAGATAAAACCATTGGGGATTTAACGTTTCCAGAGTCAATTTTTCTCTCTTCACTACAAATACTTTTTCTTCCCCATCATTTTCATATATCTGTCAGAATAAGGGAGTCTTCTAGCTTTAGAGAACTTATCTGTATATGTGTATGTGCTTAGGAAATGGGGTAATCCCCAGTTCCAATATAGCTGAAATGAATTATTTCAACTGAAAATAATACCAATTTTAAGACTGTAAATGAGTGTGCCATGTGTGAAACTGGGAACCGTAAGTGATCAATTTATGACAAGAGTAGAAAAGATTTACTTTCTAAAACCTGGTAGTTTTCCTAACTATATAATAGCACCAGACACTGTTACATTATGGCACTGCTGGCATCAGGAGTCATTCCATACCACATGTATCAAAATAAATGGGATATACCCTTTTAAGCTTATGTTTCCAAGGTGGGATGAGATGTTATCTCTCAGCATAATCAGCATTTACATAATTAAAGACTGTATGATATGGGAAGGATCTTTGAGCTCCTCCAGTCCAATCCTCTTATTTGCCAGATAAGGAAACTGAGGCTCAAAGAGAATAAATGACTTGCTCAAGGCTCCTCACAGTTAATGAATGACAGTACTGGAAGGAGTCAGGTCTCCTAATTAGTTCATAGTCTAGTACTCCTCTATAATATACTGCTTTTCAGTCTATTTGTGGACTTTGAAGCCCATATCAAAATATTCTTAAGAAACCTTGCAGGTCATTAATGAGTATAGAAGGAATCGTGCCCTTAGTGCATGATGTCTCAACCAAATAATTTTCCTCAGGCAGATCTGGCTAGAAGCTTAGCTTTAAGGAAACAATGGGTAGGTGAGGCTACTTCTGGGCTTATGGCAAAGGCCCAAATTAAAAGCTTAAAAGTGGCAAGGCTGAAAGATCGATAAAATGAAAGAGCAGCCAGGTAGTTTTGAGAGCCCTTTTTAGGAAAGGAGTGGGCAACAGTGGCAATTTTTCAGGGCACTTCTTTTCTAGCATTTCCAGAGCTGTTCTATCAACCGGGGCTACTGCAGCAAGACCTTGATTTCACGAACATTACCTTAATAAAAATTTTAATACTGGGGCAGGTTGTTACCTTAAAATACTAATACAATGGATTAGCATTCAGTACCAGGCAGTGCTCAGTCCATACGTCAAAAGATAAAGTACAGTGTGGACAGGGTTACAGAACTGATACAGACATGACTCGCTTGCTACCACTGATGATTAAAATGAAATGGCTTTGTGAATATGAACAAGAGAATACCAGGGAATGCCTGAAATCACTGCAAAAGTAAATGATCTTGGGCGGCTAGGTGGTGCAGTGGATAAAGCACGGGCCCTGGATTCAGGAGTACCTGAGTTCAAATCCGGCCTTAGACACTTACTAGCTGTGTGACCCTGGGCAAGTCACTTAACCCCCATTGCCCCGCAAAAAAAAAAAAAAGTAAAAAAAAAGTAAATGATCTTTTTCCTTGACCATGGCTTACTGTCACTTATGCTTAGCCTTGGCACCTGTAATATCAAAAATAATAACAGTAATATAAACTCACATTTATATAGTGCTTTAAAGGTTTACAAAGCACTTTCCTTATAATAATCTTATAAAGCTAAAGTATTTATTATCCCCATTTTACATAGAGAAAAAGTGAGGCTCAGCGAGTTGGTATATTTACCAAAAGTCACACTGCCAGAACTGGAATTTGAAACCATGTTTTCTAAAAGCAGTTGATACTATAAAGAATCTTTAAAGTATAGGGTCCTAGTGTTTAAACTGGGATGCTGACATTCTTCTGGGTAAGTGACAAGGTAGGTAAGAAGTAAAAAATAAGAAGGAAAGATTATGGGAGATCAGGGGAAAATCCTAGGTCATAGATTAAACAAAAGGATCACCCACTGGATATGATAAAAGACCTCTTATTATCTACAGTGATACCTAACTTAGTCCCTTCCAAGGAAGACCTTCAAATCCAACTGATCACTAGAAGACTCACCTTTGCTTCCTGTTCATTGAAAGTATTGGTGCTAAACATCTGGGCAACAGCTTCAAATGCTGCTGTGAGAGGCAACATGAACTGCTCATATTGATCCTCATCCTCCCCTAGAAATGAAGAAAACCCAAAATTGTCAGGCACCTGCCAACAATTCAAACCTACACTGTCATGAACACATAAAAAAACAGGATGGGGTGGGAGAACTCAGCAGTGTGAGGCTATCTTTAAAGGTGCCCTTTACCTCTAAGTAGAATACTCGTATAGGATTTGGTGCCAATTAAAGAAGGAAGTCTACGAGGAATATAAAGGGAAAAGCTGCCAGACCTTGCTTGCAAGCCTCCTAGCCTCCCTACAAATAAGAGACTTTTAAAAATCATTGCTCATCAGAAGAAAATTTCAAGGACATATTTATTTTTCAGTTATAAGAAACTATTATAGCATTTCAAATTTCCTTCCTCCACTGGCTAAATGATCTAGCCATTTCAGGAAGCTCTTACTGTTAAATTAACATGGATAGAAAACACCTCACAAATCCAGTGCTTCCTATGTCCAAAACACAATATAAAACAATGTGTATTTAAGGAACCCCTAGGATTAACTGTAGTACCTAAATCCACCATGAGGAGGCGCCCAAGTGCCGTGTAGAATGTAGTTCGACACCGCATGTCTGTCAGGTTGGACTGATTGTTAATACCCAAAAATGAAAAGTGCTCGCTCTATTAAAGAAAAGGAACAAATCAAATAGATGAGTTGCATGAGTTAAGACAGTTTACAAGCCAAGAGCCTTGGAATCTGTGAGACCTTTGCAGCTGACAGCCACCTGGACATTTTTACAGAATTGGTGGTTGTTACTTTTTGCTACTTGCAGCCAATTTATCAGAAGAGTGTGAACAGCAGCCAGAAATTTTTGAGTGCTTAGATTTAACCACCTTCAAGTAGTACTACACAGCTGGTTTCTACTGTGGCGATGGCAATGACATTTCATTTCTGTACCCCCAGCACATCATGGATACTTAATGATTGTTGAGGGATAATACACAGCTTTAAAAATTCTTTATAATATGGGAATGTAAATTAGGAACCACTATTGCTGCAGTATAGCATCAAGTAACTCCACTCTGAAGGTGACTCCAGTGTGCACGTAGGGTTTGTAGGTTAGACAGACTTGGTAGAAGGAAAGAAGTTACTCACTGTGTGATTGTTCAGCATAAACTGTACAGCACTAAGTTTCACCAATTTCCTCACACTACTGTACGTAGAGACGAGGGGGAGAGGAGTCAAGGAAAGAGCAAGTGGAGCTAGGGTAAAGAAACTGGATAAAATGAAATCCTTTATCTAAAATAGCTTGATGGTATTAGTGTCCCACACAGGAAAATTCAAGGCTGCCTGGCCCATGTATATTCAGAATTTTATTGCCCAAAGGTAGAATGCTGACATGACCCACTTGTCAAAATTTTCTGGGGAGGAAAAGTAAGGCTTCCTTTTTGTAAGAATATAGATTGGTGTAAAACAAGTCTTAAAAATCCTTATGGTCTTAAATCTAAGAGGGTTGGACAACTTGTTCTCTATCCTTCCTGCAGAGATGCTTAACTAGGATTCTGCCAATGAACTGAAAAGGGAAGGCCATGCCCATGGAAACACTAAAATTCCAAGAAATGGTAGAAAGAAATCTATAGTAAATAGTTCAGGTTATTGTTCCCTTTTTGTATGCTAAAATTTTCTTTAGATTCTGTTTTGTTATTATCTTTTACTTCTCCACAAAAAGTAGCATTTGAGTTTACACTAAACCTTAACCATCCACATGAGTGGATGGCCACAGTCTATTACTATGAGGCATGCTGCTGTTTGTGTTGTGTAAAGAAGCAGCTTTGGCATTAGAGACATGAATAAAAAGGATATCCGATGGAGAGGTCATTGAGAAGCTGTAGTGTCTTAGAGGTGATCGGTTCACAGCGGCCCCAGTACTTCAAGTTGGTGATGCTAAGAACAAAACAAAACACAAAACAAACCTTTTAACTTTCTTTGCTGCCTAGAGAGTGGAGCTAGGGGAAAATTATCCATCAAAAGTCTCTTCCACCAATTCACAGACATCACAACCACAAAAGATGGGTATAAAAATCACTGTACTTACATTTGTTGACTAGAAAATTATCCTTCAGATAATCTTCACTACTTGGTTCCAAAGCTATACTGGCCCATACCCAGGCCCTTGGAATTCTGGGGCACTCCAGGGCTGATTTCTGCAGCAAGGGTAAGAGATTTCTGCGGCAGTGATAACACGCAGACGTATGCATTTCTACACCTGCACCATCATCCACTGTCAGCTGCAGAATTCTAGTAGCCCTTGCTTCTGGATTCCTGATTGGTAGAGTCCTTTAGACCCCCCCCATTTGGTTTAATTGTATCTGAACCAGCACATGGGTTTGAATGTGGTTTGGAGAGGGGAGAGAGGGGAGAAGGCAAAATGCCATTCTGCACATAGCCCTGGGTGTGATATTGGTCTCCTGGTGTGTGCTGCTTCAAGAAATATCTCCTAGAAGGGAGAAATGCCACCAAAGGGCACAAAAGCAAGATTGTCTTTTCAATCTAAAGAAAAGAGCCAATGAAGTTCCACTTCAGGAATGGTTTGATTAGTAATATTAGATTTCACAGAATGGGGCCCATTTTGAGGTGTCTTAAGCAGCTGAAAAACCAGCAAGTATGAACCCCTGGTAAGGGCTTCCTCAGCAGAACCATAATAGGTAAGACGATAAGCACTGACTGGGTATGTGTCCATTTTAGTAATGACACTGACAGGGTTTTCACTTGTGTCCCTAAGGCCAAAGTGAGACTATAGTGGATGAAATTAAATTCCCTTCTGGGCAACCCTGGAATGCTCTGGGGCCGGGCCACATCTCTAAACAGTCTCTCACACACTCAGATGCACGATGCTCTGACAAAAAACGACCAAGGCTGAAAGACCAAAGCACTGGCAGCACATTGCCAGGATCACAAATTAACTGAAGCAACAGAAGTGCATTGGCTTGACTCCTGTTGTTGGCAAGCTCCAACACTTACATTTTTCCTATGAAGACGCTCAGGACCATGGTCTCATCGTTTAGGCCCAACACTTCTGAGAGTCGGCGATACAGCTGGTTGGTACGGAGAACGAGAGAAGAAAAAGGCAGTGGGGAGAGGGTCAAAATATTCATATTAATTCACCAACATTTTCTTTTAGACCTAAGCACAGGATAGGCATGAGGGGATATGCTGAAAAGGCAAGCAGGTCTTTTTGCATTGGCACATTGAAATGGTCCACCCAAGCTGACAATGCCCTATGGTCTGAAAGTGTCCTCCTCAAACCTTACTTTTTGCCACACACACACACACACACACACCCCCCTCTGTTTAGACAGAAGCTGAGAAAGCTGAGCAGACTTTCAGAATTCAGAAGATCTGGAGCTAAAGTCTGCTCTCAGTCTGAGACCTAGTCTTGAGGATGCCCACCCCACCCCAAACGGGGAGTCGCAAAGGGAGAAGCCTGCCATTGGGGAATGGTTGTTACCTTGGAGGATTTCTGCACCTGGTCCCCAATGTAGATCTTACGGAACTGTTCAAAGAAGCTCAGCATGGCTAGCTCTAGCTTCTCGTTCCCTGCCTGGGCCAAGCGAGAGTCCGTCAGATTCATTAGCTGAAGTACCCTAGAGGTAGGGAAGCAATGATTTTCTCAACAGCAGGAAATCCTGGATGTTCTAGGAGATGTAATCTATTCTGAAAAACCTTTCTTAGATTATCTGATCTGACCCTCTTAAAAGGCATACTTTTCAGACTTGGGCTCTGCTGAGGGAAGCAAATCCTTCATTTATGCCCTTATCGGTAGGTACTTCAGCTAGATACTAATACTTCTTGTTTAACAGTGGCAG
Source organism: Dromiciops gliroides (assembly GCF_019393635.1). Classification (NCBI taxonomy): domain Eukaryota; kingdom Metazoa; phylum Chordata; class Mammalia; order Microbiotheria; family Microbiotheriidae; genus Dromiciops; species Dromiciops gliroides. The sequence continues at coordinate 541,038,739 of NC_057862.1, read as the reverse complement.
CACGGTATTGTGAATATGAATGAGCTAACCTAGTTAGAAAACCTGGGCAAGTCGCTTAAACTTTAAGTGCCCTGGGCAACTCTATTAAGAAAAAGAGCTGCCAATCAGGGCTAGTAGAAAATTTCTTACACCAATGGATCTGGGGCCATTTCCAGTTGTTTTGATCTATATCTTGCCACTGGACCCAGGTGATTGCAGAGGAGAGACTGAGGCTGGTGACTTTGCACAGTCCTGCCTCACTTAAATGCAATTCACCTCCCCGATGTCATGGTCATCTTTGAGAACTAAGGACAAAGCCTACCACCACCACCACCACCACCACCAGTGAATCATGGGTGTGAACAAAAATGGAACCCATCTTTCTTAGAACAAACTCCTGAGCAGAACACTGCAGTAAAATGGGATAAAAGCATTGGCTAATAGTTAAAGACATTTGGGTTCTATCGCATCAGCTATTTCTGCCACGAATCAGCTCTGATCCTAGATTAAGACCCTGTCTCATTTTCTTTCTCTATAAAATGAGGTGGGTGGACTAAATGAACTTGAGGTTCTCTTTTTCCAACTCTAAATTTTCATTCATCCCTTGAACTTGGCAATAGAATCAGAAAAATACCAGATTTCCAATCTTACTACCTACATAAATTCCCTTACCTAACTGCCAAAAAAAAAAAAAAAGAAATTGAACTTGGCATACTTAGATAGATAGATATTTATTGTGGGGCAATGGGGTTTAAGTTACTTGCCCAGGGTCACACAGCCAGTAAGTGTCAAATGCCTGAGGCCAGATTTGAACTCAGGTCCTCCTGAATCCAGGGCCCGTGCTTTATCCACTGTACCACCTAGCTGCCCCCAAGACATACTTATTTATGAAGCTTAAGCTAAAATAAAAGGGCTTATGAAAAATAAGTTGTGGGTATAAAGGGAGAATTTCTAAGTAGGATTTCTAGGGGGTGCCCCCAAACTACAAAGTAATCTCTTAAGTGTGGTATTTGATGACCCTGTGTGAAGACCAAATAATTCTAAAACACTGTGTTAGAATGTAGACCTCTCCAATAAAACCAATGTTTAGGCCACTCCAGGATGTTTAAGTCTCTATTTTATTACAAGTTTTCAGAAAGTCACTAATATGGTGACATTTCTGCCTCAGTCCGGTAGAGAAGCCATTTAAAAATGCTTACCAGTGGTTGTTTGTAAACTGAGAATCCCAGTTAAATGGATTCATCAGGAATCTTGTAAGCAGGAAATCTGTATGGCCAATGGTTTGTATTTATGGCCATAGATCTATAGATTGACCAATTATCTTAACTCTAGAGGCACTGATAAAAAAAGTGACGATCTCTTGAAAGTATTTCCTGTTAGTATTTTATTTCAATCCAGTAATGAGTTGACATATAATCAACTCTGCATGATTTTCTGGTACCCTTAAACAGGCTCGATTCTGGTTTTTCTAATACTATATTTATAGGTCCCTGGTTAAACTTTTCAAAATGTCTTCCTCAGACCATATATGTTCTACAAGCTGTATTTGGGACTCATATTACATCTGAACTCCACTTACTAGTACTAGTAGTACTATTATACTTCCTTTTCACAAGCAGTCTGCTTCACTAGCTCATTTTCAAAGAGTGAGGAAGAAAGTTGTAGCAGAAGTAGGTTGTCACATCAGCCTTATGGTTCAGAAGAAGAGATGCTGCTGAAGTGGGAGTCTGTGAAAACACTTACCGACAGACCAGTTCCCCATCCATAGCATCTTGCTCATCTGTGCTTGCAAAAGAAACACGGCCACCAATCACGGCACCAATAATGTAAACCAGCCACGTTAGCCGTCCTGCAATGGAAAGAGGCAATGCTAACATCACTTTTACTTTTAGTGACCAGGGCCAAAGAGAGATTTCCCACCATATAGTTTCCTTTGGCTACTTTGTGACATTAAATTGACTGACCTTGGGAACCAATGTCCCCCTCCCCTCCCCCCACAGCAAGTGTAATATTTCGGGAACTCTAAAAGCCTTGCTTTAGTCAAATGAGATTTGAACCCTCTCTAGAGTTTACGTTCTACTTCACTAACAATCTCTCTTCTGGTGTACAGATGTAACTGATAAACAAAGACTCTTCTGAAGAGAAAAGAAATGCAGGACCACATGCCCAAGCCCATCCAAGGCCATGGAGCCAGCTTTGCAGAAGCTTGCTTGGAGAACTCACCTTCTTGCACGGCAATGTCCATGGGACTTGCACTGGCACTCTGGAGCAGCTCCTGATATGACTGGGCTGACTGGTCAAATAGCTGAACAAGGAGCGCACATGTCTTCTCATACTCACAGCGACCGATTGTAGACAGTTGATCTAACTGCTGTTGGACCAGGCCTGTATCATCCAGAGGATCTTCCAGACCATCTCTGTACTCATGTAAGAGGGAAGATAGCCCAGATAATGTCAATTTTCTACCTGGAGTTATGTTTTCATCACTTTGAGGTCCTAATAATTAAATCATGTTTCTGTATACGAAGCAGAAAAGTGGGGAAAGGGCAAATAGCCTCTGCTCTGGGAACAGGTTCACTTAGTGCAGGACATTTTGTTTTTCAAATAGATTTTTATTTATATTTGTTTTCTGCTTCACCAAAATTTCCCTTGGTTACCCTCTAGTTCCCTTATCATCATCATTCCATATAATACTTTTTTTTTTTTAAAAAGAAAAAGAGGACTGGGGCAGCTAGGTGGCACAGTGGATAGGGCACCAGCCTTGGATTCAGGAAGACCTGAGTTCAGGTCTACCCTCTGACACTTGACATTTACTAGCTGTGTGACCTTGGGCAAGTCACTTAACCCTCACTGCCCCACCAGAAAGAGAGAGAGAGAGAAAGAAAGAAAAAGAAAAAGAGGACAGGGTCAGCTAGGTGGCGTAGTGGATAAAGCACTGATCCTGGATTCAGGAGAACCTGAGTTCAAATCTGGCCTCAGACACTTGACACCTACTAGAAGTGTGACCTTGGGCAAGTCACTTAACCCTCACTGCCCCACAAAAATAAAATTAAAAAAAGAAAAAGGACCCTTCCCTTCCTCCAAAATACTCTGAAAAAAATTGGAAAATATATAGAATACTCTACATCCATGGCCCTATTCCCTCTCGTATCTCTTATCTATTAAGTCATGTAACTAACTACTTGACTTACTCTTGCCTGCTTTGATCTTTTGAGAGTTGGTTATTCCATTCCCTCTTAGTTTCCTCTTCTGTAAAAATGAAGAGGCTGAACTAGATAATCTTTAAAATCCTTTCAGCTTTAAGATTCTGTAACTAGGACTCTGATGACCATTAGAATGAGACTTTTGGCCCTCAGTCACAATAAACCCCGAATTACTAGTTCCTACCTTAATAATCCCTTAACTCTGACTACTGGTCTGTTCAAGACTCTTAACACTTTTCTAGTCCTAACCCCTATCTAACTACCCCATTCTGTTGCTGCCCCCATCCTATCAAATGACAGAATATTTGTAAAAGTGCTCAGAAGAATGCCTGGCAAAAAAGTAGGCACTTAATAAATGTTTGTTTCCTTCCTTCTCTTCCCTTCCCTATCATCACCAACACCAAGACCACAGCCATGTAACAATTAATTGATTTTGGATCTGAACAAGCTAAGAGACTAATAATAGAAAATCAAAAGATAAGAGATAAGAGAGAATTCCACTTAGTTGCAATCACTGAAGATAAATGCAAAAGGAAGATTCTCCCAGATGAAGAACAATTTCATTTTATAAAATGTCATTCTGAAGGGGTCTGAATCTTCTTTGAACACAGGCATGGCTTAATCCCCTTCCTCCAAGTCAAATGTCTTGAAAGATAGGGCCCATGTGTTAATGTAATAAGTGACCAGCTGCTTAGCATTTTGATGCTGGATCCTAGAGTTAGAAGTGATAAAAGATTTTGTGAGGAAATAAAACTTACTTAAACCTTAAAAAATTTAGACTCTTTGGGGGTTTGCTGTCTAATACTTATATTGTGCATACTGTATTTTTTCTATCAGCTTTGCCCTACAAATGTTTCTTCTCCTGTGAAGAGAATTTGTAGAAAATTATATTGATGTCTTTTATATTCAAAGAAAATGTTATACCTGATGAAAAAGTGGAAAAACTAGTGGATAATGAAGAATAGCTTTTGTTTTAAAATCCATGATGTCATATGCCATTTTAGTCCCATTTTTTTCTTTAAACAAAGGAAAAATAACCTTTAGTTGTATTAGCTATGACTATGACTATGACTCACACACTTAAAAAAAAATGAGCATAGCAGACCTCACGTAACGGTGATATAAGGATCTGAGTAGGATAATCAGGGCGACTGAGCTCCCTTACCTTAGGATGATATGCACAGACTCCAAGCGTGATGTGATGTAGGCTTTGGTGACTTCAGGGGTATAGGTTTCCAGCATGTGGGGCTCTGTGGCTTTGACATAAGGTACAGAGGCAGCCAGCCGCTGCCACAGACTCAGGAGATAGTGCACGCTATTTGGAGCAAATTCCCAGTGCTAAGGAGAATCAAAAGGTGAAGGAATTATTTTTACTTTTATGAATAATATAGAGTGGCTACATGCTACTCATTGCAACAAAGGGAATATAGTTGTTTTTTTTAAAAAAGGATGTCTTTTCCCCAAGCTTTGCTTTCTGTGTAGCACACAGTTTTATAATAATTACATTTATTTCAACAAAAAGGGATTGTGTGGGGGTGTTGGGGATACAAAGATGGAAAACAGCAGGTTTTGCCCTAAAAAAAACTTATCATCAACATAATAGGGAGTATGAGCATACTTTTAGAAAACCAAACAATGACAACAGTTGTTCTATAACTTTTCCTCTCAGGTAAGAACTTTGAGAAGGTATAGGGCTCATCTCAGTGTCTCCCTAGATCCCACAAATGTGATCCTTCTTTTATTTGTCTTCAATTTCTTCCTGACCATTTGATGCTCCCCTACTATCTATAAACATGTCCATGTCTTCTGGATCCTTAAAAAAACCCATTTACTTGATGTCTATCCCTATTAGCAATTAATCAATATCTCTTCTACCTCTCATGGTTAAACTTCTTGAGTAGGCCATTTATGATAGATAACTCCACTTCCTTTTATCTCATAATCTTCTTAACTTTCTATGGTCTGGATTCTCTGATTTCATTAATTGAAATGGCTCTCTTCAAACTTATTAACATGCTCAATTGCCAAATCTCATGGCCTTTTCTTCATCTTCATCCTTCTTGACCTCTCTTCTGCCTCTGACACACTGATTACCCTTTCTCCTTGATATTCTTTTATCTTGAGGTTTCTGTGACATGAATATCCTGGTTCTCCTCCTACCTAACTAGCTGCTCTGCAATCTTCTTTACTGCATTGTCATACAGTTTACAGCTAATAATGGTGGGTGTCCCCCAGGATTCTGTCTTAAGCTCTTCTTCTATACTATTCTATACTATTTCACTTGGTGATCTTGTCAATTCCCAAGTATTCAATTATTATCTACCTCTATGCTAACGATTCTCATATCTACTTATCAGAACTCCATTCTCACATTTCCAACTGTCCATTAGACCTCTTGAACTGAATGTCCCAGACATCTAAAACTTGAGATGTCCAAAACTGAATTCCTTGTTTCCCTTAAACACTCCCCTACTGCTATTTAACAAACCACCATTCCCTCAGCCAACCAGTCTCCAAATTTAGGTGTCATCTTTAACTACTCACTCTCTTATCCTCCATAGCAAGTCAGCTGTCAAGTGCTGTCATTTCTACATTCCCCAAATCTCTTACCTATGTCCCCTTCTCTCCTCTGACACTACCAGAACCATGGCATGAGCCCTTATCTCACATCTAGACTAGACTGCTGAAGTAGCTTGCTGATTGTTCTAAGTCTCTCACCACTCCAGTCCTTCTCAGCTAAAATTCAGGCTGATTATATCATCCTCATAATCAATTTCAGTGGCTCCCTGTTACTCCCAAGATCACACATAAAACCCTGCTGACTTTTAAAGCCCTTCATAATCTAGCCTCTTCCTTTCCAGTCTTCTTATACCTTTTCATGATCTAGTGACTGGCCTCCTTGCTGTTTTCCTTGAGCAAAGATACTCTGTTACAATTTATCTTGTATATATCTTGTTTGCCCATAGTTGTCTGTACATGTCTACCTTATTTTTGTCTTTTTGTGTATCCTCAGTGCTTGGCACAGTGCCTAGTACATAGTACAAAGAAGGTACTTAATAAATACTGGTTGGCTGTGGCAATTTAATTGAACTAGAAACTCCTCTAATTTAAATCCTCTGGTTCTAATCTTGATGTCTTGGGCATGTGAGGGAATCCTATCCTAAATAGTTCAAAAGATAATTTTTGTGCTTTCTTTCTGTTTGTATTAGCTGACCGCCCTGCTCTTAAACAAACTAGTTAGAATAAAAATGAAAATGACCTGAAGGATGCTATATATTTATTACATGATAACCTCGGAGCAAAGCTAAAGTTTCATCTCTATTAAGACCTCTATACTTTAAAAATTTCTTTGTTAGGTACATATTTCATACCTGAAAGGAAAACTTTTACTAAAATATTACTGGACTTGAGTAACTTTGTACCACCAATTACTAAGTATCAAATATTAAAAATGTTTCCAAAATTAATTTGGGGATGAGGAAGAAGGTGGCACTTAATGTTATGTAATTTTATGTATTTCAAAAACAACACAGCACACTCCATTCTAATATGTTATGTCATGATTGAAATCATTACTTCAAGTTAATTTATCAGTATTATTATATGTATGCATATGCTATGACCAAATGTTTTTCTTTGGGAATATATATGTATACACACACACACACACACACACACACACACACACACACACACACATATATATATATATATATATAAAAACTTACAACTGAAAATTATGGGTATTTTCTCCCCATTAAATATCTTTGAGGAAAACATCATTCAAAATGAAGTAAAATTTGAAAAATTAAGGCTCCAACAGTGTTACAGACAACAAAGAACATTGCTGATTCAAATTATTATTTTTTTAACAGTCAGGAAAGGTATAATGAAAAGTAGTATTAATAAATAAAAAGCTGATGCAGAAATGTTCTATAAGGAAAAGAACAACAACTAAGATAACAGCTGTCACTCCCACCTAGGTCAGTCTCAACTGGAGAACAACAAAGGTAACATAAATTCTTGTTTTTAGTTAATGAAAGATACTTCCTTGCTTACCTCTTTAAGTTGTATTTTTAGCATTTTACTTGAAAACAAATGCCTACATATAGCTATGCTGCTAACTCAAGCACTGACTGACAGCACCTCCCTTAGCCTCTTCTCCCCTCTAATTGGAAGGCCAGAGGGCAGAGTATCAAACTTCTCCCACTACCTTCTTTTATAGAGGGCAGAAACTGGGCTTTCTGGTTCTTTCCATTCTGCCTATGCTGCTCTGTATGGTCTCAACTCCATAGAACAAGGCAATCTTGACCCCCTTTCCTGCTTCCTTTTGTGTGTTGTTTCCTTCCATTAGAGTGTAAGCTCCTTGAGGGCAGGAACCATCTTAGCTTAGCACTGGGCCTGACACATCATAGGCACTTAATAAATGTTTACTGGACTGGATGGCCCAGAAATAGTTTATGAAATCCAGTGTTTCACACAATATTTTTAGAGATCATTCTTTAAATTGTTTTAATAATACCCATGGGGGCAGCTAGATGGCGCAGTGGATAGAGCACTGGCCCTGGATTCAGGAGTACCTGAGTTCAAATCCGGCCTCAGACACTTAACACTTACTAGCTGTGTGACCCTGGGCAAGTCGCTTAACCCCAATTGCCTCACTAAAAAAAAAAAACAAACAACAATAATACCCATGAAGCTAGCTCTAAGTTATTGTTTAGTGAGGAATAATATGGTCAAAATTTAGTTATCTCCAACCTCTTCACATTTTTCCCCCCAATTAACTGAGATAATTTGAGAATCTTCTTAATTTTTCAATGCTCTTTCTCTGGAAATACTATCAGAAAATGAAGCATAAATGAAAATGAGGAAAACTAAAAGGCTAAAATAACCACCAAACTTTTCAGGGCCACCAGGCCCTGAAAAGCAAATTGGATGAAGCCTCCAAATCAACTGCAGTTGTGAGGGGAAATAAGTTTATCATGTCCCTGGCCTGGTAAGAGTCTTTGGGTGGGTATAAAAATGGTTATTTTTTGTACAAAGGCAATATCCATCAGCAGCAGAAGAAAGGACATCCTAGACAGGGAAAAAGGAAAGGAATCCAAAGCAAACCTGTAAGCTTGTCACTGTGAAGTTGGCTATTAACCGAATAACCTCAGGGTAGTTTTCCACCTTTACCAATTCTCCCAGTTGGTAGTTACTTTTCAATCTGGCCAGAAGCCTGCAAAACTCATGGTAATTGTTTGGGTCTGACAGACTCTGAAGGGAGGAGAGAAAGAAAACAAAGTCTGAGTGCCATGTACTTATTTTTTTTTTTTTGGGGGGGGGGGTAGGGAGGGGAAGGAGGATGTTTTAAATTCCTGAAATGAATCTTTATTCAGAACATCTTATATTTACATAGTGCAAAATTTTTTCTTGAGGACTCTCACATCAATTATCTCAATCAAAAACCATCTTCAGATATATGAAAGGTAGCTTTTACCAATTCCATTTTTTAGATGAGGAAAAACTGAATCACTTTAACTGAGGTTAGGTGGCTTGTCTAAAGGTATAATGGCTACTAATGACATACAAGGAACATGATCATTTCTCTGGGTCACAAAAATATTTACATGATCTGTCAAGTGAAGTATAGAGCATAGCAAACAGGTACAAAGTTATAAGACTGTTTCATTAACAAGACAATGGGCAGAGTTTAGTAGGATGAATCCTAGCATAGTACTAGTTAAAGTAGATTAGGATTGGAGAAAAAAAGCGTATCTGAAAGCAAATAAAAATAACAATACTAATTAAGGAGCATAAGTGGAAAGGGGGCTGGGCGGACTTGGGTTAGTAGAGACCTGGGTTTAAATCCTGCCTGAATTGTGTGGGTCCCTTAATCTTTCTAAGTCTTAGTTTCCTCATCTGTAAAATAAGGTTAATGAGGTCAGTAATATTTACCAAGGACCAAATGAGATGTTTGTTGAGGAGTTCTGCAAATCCAAAGGAACTATATAAAGTCAGCTATATTATGAGATTATAATGCTAATAGCCTCACTTTTGGCTAAAATGTTTTCTTCCTTTAACTATCATCATTTACCACAATAGTTAAGAGTTATCCATTCCCTCCCCAAGTTCCTCACATGACACAGACTAAGAGAACTCAAGCATATGTATGCTTTGAAGAAAACATAGTATAGTCTGGCCTGCAACTCAAGTGCAGCCTGAAGCAGACAAAAATGGAATTGGGAAATACTTAAGAAAAGAAATAAAAATACAATAAAACAGAGATAATGTTAATTTGCAGGGTTTTTTAAGCCAATATGCAATCTACAGGGATTCTTATATGTGGTTTATTGGCCCTGTTTTTATCTAAGTTTGATACCGCTGCACTGGAGAATTTAAGATTCACTCTTTTCGACTCTACTGCCAAATGTGGCTTTCCCTGATTTCTTCTAACATGTGGGAATATGCTAATCTGCATGGCTGATTTTCTATATGTATCAAGAAGGTTGAATCCTACATTCTCACCTGTGGATTTTCCAGTATTCGTTTAACACCATCAACAAGATGAGAGAGAAACTTTGCCCTTTCTGCATTATTAAACAGGGACCTGCGGACTGAAGCAATTTGTACTAAACAGGATAGGACCTAAAAACAGAAAGGGAAAGAAATCAATCAGAAAAAATGTTGAAAATAGTACAACTGTTTATTTTACCCAAACCCTGTTAACCAAAGAAGCCTTCCTCACCTCTTAAATGTCATCTGTTTTGTAATTCATTGGGGTCTCTAATTGTAATGCTATAGAAAGATCAAGGAGGGTATAACTCAGGGCATCTGGGCAGTTTTATTATGAAGCAGGCACATTAGAACCAAGTTGATCACAGCTACTAATTAGATTCACTGTTCTCTCCCCAGTTGAATGGTTCCTCTCTTGTTCTTGCCAGCATACATATTTAATGCTTTAAAACTCCAAGCAATTAATAGTTTAATTGCCTTAGATTTCTGCTTAATGGCCTGTGTTTTTCTTTTTAGCAAACCTTTTTGTACTTCATCAGCCATAGCTAACTTGCAGTGTAAAGAAATGCCCATAAAAAAGCACATCATTTATCTACCTGCACTGAGTTAACATTTCTGCTACAGGAATAGCTTTTCAGTAACCTGGAAAAGCATTAAGATATCAAGAAACAATGAAAAATAGCAGCTATTTCATTATGTAGCTATAAAACTCTCCTTCCTTTGCTATCTGTTGTCCATGTATAAACAAACAACCTCAGGACTTCAAGGAGTCTGTCCAGGTTACGGATTGTTCTAAATGGACAACATGTTATTTACAAGCAGCTCCCATACAGTATCATAGGTAGGTACCCAAATTTGGTCTCACACTATACCTTTTATTTATTATTTCTATAATGTGTGCCTGAGGGAATCAGTCTAATTTTTAATAGTCCAACTATGGAAGATAGGTACTTTCCTTCATGGAAATCTAATTATAGGCCAAACTCACATTTAATAATAGTACTAAGAAAAAAAATCTGACAAATATTTTAAAATATTTAACTTGGACTTAACTGGGCTAAAGTAAGCTTATTCAAATCTTTCTAGGGGGCAGCTAGGTGGTGCAGTGGATAAAGCACTGGCCCTGGATTCAAGAAGACCTGAGTTCAAATCCGGCTTCAGACACTTAATAGTTGTGTGACCCTGGGCAAATCACTTAACCCCCACTGCACCCCTCCAATCTTTCTGTAACTGTACCACTTTGAAGCAAATGTCTTGAAAGCTATTTGAATAAGGCTCATTCATCAATGCTGAAGAAACCTTTAGTTTTAGGGACTGTCATCCTGACTCACCAGAGGTGAAAACGAAGGAGGGATGGAATGATACAGGTCAAAAAACAGTTGCAGGGTGGAAGAATCTAAGAATGCTGAAACAAATAAAAAAAACACCACTTTACTAAGTATGTCTGCACATTGTTTGTTGGAATACTTCTGGCAATATGTCCAAGTAAATTTACCTTTATGCTTATTACTCAGGTTATAAAAAAAGTTTGAGGGCAGAAATGTTTACTCCCATAGAAAGTGTTTGCTTTATCTCTACAAAGCTAAATTAGACCACTCAGCTCCCTTAAGAAAGTTATGCCTCTGATAATATAGGAAACAAAGCAACATTAAGGGATCTATTAAAATGATGCTGAAGAGAAAGTTTCATATATCCAGAAATACAAATAGAGAACAATCTTAAGAAAGACACTATACAAAAGCATAAATTAGAAACACAAGTCACTAAGATGATTAATGCAGCAGGTTAGTCAAACATCTCTAGAGCAGTCACCCCTTAAAGAAATTCTCTCTAAGAAGTCACATGCAAAGGTTTCCTTCTCATGAACCATCTGTGGCTTCTTTCTGCTGACATAATTCTTTCTTGTTCTCTGTGAAAAGCTACAGTTCTCAAACCGCCCCCCCCCCAAACTTTAACAAGGATTTCTAAAAGAAATGGCGGTGCTTCGATGGCTTTGTCAGTACTGTGTTTCAGAAACAGATCCATTTCAAGTGATGAGATTGTTTTCCAATTCTGATTGTTACCTGATCTCCAGCTAGTGGGAATTTGTACTGTACACAGGTCATCTGAGGACTCATCTGTTGATGTGCCGATAAAATCAAAGTTTAGGCAGTTATGGGTGAGTTTGAGCAGTTGCATGAGCAAACCATGCTGACTTTCATCATTCAAATTCAGGTTTTTTCCTGAAGCCTGTAAAAATCAGGAGATTTATTAAACACACACAAAACAAGAACTACCCCCTCAAAATAGTGAAAAAGTAGTTGAGATCGAAAGAATAGTCCTATTTCAGCAGATTAAAGCCCCCCCCCCATAGAACATATTTAAGAAAAACTGACCCAGCAGCCAAAAGTTGTGGTTTTTTACCTACCGTTTGAAATACCATTCTAAAAATGGGCAGGTGTTGCCATGGGGGAAGGAGGAAAATAATGAAATGTGGTTCAGTAAACTCATATTGTCTAAAAGGTGGGGAAGAATTTTCCATGTTTGGTAAATAATTTTGTACAAGCATGAGAATTTTTAATCAATTCTTGCAGAAAAGGAAGTGTTAGGTAAAAATAAAATCAAGCTAAAATTTATAGATTCATTTTTTTAAAAGATATGGCAAACTTCCTAAGACTGTACATTCGATTTTTCTGTTGACGTAATGAACAAGAGAAATTCTAATTGACAGTGTGATACCAAGTGAATTCACTGACAGGCCAAAGGCCAGTTAGCTCCTGGTAGATCTCATATTGGGGATGGAGTTGTAAACATGTCTCAAAAAAAGTTCCTCAGCTTCCTACATATCCTTTTCTGTTAAGGAAGACATGAATATACTTTTACCAACAATATTAGTATCCAAAAAAAGGGAGAAAGTTTTGAGTTCAAGACACATAGCTAAAGAGGTAGTTGGTAACTAGAACTCATGAGGGTGACAATACCCATATATCTCAAGTCACTGCTTCAGCTAATTGCAGCTGGTGTTATCAGAGATGCTCATGTGTTGGACATCTTTCACCCAGGTATAGAGTATACTTCTCCTTGATAAAGAAAAATAATGTGGGCTAAAAGACTTTTTTGGGAAAGTGATATGACCTGGGTATGCTCTGGGAATTCTGAGGCAGTGGAAATAACTGATGAAAAAGGGCACAAGAGAAAGAATGCTGATTTGTTTCTAAAAATGGGGCATCCTGGAAAATGAGAACAGAATGACAAAAATGAACAGAAAACTGGAGGCTAAGTTATTTCCTTAGCCATGTCACACAACTCCACAATTTCCATTTAGCCTTTTACAGGGGACAAAGTACTCAGATGGAGTCACTGATGGATAGACTACATCTCTCTCATTAGTTCATCCATCAATAAAACAAATCTTAGCCAATCAACTTGTAATACTGACTTCCCTTCCAGGTTAGTAAACCTAAACAGATGTTAAAAACAATCCTAAAACTCCTCTCTTTCTTACAGATTTTGCCTATCTACTGTACTTCACTCAGTGGGGGATAGTCAAACCAGACTAGATTCTATGTGTTAACGCAGTGCAGCTTAAAGTAGTTTCCAGAGTACAAGGAAGCTAAACACCATTGAGTTTACTCTTCCTAAATGAAAGTTTTATTTGGTTTCAAAAATAATGACTTCGAGTGGTGGTACATGCCTATAATCCCTGCTACTGGGAGAGACTGACACTGGTGAGTCTTTTGAGTTGTGAGTTGTAGTAGGGCCAAAACTGACTGGGTATACATAATAAATCTGGCAATAATATAGTGAGCCCCTGGGAAGAGAGAGCCATCAGGTTGCTAAGGAAGGATAAACCAGTTAAGGATGGAAAGAGGGAATAGATAAAACTTCCATACCAATTAGCAGGCAAGTAGTGCTGCGCTTCTAGCCTGGGCAGATAGAAGGACTTAAACTTTTAAACTTTGCTTATAAACAAAATCTCCTTAAGAAAAGAGAATAGGACGGATATATAGGCAATTAATTGCTCTGGGCTTGGGGGGAAGGGGGAGAGGGTATAGACTTGCAATAATTATCAATGTGGCATGGTCCTCTAAAAATCATCTGATATAGATACTATGGAGTATTAACAGACTGAGAACTGAAGAGACCACAGAGGTCATTTAATCTGATCCCTTCATTTTACAGATGGAGAAACTGAGACCCAGAGAAGCTAAGTGCTATCCCTGAGATCATATAGGTCCATAAGTGATAAAAATGGAATTTGAACCCAGGCCTTTTGAATTTAAATGCAGCAGACTTTTCAGTGTCCGGGTGCTTCTCTAGGATGGAAAGAATGAAGGTGACTAAAAAAGATGTCAAAGTTTCTTCCAGAAGAATGTTAGCTCTTTGTGGGAATGCATGTTTCCTTTTGTTTTTATATCCCTAGTACTTAAGCACGATCCCTTGCATATAATAGGTATTTAATACATTTTTGCTGGATTGGATTAACACCTAAATAGAAACACAAACATACCTCAAACCATTTTCCTTTCCCCAAATATATAAGGCAGGACTCATTTCAATCTCACCTGTTTTAGTAAATTGCACGAGAGAGTGAAGATATCGAATAATGATGAATCTCGAAAAGAGGAGGCTATTTTTCTATGTTTGGTCAGAGGATGGGTGGTGTCTGCCTGTGCAGAAAGTGAATAAATCCAATACAAGTTTAGAATTCATTTCCAAAAAACCAAAAAGAGGGAAAAAAAATTCTAAAACCCCCCTAACTTCTTCCCATATGCTTGATATGAAACTGAAAAGAATATTTTCAATTACAGTCTATATTTTAAGTACTTATATGCCCTTTATCACAAGATACGAATAAGGAGAAATAATGGAGAATAATTAGCTTCCAGCAATCAAAAAGGAAATCACTTTAAATTTTATGAAGAAACATAAGAAGAGCTAAGATGAAGAACTGACATGGAAATTTTTTTTCAATTCTTGTTCAACTCAGTCAGGTAGTATTACCAAATTAACAGATGTTAATAATTCTCATTAGGTTATAGCTGAATCTCAAAGTGGGTACTGCAGAAAAGTGTGTGTGTGTGTATTTTGGGGGGGAGGGGGAAGAGGAGGGGACAATGAGGGTTAAGTGACTTGCCCAGGGTCACATAGCTAGTAAGTGTCAAGTGTCTGAGGCTGGATTTGAACTCGGGTCCTCCTGAATCCAGGGCCAGTGCTTTATCTACTGTGCCGCCTAGGTGCCCCAAGGTTTACATTTTAATGAATCAACTACTAATTGCTAGATTTACTAACTTGGAAATTCAGTATATTAAGTCCCAGTTCATTTTGATTTGTCTGTCATATAAACACAGCTATACAACTGCGGCAAAATACAATTTACCTATATGTACACAGTATTTTAATAACTTAAGAACTTGTGATTAAATCAATGTAAGGATTCCTTTTCCCCCCATCCTCAGAATGAAATCCTTCTAAAGCTTAACAGACAGCTCTTGAGAATGACTGAGGCCAACAATTTTAGTGCTGTCTGGCCAACCCACAATATTTCCTGACTTAGGTAGTAGGCTGGTCCTCAGATAGGAGACATAAAACTTTGTCCCTATGGCTTACTCAAAACCTTCCTAGTTTGGCAGAAGGATATGAAAGAACTTATGTTCCACTAGCAAAGCCTCTGAGCCTAGAATTCATTCCCTCTATGGCATACTGAGGCATAGTAAAGTAGGACTTTAGTTTAACAGTCTATATCACACATAGTATCACTTTATTATATCCTGTTTTGTATGATTCTCTCATTGATTCCTCTTATGGGATTTGATTTCCCAACTAGATATAAACTTCATTTAGGCCAGGACTGTTCCTCATACTTCTTTTGAATATGCAAGGGCATTAACCAAGTGAAAAGTATACAGGTTATGGTACTTGTTCTTCAGCACCTTAGTGCTTTCCTAGAAATGTGCTCTGAGAGCTGAGTACTCACACTGGCTGCGTGTAAAAGAAGCCCCACTCAGAGGGGCAGAGAGCAATTATTTTTGGGGAAAATGAAAATCAAGTCATAGAACTCCTTTAACTAAGTAGGGGAGTGTCAGGAATGTGTAATTCCCACTAAATTGTACTTTCTGTCTTAAATGCAGCAATTTCAAAACAATAGAAAATAACAACTTGAAAATGTGTACAGGTAACAGCGAAGTACTTTATATATGTTGTCTCATTTGATGTTGAAAATACTCTGCAAATCTTGCTTTAGTACCTTACTTCTTGTGTTGTGTTTTGGGCAATATATTGCTAGATTACACATAATAAACAATTTACTACTTCCAAATGTTAAGACAGAAATATATTTTGCATCATATGTCTAAATGTGAAGCAGAAGCTATGTGACTTGATCCTTTCTGAAGGGTAAGACAATAATATGTGTGGAAACACTTTAATAGCATGAATGTATTTTACAGACTCATAGAATTTAAAGCTAAAAGGGGCCTCAGAGAATTAACTTTTTTTTACAAAGAGCTTAAGCTACTTACCCCCAAGGTTACATTGCCAACTCTCAAGCTGATATTTTAAAAAGAGTGAAGAACCCAGGAAAATTTGTACACTAGTTCAGATCATTCATGCTTAGCTACTACTAATTGTAATAGGAATTGCATGCAAAAAAACATGATGTGGACTTTAGCAGACTGCAAAGTGCAAACCTTCTATCGCTAACTTATGTTAGATTTTCTCAGAGCCAGGGTTAATAAAAATGTCTGCAAAAGTATAAGCAATAGCAAGATTAATATAATTAATCTGTTGACAACTTAAAAGAAAGGGTACAACTAATATTAATTAATATTGGCCCATTTAACAAGTGAACAAATTAAAAAACATTTCCTTTGAACTAATTTGTCATGTCAATTAAAAATAGCCACCTTTCCCCTAGTGTTTCTTTGCCTTTTTCTTCTTCCCTTTTTTTTTTTGGTGGGGCAACGAGGGTTAAGTGACTTCCCCAAGGCCACACAGCTAGTAAGTGTCAAGTGTCTGAGGCCAGATTTGAATTTAGGTCCTCCTGAATCTAGGGCCAGTGCTTTATCCAGTGCACCACCTAGCTACCCCCTCCTTAGTGTTTCTAAAAGTATTTAGTACAAAACAGATTATTCTGAAAGTGTTCTGGGCAATAACTTTAATAACAGTTGTTAGTTGAGATTTTTTAAAAGTGCATTATCATGTAATAATGTGTACAGGAACAGAGAAGCACCTAAGGGATGCCGGCAAGGATTTGGTGACTCATCCTGTTGGACTGAATTGCCTTCATTGGCAAAATGCTACTAACACAAAATAGTGTCAGATGTTGAAGCATCATGGCTCTTATCTTTAACAATGAATGTTAACATCACTAAGGAAACCAGAAAAGCAGAGCCAAATAACTTGGAAACAGAAGAAAGAATGTGGCAATAGGAGTAAGGAAGGTTGTGCAGGTAGAGAAAAAGCCAACCAACCAATTCTGTTCCAGAAAGGACATTAATCACTTACCGCAAAAGCACACAACTGCCAAAAAGACCATCCCACACACAGCAGAAAACACCCATACTAAAGAAAAAGTAGAACACTTACTTCAATGAGGAAGGCTGTAGCACTTACTTGATTAATTTCATTGGTTAGTTGAGATAGAATTGTCACTCCAATGATGCAGTGTTCAACACTATCCTGGTGGGAAATTGAAGGCAACAAGGTTTGGCTTTGTGCTTATCATTTTCACTCTCAATTTTGGGCAGAGGGTCTGCATAGGAACTTAAGGTGCTAAAGTTACTATAAGAAATAATCTAGATGAGGATATTAGGACTCTTCCTGAGAAAGCCGCTGCTGATACCTCAGGCAGTTAAGTAATTTCATTTTCAGAGAATGGAGAAGTGGCAAAGTATATAAAGAAATATCTCACCTGTAAAAACCTTGTGACATCCGTGATTACATTTCTGAAAACGTATTCATCCTTCTGACAGTCAAACCAACCCAGCTTTGTAATTCGAGCATATAACTGAATAAGTGCTTGGGTCACAAAAGTAGCCAGCTTTGGCCGAGTGGCAAGGTAGTTGAGCACATAGTTCCCTACAATACAAAAATAATAAGTGTGATTGGCAAATAGGTGTCATTCTTAACAATTACTATATGGTCATAGAATTGTGAACACAAAACTGTTCATCCTAAAATTTTATGGTTCCTGTTATTTTATTTTTAAAAATGGTACCTAGAATTTCAGAAAAGTAGTTCCAGATTTATGAATCTTATACTTAAAGAGTTTTATATTATATGCAGGGAAACATAAAGGTATGCATTCTGAGGCAGTTAAAGAAAATGTCTTTGATGAAAGTGCAACCTTTACCAATATACTTCTTATTTACTGATATCTATAAAGACCGAATCAAAGAAAGTCCCAGTTAAAGAAAAGACGAGGCACCTACAAAATGAACTAGATTTTTACCACTGCATTCCACAAACACATTTGTATGCATTCTCACCATTATAGAGGTCTTAATAATCTAATGTATAGCAATTTTCAGAACACTACCAAAGATAGAAAGTTAGCTCCTACTCAAAGTAATACTAATAAAATATTTTTCTTTGCTTCAGCATCAAAAATTCTGTACTTACGAATATCTATCCGTTGTTCCAACGGCAAAGGGTTGTTTGTACGTGATACAAGCTTTGTAAGGCATGTAGCTGCCAATAACTGGGAGTACGATGACTGTGAAAACAAATCAAGAAAGCCTGGGTTTCAAAATGAAGAGTTTACCTGGTAAATCAGGAGAAGACTTTTGATTTATTATATTTACTTGTTGCTCAAATTCTGCCTTAAAAGTAGTAATGAGTTTTGATGCATTTTAATTTTAGAAAATTCACAAAGCACATAATTAATTCTAAGGATGAACAAGTTTCAAACAGCATGCTAAGGACAAGCTCATATAGCTTCAGTCTGGAAACATAAATGATGCGGCAGATCATAACACTGAGCAAAGGGAAGTATAAAGGATACACTAAAGAGTACGAAAAGCTAGCTGAACTGGTGGGAGCAGTCAATGTCACTCATACTAAAAAGTAAGAATGCCTGATGACTTTTATCTCATAATATTCTTAGTATGGATGAGTAAAAACTTAAAAATTATGATGTCATCCCAAAATGACACCTTTCCATTGGCATGCTTATTGATCAGTTATGGCTCTGGAAATTGTACATAGTACTCAATGTCATGTGAGCTTTAAAGTATAATTAATAAAATTAATTTATGAAAAATAAAAATTATCCCTGGAGATAAGAAGTAGAATTACTACATTCTTGAGTATAGGTTTTAATGAACAACCATTCTCATGGAAAAACAAGAATTCAGGGGCAGCTAGGTGGCACAGTGGATAGAGCACCAGCCCTGGAGTCAGGAGTACCTGAGTTCAAATCTGGCCTCAGACACTTAACACTTACTAGCTATGTGACCCTGGGCAAGTCACTTAACCCTCATTGTTGTGTGACCCTAGGCAAGTCACTTAACCCCAACTGCCTCACCAAAAAAAAAAAAAAAGAATTATTGAGATATATGTTGTTCATTCTTTCTAATGAAGAGGACCAATGACATCATGAGGTGATGCATGTTTGTTGGGATGCACGATGTGTAATTAGAACCACAGTGTATCTTATGACCAAGCAATTTAAACATTTGCAGAGATACCCTAAAGCTATTTTAAAATATTTGAAAATAACATATTGAAAAGTTACTTTGCAGACCAAAGCAGTAAATGTTCTTTGACTACCAGCTTGTCACCCTCAGCTACATTCCCTAGATTTTGTTTTCCTTAATCCAAACATACTTATAAATTAATCTTCATTAAAGAAATATTTTGGGGTTGTCTAGAACATAAAAAGAAAAACTAGAAATCAAGGGGAGGGGACAAGAACAAGCATTTATATAATGTCTATTATGTGCTAGGCACTGGGCTAAGCACTTTACAAATAATACTTCATTTGATCTTCACCAACAACCTTCGTGGCCAGGTGCTATTACTATTCTTATTTTACAGTGGAGGAAACTGGAGCAAACAGTGGTTAAGTGGCATGCCCAGTGTTACATTAAGAATTTTAAGGCCAAACTTGAACTCAGGTCTTTCCACTGTGCCACCTAATGGTCTCTTTCCTAAATGTGAGACTGTTCATAGGCAAGTTGTATAAGCTTTCTGTGATTCAGTTTTTGTATGCATAATTTAATAACAACCTTAAGGGTATTTTTTAGCAAATACTCTGAATAACAGGAAAAAGGCATTTAAATATCGTGTTATGTGAAAGGAGCTACTGATATCAAACCATTTCTACCTAACTGTAAACTTTATTAGTAAAGTAATGTAAGTATAAAAACTGAAGAAGAGTTCCAAAAAATGACTTTAAGATGACAAAGTTAAAGGAAAAAAATTAATTAAAAAAACAAGTTTCCTCATGGCAGCATTTGGCCTCTGTGATTTATTCACTGTAAAGAAAGACAAGTTTCAGGGAAAAAGGAATATAAACAAATTTTAAAATCAAAGAGTAGACAGTTATTACCAATACAAGTCAGATTAATAATTTCTTTCAATCAACAGGAGCATGATGGATAGAATGCCTGATTTGGTAATCAAAGCCAAAGTGCAGGTGCCCCCAACTTATCAACCCAAAGTCTCTGCTGACTCCATCCCTTCCCCTAAGTTAAAGTGGCCCTGTGTGCTTTTTCTTAGCTCTCTACTACTTCTCAGAAATCATCATATTATACGCACACTCCCTCTTTCCAGGAGGAGCTGGCACTTGCTCAGGCAATCAGGACTGTTGGTGAATTCAACCAAGGCTTTCTCTGCCTGGAGTCGGGTCGTTGTGTCGGTAGTTTCGTAGAGCTGCTTGCACAGGTTCTCTAGTTGGGCTAGGCTCTAGAAGAGATCAAAAAGAAAAAAGAAAATCTCAGTGAAAAGAGCATTCTTTTCTTTTCTTTTTTGAGTAGTGCTTGGAAGAGATCCATCCAGTTCTAGCTAATGTAAAGTATTTATAGTTTCTTAAGGAAAAAAAAAAAGATGAAAAAAGTCATGCATTCCCTAGACACTGCCACTGAAACAATCTCTGAAACTGCATTGGTGGCCATATACTATTTCAAAAGAATAGTCCACTAAAGCATACTTACTATTTTTGAGAGGCCAATCTATACAGTCAAAAGGTTTAATTAAGTGTCACACATCTTTAATTTCTTCAGGATATGGTACCATTTTGGAACATTTTGCTCCATTTGGTTTCATTTATATATGTATGTGTATACATATATATATACATATATATATATATATATATAACATAAATATGTATGTATTACAGAACAATTTTCCTTCTGTATCCAAGTCATTTCTATAATGTCATTCAAATAAAAAAGACTTTATTGCTGCTAACAATTTCATCACTAACGAATCAAATGCATTGCTGGTATGTCATTTTACATATAAATCATTACATACATAGACTGTATTGAATTCTGAATTATACTTCTCCCCTTCTTTCATGTGACCCTATAAAAAACATTTATATGGGGGGTGGGGGTGGGTGGGTGGAAGAAGGACTAGTTTAGTTAATTTCGTTAAAAAAAAAAATCTGGGGGCAGCTAGGTGGCACAGTGGATAAAGCACCGGCCCTGGATTCAGGAGGACCTGAGTTCAAATCCGGTCTCAGACACTTGACACTTACCAGCTATGTGACCCTGGGCAAGTCACTTAACCCCCACTGCCCTGAAAACCAAACCAAACCAAACCAAACAAACAAACAAAAATCCTAGAACATTTGATTGTGGCTCCAATTTCACTTCTACTGCTGGTTTTACTGCGAAATGTTACACTGGACACGTCATTTAACTTTTCTGGGATCCAGTTACAATCTCTAATGTTCCATTTGTCTTTAAGAATCAATGCTGGAGGCAGCTAGGTAGTTCAGTGGATAAAGCACTGGCCCTGGATTCAAGAGGACCTGAGTTCAAATGTGGCCTCAGACACTTGACACTCACTAGCTGTGTGATCCCGGGCAAGTCACTTAACCTTCATTGCTCTGCCTCCCCCCCCCCATCAATGCAGAGGGGGCAGCTAGGTATCTCAGTGGATAAAGCACTGGCCCTGGATTCAGGAGGGCCTGAGTTCAAATCCCGTCTCAGACACTTGACACGTATTAGCTGTGTGACCCTGGGCAAGTCACTTAACCCTCATTGCCCAGTCAAAAAATAAAATAAAATAAAAATATTACTTAAAAAAATTTTTTAAAAAAAGAATCAATGCTGAAATATGAGGCAGCAAATTTCAGTGACTAAAATGTCAAACAATCTTTTCTTAGCAATAAGGGGAAGCAGAGCAAGCTTTAGAATTAGACCCTGGTTGATTCTTTCCCACAAACACAAAGTAGCTATGGGACCATGGGCATGTTTGCTTCTCAGCATTTAAGGAAACTCTTTTAACAGTATATGAGTCATGATGAAATCACAGGTCTAGACCCAACAAAAGAGTGAAGGGGCAGCTAGGTGACACAGTGGATAAAGCACCAGCCTTGGATTCAGGAGGACCTGAGTTCAAATTCGGCCTCAGATACTTGACACTGTGTGACTCTGGGCAAGTCACTTAACCCTCATTGCCCCACAAAACAAAACAAAACAAAACAAAGTGAAGCTTCAACATTTACGCACCTTTTCCCTCAAGTACCTCATGTCTCAAGTTGAATAGTGTTTCTCTCCTCTGTTGTACATGAAACTCCTGGGTCAGTTACACATTTAAATGACACTGGCAATTTAAACCCAGCTGCAGCATATGTTACTTGAAGATAAGAACAGGGAAACTCCCCCAAACAAACCCTTCTCCTCCAAATCTTGAACTAATTCCAGAAAAGCAAGGATGATGTAAATGTAGACCTAAAAGCAACGTAAATCTATTCCAATATGTCCCAACCTTTTCAAACACGGAGATTCTTCCCCTCTTTGGCCAATAAATAAATAAATAAACAAACACAAATGTCATGGACCTCATAATGGTTATTATATTGTTAGTGTACAAGTTACTATGAATTTGGCAATGGTCTTAAAGGAATTTTTACTGTATTTATCATAACAAGCATTCATATATTTGAAAAAAATTACAGAAGTTACATTTATTATACAGTCATATTTTGTTGGCAATAAAAATAAAAATGGCAATGCTTAGTAAATATATGGATGTGGATTATTCACAAGAACTCTTGTCTACAAATGTTAACCTCTACCCTATTTTTTTTTCCATGATAGGGATAAAGTGATCTTTAAAATGAATATCTTAACTGGAAACAAAATAGGTCCCCATCAAATGGCATATGACTAAACATGTAATGAGACTGTAAAAAATGATGAATATAAAGAATAAGGAGAAGGATGGGAAGACTTATATGATTTAAAATAGCATTTAAGCAAGCAAAACCAGGATGACAATATACCCATGTGACTGAAAAGGGCAATAAAATAAAATTGAATGCTATGTAATTATGACTAAGTTTGGTTCTGGGGAAGGGACTGTGAAAATGTACCTAATTCCTTTAATTAAAGGTGTGTGTGTGTGTGTTTTTAGTATTGTATATGCTGTTAGGCACAGTCTTAATATATTAGCTGCATATAAGCCCTCCACCCCCTTTAATCTTTTTTTTTTTTTAAACAAGGGATGGCACATTGGGAAGGGAATGTGGGGGAGAGGATATTCAGAAATGAGTAAGAAGTAAAAACAAACAGTATTAATAAAATCAAAAATGTTAAAGGAATGGTTTTAATTTAAAGGAGGCACCTGATTATTCTTAGAAGCAAAAGGATTTACTTTCTGAATAGTATGTGGTTCTTGCTATCAGAAAGTACCATTCACACACAAAAATAAGGAAGCCAAACTGTTTAAACTGCTTATTGAAGTTATAAATACAGTTACACAGCCACTGTGCCCTAAGCATTTCATTACCACATCACTTCATTATGCTGTGACTTTAACAATCATAGCTTTTCTACTAAGCAGTAAACCCTGCAGGCCATGAAAACTACTTCCTATTTTGCTCCACCTGTTTAATGATGTTCAAATATCAACCTGAAGGAAAAAGGCAAGGCAGATATTACAGCACATAAGGATCAACAGTTTCAATTGAGAGCTGCACACACCTAGGAATTTTCATTAGATTTATTTAATTTGTTCCTCTGACTTTCCAGGAGCCCTACTATTATCTTTTCCAATTCAAAGCAAGGAAAAGTGGAAAAACTATATGTGTACATATAATCTGGCATGAAGCACAAGTTCTAAATGTAAAACTTTAAAACTTCACAAGAAAGAACTACTGTTTTTACAAACTCTGAAAGACATTTTTATGATACCCTAAATAAAAGATTAAATAAATCTACCACAAAGTATTATTTCAGGTATAATGTAGATTGCTTTTTAAAGCTCCACACCATGATTCACAATAATTAAAAAATTTCCACAGAAACGTATCCTAACTAAAATCTATAAATCTATAATCTATAAAATCAGTATCAATCAAACACATGAATAAAGTTATAATTCCTGAACATCCTTAAGTAGATATTCACTCAAACAGTCATGTTGCTTGAAATACAATGGGTAGTACATCTGGAGCAAATGCTTATTACACCTACACTGCTGACATGATTGTGGCTAAGCATCTGTTAGTAGTTTCATACAGCTACAAAACTACATTCAGTTAATGGTAAATTTAAAATAATCCACTTGACAAAACACTACAGAGTGAAGTCTGATAATGAGTTCTAGGCTCAGCAAACAATACCAGCTTTTAAAAAAATAAAGTCAACTTTACCATTTGTGCAAACAGTCTGAAGATGCAGGCTCTAGAAGCTCATAATTCTAGCTTCAAACAAATTAGTACAGCAGTTTTATGGTTAAAGAGTTTATAATTTTTAAGGCTGTTCATACTAAGTTGATTATTTTTTTTGGGCGGGATGAGGGTTAAGTGACTTGCCCAGGGTCATGTGTCTGAGGCCGAATTTGAACTCAGGTCCTCCTGAATCCAGGGCTGGTGCTTTTACCCACTGTGCCGCCTAGCTGCCCCTAAGTTGATTCTTTAAAGCAGAGGCTACTAACCATTTTTGTGTGTGTCAGACCCCTTTGGCAGTCTGGTGAAACCTATGGATCTCTTTTTGAAACATTAAGTGCAAAAAGTAATAAAGACACAACAAAATACACATGACTAAAAGGAAATCAGTTGTACTGAAGTACTGTTATTAATTTTTTTTAAAAAGGTCCCAATCCCCAGGTTAAGAATCTCTGCATAAGGGGCAGCTGGCTGGCACAGTGGATAAAGCACCAGCCTTGGAATCAGGAAGACCTGATTTCAAATCCAGACTCAGACACTTGACTGACACTTGCTAGCTACATGACCCTGGGCAAGTCACTTAACCCCATTAACCCCACCAAAAAAAAGAAAAAGAAAAAGAAAGAATCTCTGAATATATATAAAACCTAGGTTGCTTTCTGTCTTGTGGAAGAGGAGGGGAGGGAGAAAATTTTGGAACTAAAAATCTTATGAAAACAAATGCTGAAGACTATCTTTACATGTAGCTGGAAAATAATAAAATATTTTTATGATTAAAAAAAAAAAGATAAATCAGCTAGCTGGGGCAGGGCGGTTAGGAGAAGAATCTCTGCTATATAGATCACAAGGAACCACCTTCCCTTGCTGGCCTCCCCAACAACTTACCTGAGAATTCCCTAAGTAAGGCAAAATTTCCCCAAATCATGTTCAGGCTAAATTATTTTAATATATAACCATAATCCCTATTCTAGACCTAGATGAGTTACAACCAACTTACTCTACCCAACTCTTCTCTGTCTGCGCTTTACAATCATTTTACATTTACAGGGCCCATTCCCTTATAGGCTACAGTAAAGTCACAGAAAAGCTCTCAGAAGAAACTGTTCAGAAGATGATTCTTGCTATTCTGAGTTTTCACTTGGTCATTCTGGAATGAGCCACATGCTTGACAGAAACTTCATAATACTGAAAGAATTTCTAATTAGCAAAGTAGTGCTCTTGCATACAAGAAGTTCAATTTACTTTCATCCAAATCCCAGAACCACTTTTGTCTCATCAACAATAATAACTAAAGGAATGACATTCGAACAAAAACTAGCATGTCTTACAATCAAGACAGTAAGCTTACCTTTTTTTCAGATTTGGCTGTACCACTAAGTTATCAAGTTTCTTAAGCCTGGGTGGAAAGAATATAGGCCACAGTTATTTTGATCTTTAATGTAAGGTGTGACCTGTTGAAACTACAGGCTCCAGCACGTAATACTGTCTTAACAGTAATTTAGTTTGGATAAAGATGAATTACATTACAAGCTAGACTTTTAACACTATTTACATTCTTCAAATCAAATAGATATATGCAAACACTATTTTGCAACCTGTTTTTAAAAGTACTATTGTTCTTCCAAAAGCAATCCAATGTTACATAGCCTTAACGGGCAATTAAAAAATAAGATTTACTCTTTGGTTTTCTAACTAGTTACTATCACATTTTGCATTGGATGAGATGTGTACTGCCAAAAATATGTAGCATTGAACTGGAAATGGTTTTTAGCTGAAAAAATATTGAATACATCTATAAACTACAAAAACCAAAAAACTCCCCATCTCACATTTTAAAAATTGAACTACCTGAAACTATCAGAAACTATGTGTAGGTTCACCATAGGGGAATTCTATTTTTAAAAGACAAGAATTTTCATATTCATAAATATTTCATTTTCTCAGATGTCTGGCGTTTAAAAAGTACTACTGAAAATCACCCCATTTCTACTTTGTAGACAGAAAAACCCCATTAATCTAAAACTCACTAATTAGTCATTTTATTTAGTAAGATTGAAAATCTTGGCATCCACAAATTTTTCTAAGCAAAATTAGTAGATGAGAAGAAACTAAGTTTAACCAACTTGAGAATCCGCCACTTTAAAGCACTTAAAAACAATGAACACATAAAGACACAAACGGATGTGTTAATTACACATTTTGTAAAGCAGTGACTAAAAAAAACCTCTATTATTGCAAAATTTTGTTAACTTAATTAACCTAACCATTGTACTTGGACCAAATGAATGTTAGAGTTGAGAAGAGACTTAAGAGTTGCTTAAAAAAATATTAAAATTAAAAAAAAAAGAGTTGACTAGTTCATTTTGCTATTTTTTTTTTTTTGGTGAGGCAATTGGGGTTAAGTGACTTGCCCAGGGTCACACAACTAGTAAGTGTTACGTGTCTGAGGCTGGATTTGAATTCAGGTCCTCCTGACTCCAGGGCCGGTGCTCTCTATCCATAGCGCCACCTAGCTGCCCCCATTTTGCTAATTTTTATAGATTAGAAAGTGAGTAGTCCAAGACCTCACTTTAAACTAGTTAGTAGCAGAATTTGGGACTACACTACACTACTAATTTAAATTAATGTAATTTTTTTAAAAATTCAATTATTAAGAATTTACTAATTGTGGAACTGAATCATATAATTCTGACTGACCTTCTCAAGTCCATAATTAATGAATTTTTATACAAAGGTTAGTAAACTCTTTAGTAAACCCATAACAGATCAGGCCCTTCTATCCTCCACTATCTCTCGAAGTCTGTCCAAGATCATGTTTGTTTCTATGATCCACCTCATCTTCTGCTGTCCCCTTCTCCCTTTGCCTTGAATCTTTCTTAACATCAGGGTTTTTTCCAACGAGTCTTGTCTTCTCATTGTGTGGCCGAAGTATTTTAAGTTTCAGCTTCAGTATCTGACCTTCTGGTAAATAGTATGAATTAATTTCTTTAAGTAACTCCTTGCTGTCCAAGAGATTCTCAAAAATCTTCTCTAGCACCACAATTTGAGAGCATAAGAATAAGAACTAGTAAATATCAAGTAATCTACTATGTGCCAAGCACTGTGCTAAGTGTTGAAGATAAAAAGACAAAAATGAAGTAGTCCTTGATTCTCAAGGAACTTACATGTTTATCAGGAGAAATGACATGCATATACATAAATTTCCACAAAATAAATGCAAGATAGTTTAGGGAGGGAGGGAACTAGCAATAAGTGGGAGTAAGAAAAGGCTTCATTCAATTAGCTGGCTTATATTATTTACATTTTTTTACATTCCACATAATTCTGCTTTTGTTCCTTTTGACCTAAACATTTTGTAAACACATGACACATTCTTCTTACATAACATTCTTTGAAACAAACAAAAAAACAAACCCTGAAATTAATTTTTTTCCACTCAATTTTGTTTTCTATTTATATAGTATTCCAATGCAATGAGACAACCTTGTTTGTACACAAATATCCGCAAATTTTTTGGAAGTTAGTTGCTACAATGCAGTCAAAGTGCCAAGCTGGCTTGAAGTGAGAGAATGTTAGTACAAAGACTGGTAGATCATCCTCCCACCTGAAGTTTTTTTGTAAGCCAAACTAATCCCAAAGTGCCAGATAAAAAAATGATTCTTTGGCATTACTTTTCATATCTAAAGTTTCAATGAACAAGTAGGACAGGTAAATATGGAAACAGACTGTCAGTAGCTCTCAGGATCCAGCCACTTTTAAAGACTTTGAGATGAATACCAACACAAATGGTGCCTGGAATCTTTTGCCCACAGAAGTCGTATTGGCTCAAGCTCATCCCTGAGCAAAAGGGTCTTCATTTTAGTATCACCCAAGAACAGAAGTCCATTCTAGAACAGAGTCAAAGTGAAGCAGTGAACAATTATTTGCTTTAATCTGCTAATATCACAGTGGTTATATAAGCCATTACCTTTCCTCAAATTTCTTTTAAATCGTTTTTCCTTTGAATTTATCAACAATCTGTGAATTTTATTTTGGAATTGTAAAAGCTCTGTCTTTTACTAATTCATAATCTTGAAACAATGTTAGAATAATGGAATTTTAACGAATAGGAAAAACCACTACTAGAAAATCAGTAATGTAAGATTTTAGGAATCACTTAGGGATATTCTGCTGCTAAGAATAAAAAAGCAAGACCTTATTTTGCTTTGCTTCTGGGGAATGTCACAAGCTATCAACTAAGATAAAAATTAGACACTTTCAACAAGTGATAATGCAAAGCAGGAGTCTGGTAGGCATTAGATAAGGGTAACAAACTGGCTAATGCATGAAATTGCAAATTTCTAAATTTAACACCAAAATTCTAATCAAATTTTAATGTAATAAACATGTATATAAGCAAAGAACCAAAACAAACAAGTTGTTCCATAGGTCAAACATCCAAACTAATTAGGCTACAAATGATTTATTGATTTATTAACCTAATTATATAAATGTTCTCACATCTCCAGTTGTCAAATTAATATCATTGGAATATTAGCTTAGTCCGTTTTCAGGGATACCAATGGTGGTGAAAAAAATTAGAGGCTGAAAGAGGCAAACCCTTTCAAAATGATGTTAAATGCTAAATCAATAATACTTTTCACAAATCAAATTCTTACCCCTTATAGAATATATCTGAGAAATGTGTGAGGCTTTGCTTAACTTTGAATGCATTATGCTTCTGTCAAATTTGGTTAAATTGTCTGAATTTTCTCTCAAGATCTATGTAAAACCAGGAGGAGGGAACCTGAACCTAAATGTGGTTTTACAGGGTAAGAAACAGTGTCGAGCCCTGAGCTGTGGAGCTAGTAAAAAGCAACTTCAGAAGCCAGTAGTGGCTGTGTGCCTCAGACCCTGGAACAGGGCAAGACTTCCAGCCTCCAGCCCAGTCTGAAGCCTGCGAAGGAATAAGGGCAAGAATCTCAAACCAAAGGCAAACTTAGAGCTGATGCTATAAACCATCAGTTTCCCAGCTGGCTGACAGTGGTTAGACCAGCAGCAATATATCACAAGTCCAAATGGGGTAAACCTACATACCAAGGTGCTTTAATTCAAACCTAAGTCATGAACTTGCAGAGCTCAAACTGGGAGATTGAGAGGGGAGTGGGGAGGGCAGAGATCAGACTTTGTCTTGGATCAGACCACTTTGGCAGCATGGATATCTTGCAGGTTCCCATCCTGAGCTGTCCCTGAGATCCTAGAATAACACCACTCAATATCTCAAGAAAGCAGAAGCAAGACCTATTTATACCATCTCTTCATTTATACTGTTTATATGTTGCACATATATAGTTATTTGCATGTTGTCTCTTCCATTAGAATGTGAGCTTCTTGAAGCAGGGATCATGGTTTTGCCTTTCTTTGAATCCCAAAGGCTTAGCATAGTGCCCAGCACATAGTAAGTGCTTAATAAATGTTTGTTATTTACTAAAATACTATTAGAATCCAAATAGAAGATAACAACACCATAATGCAAAAAATAATTAAAGTCAAAACACTGAAAAAATGAAAATATTAGCTATGTCACAGCAAAAGCAACTAAAACAGGAAAAAAGATGGGAGAGATAATATAAAAATCACTGTACTACATAAAAGTCATGAGCTCGCTCCACCTCCACTCCCCACCAAAAAACAAACAACACCCCCCCAAAAAACAAACAAACAAAAAAACCTGTCCAGATCTTTTAGAACTAGAGGTCAAAGTAGAAATAAAGAATCCACTGGTCACTTCCTGAGGGCAACTCCAGTGAAAACTCTCAGAAACATTATGGCAAAAATCCGTATCTTCCAGGTCAAAGAAAAAAAACAAAACCTATTGCAAGTAGCCTTAAAGAATTCAAGTACTGAGGAACCATGGTCAGAATCACATATGATATAGCAGACACTATGATAAAAGAGCATAGAGGGACAGCTAGGTGGCGAAGTGGATAGAGCACGTGCCCTGGATTCAGGAGTACCTGAGTTCAAATCTGGCCTCAGACACTTAACACTTACTAGTTTTGTGACCCTGGGCAAGTCACTTAACCCCAATTGCCTCACTAAAAAAAAAAGAGAGCGCATAGAGTTTGGAACGATATTCCAGAAGGCAAAGGATATAGGCTTACAACCAAGAATAACTTACTCAGAAAAACTGAGTACAACCCTACAGGAGAAAAAAGTGGATCTTTACTGAAACAGAGGATTTTGAAAAGATTGAACTTTTAAGTTCAATCACAGGACTTAAGAGAAACATAAAAAGTAAATGGGGGCGGGGGTGGCTAGGTGGTGCAGTGGATAAAGCACCAGCCCTGGACTCAGGAGGGCCTGAGTTCAAATCCAGACTCAGACACTTGACACTTACTAGCTGTGTGACCCTGGGCAAGTCACTTAACCCTCATTGCCCTGCAAAACAAAACAAACAAACAAAAAAGTAAACAGCAATAAGAGACTAAATATGGATAAACAGCTTTCATTCTAACGTGGGGAAATACCCTATCATCACCATCACCATCACTACCACCATCATCATCAGTCACAGAACAAGTCTAATTAGACTAAGAATGGTTCTGTTATATCTTTTTATTTACCTTTTATTCTTCTTCTTTTTTTTTTTTGCGGGGCAATGGGGGTTAAGTGACTTGCTCAAGGTCACACAGCTAGTAAGTATCAAGTGTCTGAGGCCGGATTTGAACTCAGGTCCTCCTGAATCCAGGGCCAGTGCTTTATCCACTGTGCCACCTAGCTGCCCCCTCTGTTATATCTTGAAAGAAAGGAAAAGGAGGAGATGATTACATTAGGTAGGAAATCTCATATAGTCCAAACGTTAAAGTAGAAGTCTATATAAATGAGGAAGGAATGGAGGGAACTGTTTGGCTCAAACCTCACTCTCCCACAAACTGGTCAAAGGAGAGAAGAATACACATACACACATGCATGCACACATGATACAGAAATACATTTCCCTTAACAGAAAAATAAGAGAGAAAGAGAAAAAAGGATAATGGGAAATGAGAGGAAGATAGACCAAAGTGAGGTAGATATTTGTAGCTTTTTTTCTAGTGGCAAAGAATTGGAAATTGAGGGGGTGCCCATCAATTGCGGGTATAGTATGTAAATGTGACAGAGTATTAATGTGCTTTAAGAAATGATGAAGGGGGTAGTTTCACAGAAACTAGGGGAGACTTGTATGAACCAATGCAGAGTGAAGTAATTAGAACAGGAACATTTTATATAATGACAACAACATTGTAAAGTCAAAGAGCCTTGAAATGCTTAGGAATGCTTATCAGTGTATCAACCACCATGATTCCAGAAGACGAATGATGAAACATGCTATTCACCTGAGAGATGAAGGAATCAAGAGTGCACAATGAGCCATATTAAGCCTGCTCCCTATCCCCCCATCCCATATATTTCTCAATTAGGGCAAAGGACAAAGGTGAGTTTTTGCTAAGAAAAGTGAGTACAAGCACACACAAAAAGAATTTGTGAGAAAAATTAGGCCTAGATACATAGATTTGGGAGTTGTCTGAATAGAGATAATAACTAAACCTATGGGAACTAACGAGCTCAAAAAGGGTATATAGTAATAGCAATACTGTAGCGACGAGCAACAGTGAATGACTTATTCTCAGCAAAATTCTCAAAAGGACTTGGGGATGAAAATGGCTATCTACCTCCAAAGAAAGAACTAATGGAGTCTGAATGCAGACTGAAGCATACTTTTAAAAGTGGAGAAGGAGAAGAGGGCCCAAGACATTAAGTCTTAGGGGATGCCCATATATTTTGGGTGGAAAGATGATAATCCAGCAGAGAAGGCCAGAAGGAGTGGTCAGATAGGATAAGAGACACAAAAGAAAACGGTGTCATGGAAACCATCAAAGTGTTGACTTTGTCAAAAGCTACTTATAGGTCAAACTGAGGGCTAAAAGGAGAATGGAAGCTAAAAGAACAAGAGAGGAGAAAATAAAAGGATCAATATACATTCAGACTAATGAACAGATATGGGGATATTCTTGAAGAGGAAAAAGCTGGATCCTGTTGGAACAAAGTTGTTACTTATCCTCCAAGGAATGATGATGTGGATCTCTAGGTGTTGTTAGCTAAAGAGATCAACCATTAAGAGTTAAAGAAATTAGGGAGAAATAGTGGTTGACTCTCCTAAAACTATACTGTGACCATATAACATTAAAGGTATGTAAGACAACACAGATGATTTCCAGATTTCTACAACCAAACTGATGATTTACATGCACATAAATAACATTAAAAGGAATCTATAAAAAAAAAATGCTCCCATCAGCAAGTATTATATGCAATGGAGATAAATTAGAGGCCTTCCCAATAAGATCAGGGGTGAAACAGGGATGTCCATTATCACCCCTATTATTTAATATTGTGCTAGAAATGTTAGCTTTAGCAATCAGAGAAGACAAAGGAATTAAAGGAATTAGAATAGGCAAGGAGGAAACAAAACTATCACTCTGTGCAGATGATATGATGGTATACTTAAGGAATCCTCGAGAATCAAGTCAAAAATTACTTGAAACAATTAACAACTTTAGCAAAGTAGCAGGATATAAAATAAATCCACATAAATCATCAGCATTTCTATACATGACCAACAAAGTCCAGCAGCAAGAGATAGAAAGAGAAATTCCATTTAAAGTAACGGTAGGTAATATAAAATACTTGGGAGTCTACTTGCCAAGACAAACCCAGGAACTCTATGAACACAACTACCAAACACTCTTCACACAAATCAAATCAGATCTAAATAATTGGAAAGATATCAATTGCTCATGGATAGGCAGAGCTAATATAGTAAAAATGACAATACTGCCTAAATTAATTTACTTATTCAGTGCCATACCAATCAGGCTACCTAAAAATTATTTTATACAGCTAGAAAAAATAATAACAAAATTCATCTGGAAAAACAAAAAATCAAGAATATCCAGGGAAATAATGAAAAAAAAATTCACAGGAAGGTGGGTTAGCGGTACCAAACCTGGAGCTTTACTATAAAGCGGCAGTCATCAAAACTATCTGGTACTGGCTAAAAAATAGAGTGGTAGATCAATGGAATAGGCTAGGCTCAGGAAATGCAGTAGTAAATGACACTAGTAATGTAGTGTTTGATAAACCCAAAGACTCCAGCTTCTGGGATAGGAACTCAGTATTTGACAAAAACTGCTGGGAAAACTGGAAGATAGTATGGCAGAAATTAGGCATAGACCAACATCTTATACCTTATACTAAAATAAGGTCAAAATGGATACATGATTTAGACATAAGAGGTGATACCATAGGTAAATTAGGAGAGAAAGGAATAGTGTACCTATCAGATCTTTGGAAAGGAGAACAGTTTTTGACCAAACATGAGATAGAGTATATTATAAAATGCAAAGTGGATGATTTTGATTATATTAAATTAAAAAATTTTTGTACAAACAGAAGCAATGCATCCAAAATTAGAAGGGAGGCAGAAAGCTGGGAAACAATTTTTGAGGCCAGTGCTTCTGATAAAGGCCTCATCTCTAAAATATATAGGGAATTAAATCAAATTTATAAGAATCCAAGTCATTCCCCAATTGAGAAATGGTCAAAGGATATGAACAGGCAGTTTTCTGATGAAGAAACCAAAGCTATCTATTCCCATATGAAAAAATGCTCTAAATCTCTAATGATTAGAGAGATGCAAATTAAAACAACTCTGAGGTACCACCTGACACCTATCAGATTGGCTAAAATGACAAAAAAGGAAGATAATAAATGTTGGAGAGGCTGTGGGAAAATTGGAACACTAATGCATTGTTGGTGGAGCTGTGAGCTGATCCAACCATTCTGGAGAGCAATTTGGAATTATGCCCAAAGGGCGATAAAGCTGTGCATACCCTTTGACCCAGCAATCCCACTTTTAGGTCTTTTGCCCAAAGAAATCATGGAAGGGGGAAAGGGACCCACATGTACAAAAATATTTATAGCTGCTCTTTACGTGGTAGCAAGGAATTGGAAGTTGAGGGGGTGCCCATCAATTGGGGAATGGCTGGACAAGTTGTGGTATATGAATACAATGGAATACTATTGTGCTGTAAGAAATGATGAGCAGGAAGAGTTCAGAGAAACCTGGAGGGTCTTACGTGAGCTGATGATGAGTGAGATGAGCAGAACCAGAAGAACATTGTACACAGTATCATCAACATTGAGTGTTGACCTACTGTGATGGACTATATTCTTCTCACCAATGCAATGGTACAGAAGAGTTCCAGGGAACTCATGATAGAAGAGGATCTCCAAATCCAAGAAAAAAAAAGAAAGAAAGAACTGTGGAGTATAGATGCTGATTGAACCATATTATTTCTTTTGTTTTGGGTGCTGTTGTTTTTTTTCTATTTTGAGGTTTTGCATCACTGCTCTGATTCTCTTGTAACAGGATTAATGCAGAAATAGGATTAATGTTATTATGTGTATATATATATGTGTGTGTGTATATATATATCTATATGTATATGTATAGAGATATATAGACATAACCTATATCAGATTACCTGCTGTCTAGGGGAGGGGGGAGGGAGGGGAGGGAGGGAGAAAAATCTGAAATTGTAAAGCATGTATAAACAAAAGTTGAGAACTATCTTTACATGTAACGGAAAAAATAAAATATCTCATTAAAAAAAAATGCTCAATAGTATGAAGGCTTAGGCAAGAATCTGAAGACTTTACGGCATAGGTGTTTTCCCCCCACCAATCAATGAAAAAACAAGCACTTATTAAGAGGGTACCATGTGCGAGGCATTGCTTAAAAAAAAATCCCCCCCACCAAAAGAAAAAGTTAAAAAAAAAAAAAAGGCCTTTGCCTTCAAATAGCTTACATTTTAGTAAGGGAGAAAACATATGCCTATACACAACATATATAATAAGGGCAATAGCTTGAGAAGAGGAATTTAGGGATCTCTTGTTCTGCCAAAAGCACAGCAACTTGCCTTAGTGTTAATTTCATGCTTCAAAAGGTAGAGAAACGAATGAGGGCAATTTCTATTCTGAATATAATCTAATTCACACTTTTAAGGAAGAATTGGTAGAAATGAGGATCTCAGTGGGAAGTTATCACTTTATTTCAGAATTTATGACAGAAGGGAGTAAAGATGATGATAGTTTGACATGCAATTTAGATTTGGGAAGAGATTTTAAAGGGTTCAGAGAAAGGAGAGGCAGGATTCTGCAGAATAAAATTCTTTAGAGAAACTCAAACCAAGTGGAATGGTAAACTCTCAAGAATGAAATTCTTAAGACACAAACACTAGCAACTTCAACGAGAAGACCACAGTGAATTTTTAGACTGCTATAAACTCAACCACCTTAGATTTTTAAGTTAATCATTATCGTTATTAATTATCTTAATTGCCAAATCTAATGATTTGATCCTTTCTCAACTTCTCTGCAGCCGTTGATATGGCTGATTACCCTCTTCTCCTTGATACTTTCTCCTCTCTAGGTTTCTCTGACATTCTTCTAGCCTACCTGTCTGACCATTCCTTCTCAGTCTCCTTTGCTGGATGTTCACCTAAGTTTCACCCACTAGAAATGAGTGTCTCCCATGGCTCTATCCTCTTCTCCCTCTATATTATTCCACTTGGTGATTTTTTTCCTTTTTCCAAACTTCCTTCTTATGATATCACAGCTAACAACAGTGTCAAAGGTTGCAGAGAGGTGAAGAAGGATGATATAGACTGGAAGCTGGAAGAATTGCTGCTCATCTAGGAGAGGTTTACTGGGTGTTCTACAACTAGGAAATTGCAGGTCTTATCCCCTACAGTGCCTAGCAGAGTACACTGAAAATCATAGGCACTTAATAAATGTTGGTGGAATGTAAAATTAATGCAGAAAAAGTTATCAACCTCTTCTTCAGCTTGAAAAGAAGTAAAAAAAATTGTAGTGCATGAGGTTATTAAAAATAAATAAGTAAAATAAGAGATGAGGACAGAGCCTATAAAAGTATCACTTAAATTTAGTGAAGAAGGAAGTTTACCCCTACTTAAGGCTAATTTGGCACAAAAGGCATTGTCTATAGAGATGTTTCCTAAAATGATTTAAAAATTCAATTCATTAATTGCCTGATCTACATGGGGGTAAAGTCTCAATCTAAATAGCCAGTAAAAACTGAAATGAAATGTCAACTTTTTGAAGAACAAATACAACTTTAAAATAGCAACACAATTTCACCAATGAAACTCAACTATTTCATGAGAACAATTTGATTTCTCACAAGTTAGAAG
The DNA here is from genome assembly GCF_019393635.1 of Dromiciops gliroides. Lineage (NCBI taxonomy): Eukaryota > Metazoa > Chordata > Mammalia > Microbiotheria > Microbiotheriidae > Dromiciops > Dromiciops gliroides. Next base: position 541,001,936 of record NC_057862.1, on the reverse strand, counting down.
GGGAAATAAAAATCAACCTCTAGAATTTAGCAATGTAAAATATGCCTTCAATGAATGTTACTAAAAAGTGTTCTTTGATAAAAGCTGTAAAGCCTCACAGAATAGATTTAAGAAAATCCTCCTGTATGGTACTAAATCAATTTAGCTCTAACATAGCCCAAATGGACATTGGATACATTTCATCACTTTTGTTATGAAATCAACTTGTAGATATAACACTTTGTAAACCTCTAGGACTAGAGGATACAAACCTAGTCTGACCAGAGAGCATTTTGAGAGCCTGCAGTATGTGAAGAGAACATATAAATGCTGGTGGCCCCATCAGGTCTGGGGACCTCTAATAATCCTGGGATTAAAGGGCACTGAGGAAATTTTAGAGAATAGAAGACTGTGAAATACCATGGAACTTAGTTCCAAATTAATGACATTATAGCTTATATCTTTTTTTTTTCTGTAAACAACAAAAAAAAGGAGTGGAATGGGTATTGAGAAGGTACCGAGGTGTCAAAATAAAATGTTATCGATAGAAATAGAGGAAATTAAGTCTATGTTCACAGTAAAGTTAGCAACAAATAAATATTTTTAGAAAACGCAGTCTCCTATTAAATGGATGAAAAATGTGGGCAGTCCCCAAATTTTCTCATAATATTTCTATGAATATCCTATGAAACACCAGTATTACATGGAAAATGGTTTGGGAGAGCTGAATTTGAGCAAAATAAGATTGACCCTGTTAAATATGCTGTGAACCGGGGGCAGCTAGGTGGCACAGTGGATAAAGCACTGGCTTTGGATTCAGGAGGACCTAAGTTCAAATCCAGCCTCAGACACTTGACACTTACTAGCTGTGTGACCCTGGGCAAGTCACTTAACCCTCACTGCCCTGCAAAACAACAACAACAAAAATATGCTGTGAACCTTGAATAAAACCACACTATCTCCTTCAGTAATCAGATATAGAGCTGCAGTCAGTCACAAAAATCCTGAAGGCCCCTCTAGCATTACTTAAAAAACTTAGAACTTTTGAAACTAGAGTAAACTGGGAAGTTAAATTAAGTTTCTATGTCTTCCTTACAAAAAAGTAACAAAATCCTTAAACAGCCTTTTCAGGAAGTTTTATGTCTAGCAGATCATTCAAAACTATGAGTATTCATGAGTTGATTTAATTAACAGGAAGCCCCACAATAGAAGACACTGAATGAGGAGGCACTGATTGACACTTATGCACAGCAGTAAACCTCTTGAAAAGAATATCAACCTAGGGTTCCTACTTCACAATCCCTACTTGATTTTAGAAGCTTTTTAGCACTGTACAGTAAGAGAAAGTAAGCAAGAGTGGCAGAACCCAAAGTTTATGGAAATGTCCTTTCTGCTATGACTAGGCTTTACTTGATTACCGGGAAAAGCAAAGTTTTGGGGCAGCATCCAGAATACTTTAACTTCTGCAAGAAAGAAGAAAAACTAGACATTGTTTTTCTGTAAAGCTACAGTTAACACTATTATTTTTAACACAGTACTTTTACCTAATTATCTATTGTCTTCCTTGAACATTATGTGCTTCATGTAATACATCAGAATTTACAGTTTAGCCACGATTATAAAAGAACAAAGCATACATTGAAGTATTTCCTAGTAACCATCAGTTTCATGCAACTATTTGTATAGGCAAAAGAAAAAAGGATGCTATGCTACTGAATATACAAACTATTCTTTGGGCAAGCTCCTCTGTATCGATCTATGATATCTGATGAAACGGTAGCTGAAATACCATGACAAGTGACAAGAAGAATACAAGTTGGCTAAGTCACTAAGACTTGTGCTACACATAGGAAGGAAAATCACTCAAATAATTATACAATGAGATATACTCAAGCTAATAGCATGGAATTAATAAACTGACCTCTACTGCACTAATTCCTGAATTCAACACTGGAGTAGGGGAACAAATTTAGGACACCCAGGGTCTAGCCACCTATACCACAGAAAATAATTTTGAATGGACTGGTAACTGAAATTGTGGAGAAATATCCATGTGTGTGGACACGGAGGGGTAAAAGGGGGGGGGAAGAAAGTGAACCCCTCAGTTCTTTATCAATAAAATTAGAGCAGGACCAGCCAGCCTCGATAGTCCCTTCCAAACCTGGGTCTAGATGCTTATAGTCCCCCTTTGATTACCCATGGTACCTGGACTTACTTCTACCCTAAGTCCAGACTTTGGGAAGCTTTCCTATGGGCTGCCACAAACATCTGCAGAAATCTCAAACGTAGAAAGACCACGTTTTGTCCAATTCCTTTGTAAATATTCCTGTGGCCTCTTAATAGCATCTTAGAAGGTAATGGAAAGGTTCAGTCAATCGTTTTTTAGTCGTGTCTGACTCTGTGACCCCATTTGGGGTTTTCTTGGCAAAGATATTGGAGTGGTTTGCCATTTCCTTCTCTAGCTCATTTACAGATGAAGAAACTGAATGAAGCAAGTGGGGATAAGTAACTTGTCTAGGGTCACACAGCTAATAAGTGTCTGAAGCCACATTTGAACTCAGGTCTTCCTGATTCTAAGGCCTGGCATTCTATCCACTATGCCACCTAGCTGCCTTAATGGAAAGGTAAAATCCCCTAATTTGGTTGGTAGTACCACCACACCACCTCCCTTACCATTTTCTCATGGCTTATGGGAGTAATAAATGAAAACTTGGCAAAGTTGCTTTTGATCAAGACCACCACTTTAATTTAGAATAATGTTTTTTTTTACTTTTCATGTAATAAAACAATTTTACAAACTTTAATTACATATCCATTACCAGAGAGGTACAGTGTTAAATTCTGGGGATACAAAGACCCAAACAACCCCAACCCTCTTTGAAGCTTCCAACCTTATTTAGCATACATTCTCAACCAATTTTTCACAACAACCTTATCAAAGGTCAGGCAAATGATCTCTACTATTAAACATATCGGGAAACTGAGGCTTAGAAATTTTCTTTAGATCACACAACCAGTTAAATATTAAAATAGGAATAGAACTTAAGCCTTTTAACACCTAGTACAATGCTACAGTGCTGTAATCAGTTATGAACACTGATGTTTCACTGTAACATTTAGACTTAATTGGGAAGGTAAGAGGGAGCCACTGAAAGTTTTTTAATAGAGTAATATAATCAGTTATGCATAACAAAGATCACTTGGGCACCAACCAGTACGGTAGATAGATTGCACTGAGGAAAGACTAAAGCAAGGGTTCTTAACCTTTGTGGTGTCAGACCCCTGGCCAGTCTGATGAAGACAGACGGTCCTTAGGAAAAAAATTTAAAAAAAAAAAATTCATAACAGAAACAAAGGCAAAATTTTAGAGGCTAGTGAAAATAAAGAATATTTTCCTTATTACAAATTTATGGACCCCAAATTAAGAATCCCTGGGGTAGGAAAACCAATTAGGAAGCAGTTTCAAAATAAGTAGGGTAACAGAAGCCATGAGGGCTTAAACCAGGGTGGTTGCAGTAGTGCAGCAAGAGAAGGCTTAGATACCACAAAAGTAAAATAGAAATTGGGAACTGAGTGAATATCTGAGGTAAAGGAAATGTCAAAAATGACACCAAGGTTAAAACAGGGTTATCTAGAGGATGCAAATGGTGGGGACAGAAGCAACTTTCAGGAGACGATGAGTAGTATACTTTTGCCTTGATTTTCCAGTTCTGATGCCATAAGAGAAATCAGTACTAGACTTATAGTGATAGAGACAATGTACTGTTTAATCTGCTAAGGATTTTGAATGTCATTTCAAAGAACTAAGAGTTCTCAGCATTATTTTTTGTGTACTTGTTTATCATTTTTGTATTATTAACTTAAAAAATTTTAAAGTAATAAACATTTCTATTTATAGTTTTGGGTTTCAATTTTTATCCCTCCTCTCCCTTCCCCCCCCCCCCCCGTGGTAAGCAATCAGATATAGGTTATTCATGTATGATTATGTAAAACATTACCATATTAGTCATTCTGTGTAAGAAAACTTGAATAAAAGAAAAAATGAAAAAGTGAAAAATAGCATGCTTCGGTCTGTGTTCCATCAATATCAGTTCTTTCTCTGAAGATGGATAGTATGTTTTATCAGTAATCCTTTGGGATTGTCTTGGATCACTGTATTGTTGAAAATAGTCAAGTCATTCACAGTTCTTCATCAAACAATATTGCTGTCTCTGTGCACAATGTTCTCTTGGTTCTGCTCTCTTCACTATACATCAGTTCATACAAGTCTTTCCAGGCCTTTCAGAAAATCATCCTACTTGTCATTTCTTATAGCACAATAATATTCCATCACCATCATATCCCAGTTTGTTTAGCCATTCCCCAAATGATGGGTATTCCTTTGATTTCCAATTCTTAGCCCAGCAGTGGTATTGCTGGATCAAAGGGTACGCACAGTTTCAGCATTATTTTTTGTTGGTTAAAAGTGAAGAATAAACTCACTGGCAGAGAACAATATAAAAATAAATTTAAATCAATTCTAGTTGGATTTTTTTTTCCAACACCCTTCCACCCCTACCCCAACCTGGGACTACTCAATCTCATTTTTGTGTCCAATAGTCCCAAAGAGAAATGTTCATTAGTAAAACTATTTTCAGATGCACTGTCACGGACGGACCTGTGCTAAGCCATGGAGACAAGAGATGGAAGGGTAGGAACTATTTTTTGTCTTTGTATAGCCAGTGCTATGTTATAACATATGTGTTACAAATGTTTGTTAAACTAAATGCTGAGTTTGGGAAATATGCAACACATGAAAGAGTGTTAAATAAGTCAAGACAAGTTAAGTTAGAACTAGATTATGGAAGCCTTTAAATGTCAGTCTAATGATGCTGTGCTTTAACTTCAAGACACTAGGAGGCCACTTTTGTTTCTGTAGAAATAGGAAGATCAATAATTAGATTATCAATAATCTAAGCAAATGATGACAAGGTCCTGAATTAAACTATGAAAGAAGAGATCACAGATTTAAGAGCCAGAAGAGAGATCATAAATTAGCTAGTATGATCCCCTTATTTTCCTTGAAGCCAGAGAGGCAAAGTGACTTGTTTGAGGTCAAAACAGTAGTAACCTTGAATCTGACCTTTGGCCTTCTGATTCAAGATTCAGTGTTTTTCCCACTGAACCAAAAAGGTGAACGTTAGAGATGTGGAGGTAGAATTAACAAGAAATCCAACTGATAGGACATAGAACACTTAAATGTTTTGGCAGCAGGTGACGATAGAAAGGAATATGAGTAGAATGGAGGAATGGGTCAGGCCATGGAAGAGCCTTAAAAAACAGAGGACTTTTATATTTGATCTGGGAAATCATATGGAGCCACTAGAATTCATTGAGTGTGTGGATGTGTTTGAAAGACATGGTCAGACCCATGCTTACTTAAGGCAGGGAAACCAATGAGAAACCTATTGCAATAGTCTAGGTGAGAGGTAATAAAGACCTCAACCAGGGTAGTAGCTGTGAATAGAAAGATAACTTTTTGTCACTTATATACATTAATGGATTTGTAATTTCAGTGGATCTAGATGTGAAATTTTAGAGACATTTCTGCTCCAAATGTTCACATGGACTATTTGTGCCCCATCTGTGGTACAGCTGTCTGAGCTTATATTGGTTTAATCAGCTATAGTTGGACACACTGACCCCAACAGAATGATGCCATTTTGGTTCAAGTATGAAGATGAAGAACAACCAGCTAATGTAGATATTTTCTACAAAGGCAGAGACTGTAAAGCACTGACATATTCTCATTTTGCCTATCCTGTTCATCTCCTTCTAGAAATCTTCAACATGCTAGGTTCCTTCCCTCTACAGCTTTTAATCCATGAAATAACCCAAGTCATTCAATAGTAAAGAAAAGAAGCATTTCCTTTACATACTGGCATTCAAAAAACTGGGAAATAAAATGAACTAGCCAACCTTTAATATGGCCATTAAGCAAACAAGGTGGCTTTCAGAACTTCAAACTTTATTTAAATTAAAAAAAAAAACACACCTATCTAAAAGTAATTCACAGATAGCACTGCTATGACAAAATTTTTAGGTGTGCCAATTCGAACACCACTAATGTTTCTACCAACAATTTAACAGCTATGAAAACAGAAAACAAGGAATAAAACACTATCAACCAAAATTCCCCGCCCCCCCCCCAAATAATAGTCCCAAATATTCTACTTAATGAGTAAAAACTACTAAGGATCTAACACAAAATATCAAACCTTTTAATCTGATAAATGTCAGTAGTACATTCAGTGTGCCAAATTCGAGGACAAAGTTACTTTCACATCTTGTTAAACAAACAAACAAACCCAGGATACAATTAGTTACCAAGTTTCTCTAGTTTTTAATCAAATAAAAGATGATCTGAAAATCAGTTTTTCTTGATCTATATAAAATTGCAGACACTGCCCAGCTACCAAAGTGTTCCAATTTATTAAGGATGATTTTCTGGTTAGAGTATTTCATTTTTGACAATTTTCAAGTACAAAACATTATCAATGGACTAACAATTTCTCAGACTGCCCAATTTTCAAAACAGTTCACTCCTGGCATCTGGAGCTCAGCTTTACATGTTAGGCTTACCTTACATTTACCTTTAAAAAGAGTGAAGGTGATCTGAATACTTATTGAAGCTGCTTATTGAACTCATCCACAAGAAAAAAAATTGTTTGTTAAAATATCAGAATTCAGGGTGGATAAAAATAATTTGGGGGGAAAATTATTTTTTATACTATTTAAGACATAATAACCTATTTAGTATGTGGTAGAAAATAAACATTCATATGCATTTTATAAATAGATCACAATAAATCACATCATCATACAATTATGTTTCAATTACTGTCAAAAGTTTGCTATAAAATGTTTATTCAGTCCTCCCTCCATTAATAACAAAACTAAAATAATGAACTACTTAAATAACATGCTAACAAGGCTTTAAGCAAATAATAAAATCCTAATTTATCAGTGACAAAAGTTTTTAAACCTTAAACTTCCTATCAAGGTGTCTAAAGTATATCTTCTTTCTAAAACACCTGGAAATTAAAGACCTGTTTGAAAGCTGTCTTCAACATTGGAGATACTTTCTATGACCCAATATACTCCCCCTACAAATTAATAGAAAATCTTAGGGTTTGCTGTGGTCAGAAGCATCATCAGATTAAGGCTAAGCTTAGCTAATTAGGTTCTAGGACAACACAGTATGTTGCTAGGTCAGATTCAAAATTGTCCTAGATTGGTAGACCTTCAAAGAACTTGTACTCTGCTGACGCCACTTTTGGGAATCTAAGCTCATCTTCATGCCCTAACAAAATATTTGAGGAGAACTTTAGTGAAGGGACAGCAGAGAGGCACAACTGGAGAACTTCCATCAAGAGAATCTTTCATATTTGTACACTACATGGACCTTCTGGCAAATACCTCAATAGCCTCAGTTTCCTTCTTCATTTTATGATGGAATTCAGATTACTGAAGTTATCTCTGTAGCTGCATGTAACAGGATCTCATAATTTTAACAGACGAGAGGAATAACTTACTTAAGGAAAGTCCATGAAGATGAATTTTGTTCTACAAAGTCAAGTGCCTTTTTTGAAATCAACAGGGTGGGAATTATATTCTCTGAACCATGGTCATATAATGAAGATGTAATTTGTGTGAAAATTTAACTTTATTTTTCACGTTCGTCATGTTTACTCTCTCAGTACATTGATAAAGAAGTCTTGAGCACAAAACAAACAAACAAACAAAAGAAGTCTTGAGGAATTCAAAGATGAAAAAGTAGGCACATTGCTTGATAATTTAGTTCTGGGGCAGCTAGGTGGCGCAGTGGATAAAGCACCAGTCCTGGATTCAGGAGGACCTGAGTTAAAATTCGGTTTCAGACACTTGACACTTACTAGCTGTGTGACCCTGGGCAAGTCACTTAACCCTCATTGCTCCACCAAAAAAAAAAAAAAAAAAGGTAATTGTCAGTTCTTTGTTACCATCACAGACCATTGCCATTTACAGTGAAATCTTTCCCATTTTTAGTTATTCTGAAAAATTATCTGAGTAAATTTAAAATCATATTGCCTCTGTATCCATTCACCATTTCCTTCAAAATTCATTTTATCCAGATGACAAAAGTCCACATGCTGTGGGGGTTCAATAATGATGCCAACATTTCACATCCTATTTGCTATTCTAGTTATATTCAAAAATCATCTTTGGATGATCTGGCTTAGCAGAGTCTCACACCAAAGTATTTGTGATTTCACCTAATCTTTAATTGCTTTTCACTCTTTTCTGACTGAGGTAATACTCTTCAATCTCTATCTTCCTCTGTAATATTTTGCAAACAAGCTTGTACTACAAAATGATATTCCTCTTGGTTTGTATGTAGCTTTACTGGCAAAGAGACCGAGGTATGGCTGGCAGGCAGTTTCTCAAGTTTTTGCTTCCTTGTTCTAGTGACTCTTGAACAGACTAAACTTATCTAAAATATGCTGGGAAAGCAGTGAGGGGTGGTGGACAGAAACCCAGGCTCAGTGTCTGGAAGACTGGGGTTCAAGGACTGTCTCTGACACACATAGTCGATGTAAACTAGAGTAAGTCACTTAATCTTTCAGTGCTTCAGGCAACTCTCTAAAGACTAGAAGGTGAAGAGCAAGTGGCCTAGCTGCATTTATAGAGGGAGTTTTGTTTTGTTTTGTTTTTTAACCTGGAATGTCTTATACTAAAAGATGGAAAAAAAGAAATGACAAACCAGAGTCAGTCTTTTTATCCATCTACTTCTTTTTTTTTTTTTAAGTGAGGCAATTGGGGTTAAGTGACTTGCCCAGGGTCACATAGCTAGTAAGTGTTAAGTGTCTGAGGTCAGATTTGAACTCAGGTATTCCTGACTCCAGGGCCGGTGCTCTATCTACTGTGCCACCTAGCTGCCCCCATCTACTTCTTTAGAAGTTTTATTAATCCCTTTTGTTTTTACACTAGTCATTTCCTCTTAAAACTGCTCTATTCCCATTGAATCCTTCCTTGTAACAAAGAAAAATATTTAAGTAAAACCAATAGACACAGTGACCCCATTTGTGCTCCACATCCACTCTACTGAAAGTATGTTTTAGTTATCAGTTGTATGGGACCAAAAATGGGTCATTGATTTATGTCTTGTAGACACCTTAAAGGCAGCTAGGTTGTGCATTGGATAGAATGTTGAGCCTGGAGTCAGAAAAACTAATCTTCCTGAGTCCAAATCTGGTCTCAGACCTTTACTAGGTATGTGTAACTCTAGGCAAGTCACTTTATCTGGTTTGTCTCAGTTTCCTCATCTGTAAAATGAGCTGGAGAAGAAAATGGCAAACCACTCCAGTATCTTTGCTAAGAGAATACCAAATTGGGTTACAGAGTTGGACATGACTGAAAAGACTGACCAACAAAAGACATCTTAAATTCAGCATCTCCCCTCATCCCACCACCTACAAATTTTCTCTATGGTGGTTAAGGATACTACTATTTTCCCAGTCTCTCCAGTTTACAATCTAGGTGTCATCATCCAATCCTTACTCTCTCATCTTTCCATATTCAATCTGTCGTCAAGTCCTGTCATTTCTACCATTACTTAAGAGCATCCCTCTATGCTGCCTTCTCTCTTCCAACACTACCACCACCCTGGTACAGGCCTCCTCACCTCACACCTGAACTAGTGAAATAGCCCGTTGGTCTCCTTGCCTCAAATTTCTCACTACGTTAGCCTATCTGGCTTTCAAAGTGATCTTGTTAAATGCAGGTCTGACTCCTATGCTCAAACTGCAGTGACTCCAGAATCAAATATAAAATCCTTTGGCTTTTAAAGCCCTTCAGAACCTGTCCCTTTCCTATATCTTACTCATCTCCATATACTCTGATCCAGCAACAATGGCCTTTTGGCTGATCCTAGCATGACAATATGATCTCCCAACCCCAAGCATTTCCAGTGATTTTCTCTCATGACTGGAATGCTAATTTTTGCTTCCTGGCTTTCTACAAGTCACAGCTACAGTCTTACCTTCTACAGGAAATCTTTCCTGATCCCCCTTAATTTATGTCTTCCCTTTGTTGATTATTTCCCATCTATCCTGTATATACCTTGTTTGTACATAGTTCTTTGCATGTTGTCTCCCCCACTGGACTGTAAGCACCTTGAAGGAAAGGGTTGAGTTGGGTTTTTTTGCATACCAAAGCTTAGCACAATGCATGGCACATAGTAGGTACTTAATGCTTGTTAACATGATATTATTGAAGACACTGTGTATATTGTTCTCTTGGTTCTATTTATTGTTTTACGTCAGTTCATGCAAGTCTTCCCATGTTTCTGTAAATTCCTCCAATTTTTCAATTTGTATAATATTCCATTATGTTCATATACCACAATTTGTTCAACTGTTCTCCAATTGATGGGCACATACTTTACAGTTCTGGGCTATCACAAAAAATGCTGCTATAACTATTCTGGTATATACAGGATCTATGTTTTTACCTCCATGGGATAATATAAATGTCCAGTAGTATGACCACAGTCACAACTATGAACAATTTAGTATCATTTAACATAATTTCAAATTGTTTTCTTGAAGGGCTGGAACTGTTTTCAGATCTACCAACAATAGAAAAGTGTATGCATTTTCCACAGTTATTCCAACATTTATTATTCAAAACTTTTAACTGGCACTATACCAAACCATGCTTCTTACCCCAGCTATCTTGTACCCAGCTGCTCCTACTTCAAATGCCATGGGCCTGCCCCAGGACCCGCTTATTCACCTTCCCAGTCCCAACCTCTTTTTATTTTAGGAGCTGTAATTAAATCAACATATAACTTGTTCTGGTAAGTGCATGTCAATCTACTGTCCTATGTTCCATTTACCATCCAACTTCCCAGACCCAAACTCCATTTTCTGGCTACTACTCCCCTATATATGTAGTTTCCAGCCTTAGAATATAATCTCCATGAGAGAAGGAACGAAATAGTTGCTTTTTTTGTAACTCTAGTGCTTAAGCATGACACCTGACGCAAAGTAAATCCTTAATGAATGCATCTTTATTAATGTATTCAATTCTTCATCTTAACTATTCTTTGTGAGGAGTTGGAACTATCATTAATCTAGTTGTTTATAACTTGTTTTTACGAGTTCATATCTTTTGATTAGTTATCTACTAATGAATGACTACTGGTTTCATATTTTTATCAATTCGCAAATCTTGGACTCTTATAAAAGATATTTGCTTTATTTCCCCCAATATGCCATTTTCTCCTTACTCTAACTGCTCTGACTTAATTTATCCAGAACTTTAGTTTTATTATATACTCAAAATTATTGATTTTGTCTTTTATCACCCTCTCTGTATCCCTTGTTTGGTTAAGAATTTGGCCCTAACCATTTTTGTAAAAGGCACCCTATTTTGTTTTCTAATATTTAAAAAATAATAGGTCCCCCCCTCTGATTATATATAAAAACAATTAACATTCAGATATTTTTGTTTTGAGTTCCAAATTCTATCCTTCCCTCCCTGCCCTCCATAAGATTATAAGCAATCTGATATAGGTTATATTTGTACAATCATGCAAAACATTTCCATATTAATCATACTGTGGAAGAAAACTTGTTCTCTAATTTTTATGTGACCTTTGGTACTTTAGTTATATACTCATTTGTAAAATACTGTGGCACCTGGTGCAAACCACTGGTCCTAGGGCAGCTATGTGCACAGTGGATAGAGTGCTAGGCCTGGAGTCAGGGAAACCCGAGTTTCAGATTCAGTTTCATAAACTTCCTAGCTGTGTGACCCTGGCAAGTCATAACTGTGCTTGCCTCAGTTTTCTCATCTATAAAATGAACTGGAGATAGAAATAGCAAACCATTCCAGTACTTTTGCCAAGAAAACCCCAAATGGGATCAAGAAGAGTCAGAGACAACTGAAAAAAGTGAACTGGTCCTAAACCTAATTTTTCCCAAACCGCTTTCCAGTTTTGTCAGCAGTTCTTATTCAACACAATCCCTTCTCCCTGTCTTTGTACTCTAAAGGTCAGAATAAAAATGGCTAATTGGGAATGGAAAACTAATGTATATAGGGAGATAGTACAACAAAACCACCTGACTACCCTTAATGAACTACCCAACCCAAATGAACTGCATACATACTAGGGTACCAAAAGAAGTAAATGTGAGTCACTCTCAGTGATGGCTTAAGGACTGGAGAGAAAGAAGAGGTACCAACTATAGTACTGGAGTACAAATATCCTAATTTTTCAAAAAGGGAAATGAATAGAGTCTACAACCAATAGGACAATGAAGTGACTTCAATTCCTTGAAAAAACAGGTTTTTGTCAAAGAGATGATTAATAAATTATTTTTAAAAGAGTAATCACAGAGAAGCAGCATGTCTTCAATAAGAGCAGTTTTTGCCAAACCAATCTTTTTTCCTTTCTCTCACTGGGGTACTAAAACAGGCATACCAAGGAATGTTATAGATATAGCTGGTCTAGATTTTTAATTAAAGTGCCTGACAATATTGAGAAAAGATGGAGTGATGTTGACTAAATGACAGTTTATATAATTAGATAACTTCAAAAATAGTATGCCTGTCCCTGCCCCTCTCCCATTTAGGTATGGTTTCTCTCCCATTAAGGTGTAAGCTCTTTGAGGGCAGACATTTCTTTTCAGATTTATAGCCCCACAGCTAAGCACAGTGCCTGGCCTTTAATAAATCTTTATTGACTGATGACAAAAGTCTGTCCCACAGATCCAGTTTTCTATTTTTTCAGTAGTACCAAAGAGGTTTTGATAATTACAACTTTATATTATTGTTTGAAATCTGTTAATGTTAATATCCCCTTTAGCTGTTCCCCCCCCATTTCCCTTAAAATTCTAGACCTTTTGTTTCTATAACAGAACTTTATTGTTTTACTGAGTCCTATAAAATAAACCCTTAGTAGTTTAGTACTAAAATCGTAAATTAATTTAGGCAATATACTAATTTTGATAATTTTGTGTGGCCTAACCATGAACTGAATTTCTATTTAAGGTTTGTTTTATTTCTATTAAGTTTCATTTTGTTGTTGTTTAGTTGTTTTTCAGTCATGTCCAATTCTTCATGACCCCGTTTGGGGTTTTCTTGGTAAAGATACTGGAGTGCTTTGCCATTTTCTTCTCTGGTTTATTTTATAAATGAGGAAACTGAGGCAAACAGGGTCAAATGACTTGCCCTGGGTCACACGTAGCTAGTAAGTGCCTGAATACAGATCTGGGCTCAGGAAGATTAGCCTTCCTGACTCCAGGCCCAGCACTCTATCCACTGCTTCACCTAGCTGCCCCATCAAGTTTTATAGGAGTATTATATAAATCCTGAGTATACTGGCAGGTTGACTCCCAGATATTATGTATTTTGTATTTATTTTGAATTATCAACAATGAAAACAACCTCTACTCTCAAAGAGTTTGCATTCTAACTGCGAAGACCAACAAGTACATGTGAAATATATATAGAAGAATACAAATATAAAGCAGTTAAAAAATACAAAGTAGAGAGGGCAAGAATGGTTTCATACACTCCATACATCTTTGTTTAAACAAACAGGTTATGTGGGATGAAGTAAGATGGAGGAATCGAGAATGACAATGAGGTTGGAGGCCAAGGTGTTTGGGAGAGTGGTGGTAGCCTCCATAGTATTAGGGATGTTTTTAAAAAGAAGTAACATTTTCATGGTTTATTTATATAACAAGGCATCGAAACATCTGAACAAATCAATATCTAGGTTGGGTAAGTAGCTGTTGTTTCTTTGTTTCTCTGGATTACCAGAGCAACTTGGTAGTAAGTCTTAAAAATAAAAAACAACCGAACAACTTTTTGCATTACTCAGTGTATCTAAGGCATAAACTTCAATCAGATGTAGCTGATTTAACTTTTGAATAGATATTCAAATAGTGACACCACCATCATAGTCTTGTGAATGCTATTTGCAGTATTTTAAGGAGGTGGGAAAGAAGAGGAAGTATGAATAATATAAGGAAGTTAAGGAAAGAAACCCCATGGTTACTTTGGGAAGAGGGAGGCTCAGCCAAAATTGGACAGTATTAGCCTGCACATGGTATTGTTGCAGAACCAATATCCAGTGTAATCCCATCTTCATCAGCTTTTAGCTGCCCCACGATTTATATAGCTTTTGAGGGGGGGCTGACAGTCCTGTGCTGTGATCTGTATTGCATTTTCTGAAATGGAAGGCTAGACAATTTCTCCAAAAGGGCTGTTTTGCTCTTCTGGAACTGCTATCCTTCGCAAAATGCATCAATATATACTGATCCTTATTGGGTTCTGTAATTATCAAATAACTGGTAGTAATGTTGCACAAAGCTGCATCCAATCTGCTCCCAAATTAGCTTTCTGACCATTCTGGATCCTCACCCACTGTTAGAAACCAAACAGTCCCAATCCAATTGTCTATTCCTCATCCTCCTACCCCCCTTCACTCCCTCTTACCTCCATAGGGAAGTCTGGAAAAGTAGAAAATTTGGCAGGAAAAGATACCAAGTTTTGTTTTAGATATATTGCTTTTGAGATGCCCATAGGATGTCGTTTTAAATGTCCAAAAAGCAGTTATTTGGTGTGTATACATGCATGCACGATGTGTGTGTCTGTCTGTCTGTGCGTGTGTATGAATGAATGAATCATCTATAAAGAGATGATAATTAAACCCAGGGAAGCTGAAGAGCCTGGGAAAACTGAGGAGAGGCTATCCAAGAGGTGATCAACTGTGTTAAATGATGCAGAGAGGTCAAGAAGGATGTGGATTGAGAAAAGGCCATTAAATCTGTCAATTAAGAGATCACTGATAACTTTGGAGAGAGCAGTTGAATGAAGATGGAAGCTAGAATGCAGATTTAGAAGGGACTGTGAGAGAAGTGGAAGCGCCAAGAATAGATGGGAAGGAGGGATATAAGAATACCTAGTGGGGAGGTAGATCAAATGAAGATTCTTTAAAGATGATGTGTTTTTTAAGACATAGGTATTTGTAGACATCAGGAAAAAAGCCAGTATATAAGGGATTTAAAGATTAGAGAGAGGGGGATGATACTGGGGGAAACCTACTGGAAGAGATAGAAAGGGATAAGATTAAGTGTGAATGTAGAGGGACTGTCATTGAGAAACATCTTTTTATCACAGAAAGTTCAATCACACCAATAAGCATTTATTAAATAATAATTATGTGCCAGGAACTTTGCTTAGGCCTGGCCAATGAAAGGCAAAAACAACCCCTGCTGTCAATAAGCTCACAGCAATATGCAGGAGAAATGGGAAATGAATAACAGAGTGAATAACAGAAGGAAGGCAGAAGCATTAAGGAGTATCAGGAAAGCCTTAGTCTAAAAGATGGAATTTTAGCTGAGATTTGAAGGAAGTCAGGGAGGCCAAGAATCAGAGATGAGGAGGAAAAGAGTTCCTTCCAGGTATGGGAACAGTCACAGAGTCTAAAGCTGGAAAAAGACTCAAAAGGTAGGAAAGGGCCAGGCTATAAAGGGCTTTAAAAACCAAACTGAAGATTTTATTTTTCCTGGAGTTTATTGAATAGGGTGGCTGATGTGATTAGACCAGCAATGGATGAATTTTGATAGCTAAGTATGAGGATAGAACCAGATTTGGAGATTAGAAGTAGGAAGGTCTAACAGAAGGCTACTTCAAAAGTCTAGGTAGGAGTGAGGTGATTTGCTTCTACAGGTTCCCTCTAATGCTAATATTTTATAATTCTACAGAATGTTTTGTAAATAAGCACTAGACTTGGAAACAAGAGAGTTGGCTGCGTTCTGCCATTAGTAACTAGCTGTATGATCTTGGGCAAATCATTTAAATTCTCAGGGTCTTAGTTTTGTCATTTCTAAAATGAGAAGACTAAATGCTTTCAATTTTTATTTCTACAATTCTGTGAAATAAAGATCCAAAGAACTTTTTTTTTCTGTTGTAAAGATTAAAAAGAAAAAGCACCTAGGCGCCCCTCCCTTCACTTTGATTCAATTCAAAAGCTATTTATTCAGAATTATGATGTGCCAACCACAGTGCTAGAGGCTGGGGATAGGAGACAGTAGGGGTGGTAAAACAGCATGGATGGGGCAGCTAGGTGGCACAGTGGATAAAGCACTGGCCCTGGATTCAGGAGGACCTGAATTTAAATCCAGCCTCAGACACTTGACACTTACTTACTAGCTGTGTGACCCTGGGCAAGTCACTTAACCCCAATTACCCTACCAAAAATTAATTAATTAATTAATTAATTAATTAATGGGGGGGAAAAAAGACTGCTAGCTGATAGCAGCTAAAAAAAAAAACACAGCATGGACACGTAAGGGCAAAATAAGTTTAAATACAAATGGGGGTATGTATGCTAGCAACTGGGCTCAAGATAAACCTCCTATATATGGCATCTGAACAAAGTTTTAAAGTAAGGATTTTTCACCCAGGATCCATGAACTTAACATTTCTAAAATATCTCTATT
This sequence comes from Dromiciops gliroides, assembly GCF_019393635.1. Classification (NCBI taxonomy): domain Eukaryota; kingdom Metazoa; phylum Chordata; class Mammalia; order Microbiotheria; family Microbiotheriidae; genus Dromiciops; species Dromiciops gliroides. The sequence goes on along the minus strand of NC_057862.1, from coordinate 540,985,419 downwards.
TCAACAATTGGTTTCCTTTGTAATCCTATATATTTTATTTTACATATTTTAAAAATTATTCTGAGAAAGGGTTCATAAGTTCACCAGATTACTAAAGAAGTCTACAACATAAGAAAGGTTAAGAACTCCTGGCAAAAGGAAGCTAAGAATTTATGGAGGAGTAGAAGTGAATTTCAAGCAAGAAGCTCATTGTGCAGAGGCAAAGAAATAGGCTATGGGATGTGATTCATAAGGAACAACTAAGCCAGTTTAGCTAGTAAATAAAGATAGAGTACTACTGAGAGTTCAATCCTGCCTCATATTTATTACCCTACATGATTTTGGGCAACCTCTTGGTTGCCTCATTTTCCTCATCTATAGAATGGGTATAGTGATACCATCTATCTCATGACTGTTGTGAGGATCAAGTGAGATAACATATATAAAATGCTTTATAAACTTTTTTTTTGTGGGGCAATGGGGGTTAAGTGACTTGCCCAACGTCACACAGCTACTAAGTGTCAAGTGTCTGAGGTCGGATTTGAACTCAGGAACTCCTGAATCCAGGGCCGGTGCTTTATCCACTGTGCCACCTAGCCGCCCTTTTATAAACTTTTAAAGTGACACTTCCCTACTTCCCCCCAACCTGCTATTACACAGGCTATCTTTTATCCTAGAGTTTTTTGAACAGATTCAGACCTGTGCTTCAGAGATACTAATTTAGCAGCTGTGCAGAGCAAGGTTTGGCCAAATCTGGTCTACCACCTGTTTTTGTGAGGCCAGTGAGTAAGAATGGATTTTACAATAAAGTTTTATTGTATTTAAAAACATTCTTAGCCCTATGATCATAGTTTGTAGACCCCTGATATAGAGGATGGATGGAAGAGGGTAAAGATTTGAAGTAAGGAGACCAATTGGGAGACAAAAGGTGTTGAAAGAGTGGTAGCTATTTAAGTAGAGATAGGGGCCAGATAAAAGAGCTGTTTTGGAGGCAGAATCAAGAAGAGTTGGCAACTGAATGAATATGGGGGTGAAAGAGAGTGAAGGGTTGAAGTTGAGACTGAGTTTGCAAACCTCAATTAGGAAAGATGATGGTACTACCAATAGAAAGAGGGAAGTTAGGGGGCAGCTAGGTGGTGTAGTGGATAAAGCACTGGCCCTGGATTCAGGAGGGCCTGAGTTCAAATCTAGCTGTGTGATCCTGGGCAAGTCACTTAACCCTCATTGCCCCACCAAAAAAACAAAAACGAAAACAAATGATAACAGAAAGAGGGAAGTTAGAATGAGGGGTAAAGTTTTAAGGAAAGAAATTAACTTCTTTGTGGTACATGTGCAGTTTGAGATGTCTATGGCAGATTCCTTTGGAAATATCCAACAGGCAGTTGTTGATGCAGAGTTGGAGCTTAACAGACTTATGAATATCTAGACTGGAGAGTTATCTGCATTGAGATTAGATAATTAAAAGCATGGGAATTGATGAGATCACTGAGGTAAGAAGATACCGAAAGAAAAGAGGATTCAGGAGAGAGCCTTGGTATACAAAATCTATCAAACACAGATTTATCAAAATAAAAAAATCACAGCTCTGTCAAAAAAAAAAAAATCAAGAGATTGAGAAGAGGATAAATAGGAGAACCTAGAAAAAGTAATGTCATGAAAACTCAGGAGAGAACCCCAAATGCAGCACTATTTTGGAAAACTGAATCAGAAACTTCTATGTTTCATAATAAAGTGTTTATGGGGGGCAGCTAGGTGGTGCAGTGGATAGAACACTGCCCTGGATGCAGGAGGACCTGAGTTCAAATCCAGCCTCAAACACTTGACACTTACTAGCTGTGTGACCCTGGGCAAGTCACTTAACCCCAACTGCCTCACCAAACAAACAAACATAATAAAGTATTTATAGCAAAAAATAAAAGCAAAAATTGAGCTTCAGGTGGAATCAAAGGAGTGAAGCATTCTGCCCTATAGTGATTTTTTAATAGTATCCTCCACCTCTATTAACTATAAATTCTGTTCATCAAGCCAAGATTTAGCAGCCATGATGCCTGCTTTCCTTTCCTCCTGAAGCTGGTTCTCAGATTCTCTGACATTCTAAAGCAAGAGGAAGGGAATAATCATTTATATTGCCCCTACTATGTGCCAGGCACTGTGCTAAGTGCTTAGGGGCTATTATCCCCATTTTAGAATTGAGGAAACTGAGGCCAACAGTGATTAAGTGATTTGTCCAGGGTCATATAGCTAATAAGTGTCTCAGGTCACATTTGAGCTCAAGTCTTCTAAATCTCAGCATCAGCACTTCATTCCACTGTGGTACCCAGCTACTCCTTTGCAACAATCCTTCCTTTAATAGTTTCACCAAGTGCTCATTGACCTCACAATCTAAACCATACCTGCCCGTGGTAAGGCTCTTTAATGAAAACAAAAGCAATGAAAAGGAGCTTTGGGAAACAATAATAATTACCTATTAAACATTTCTGACACATTAAAAGTTTACTAAATATTTATTCTAATTTGCAACTGTTAACAGGTGCTAGAGGGTAAAAAGCATTTTAGAAAACATAGTTCCTTATGTCCAAAGGGCTATGAAACTGTACATACCCTTTGACCCAGAAATACCACTATTAGGTCTTTATCTCAAAAAGATCATAAAAAAGGGGAAAATATTTAATAAAAATATTTATAGTTATTCTTTTTGTGGTGGCAAGGAATTGGAAACTGAGGGGATGCCCATCAACTGGGGAATGACTAAATAAGTTGTGGTATATGAATGTAATGGAATATTATTGTGCTCTAAGAAACAATAAGCAGATGGATTTCAGAAAAACCAAGACAGACTTTAACTGATGCTGAGTGAAATGAGCAGAACCAGAAGAACACTGTACAGGGTTATCAACAACATTGGGTAATGATCAACTGTGATAGACTTAGCTCTTAGCAAGAGAATTCCAAAGGACTCATGATGGAAAATGCTCTCCACATCCAGAAAAAAGAACTATGGAATCTGGACGCAAATTGAATCATACTGTTTCTACTTTTTTGTTTTTGTTTTCTTTTTTCAGGTTTTCCCCTTTTGTTCGGATTCTTCTTTCACAACATGACTAACACAGAAATGTGTGTGATTGTACATATATAATCTATATCATCAGACTGTTTGCTCTCTTGGGGGGGAGGAAAAGGAGGGAGGGAGAAAAATTTGGAACTAAAAATCTTATAAAAACAAATGCTGAAAATTATCTCTACGTGTAACTAGAAAATAATACTTTTATAATAAAGAAAAAAAGAAAACACAGCTCCTGTTCTCAGTTCAAAATAGGAACTGTTCTTTTTGTCAACATACACAATGAAAGAACAAAATTATACTAACCAGGGATGATGATAATGCAGAATTAGTTAACTGATCTTAAACTATGAAGCAAAACTTTTCAGAGTTCAGAGTTACCTGTGGTCCTAAATCTTCAAAATTACACAAAAATCCCTGAGAATACATTCCTTCTCTTTGTATAAAGGACATGCCAATAATCCCACAACATGAGGCTAAGAAGCCAGGTCATTTAGCTTGAATTTCAAATTCAGCAGCTGACTGTCTGCAATATTTTCTCTTGATGCTGACTATAAACTCAGAGTATTCTAGCAAAGGATTAAATAGAGAAAGACCTGAGGGGTTCCATTCAGTCAGCTGCTATCAGGAACATACAGAAACACTATTAAAGCAAGGAAGTTTGTATCATTCATTCATTCATTTATTATTTTTGGTGGGCAATGGGGGTTAAGTGACTTGCCCAGGGTCACACAGCTAGTAAGTGCCAAGTGTCAGAGTCTGGATTTGAACTCAGGTACTCCTGAATCCAGGGCCAGTGCTCTATCCACTGCGCCACCTAGCTGCCCCATAACCTTTTTTGAGTCATAGACTCCTTTGGTACTATGATCTGGTGAAGCCTGTGACCTCCTCATAACGCTTTTAAATAGAAAAAATAAGATTATAAAGGAAACCAATTATACTGAAATATACACGTATGTATATAAAATAAAGTTCATGGGCCTCCAGTTAAGAAGAAGCCCTGCTACAAAGGTATATATGAGTATACATGCAGCTTTTGGAAGCCACAAGAAATCTGGTAACAAATTTACAACTCAGAAACATCTATTCTATGTACCATATTCAATAAAATAGCAAGGTGGGGGCAGCTAGGTGGCACAGTGGATAGAGCACTGGCCCTGGATTCAGGAGGACCTGAGTTCAAATCCGGCTTCAGGCACTTAACACTTACTAGCTGTGTGATCCTGGGCAAGTCACTTAACCCCAATTGCCCCGCCCCCCCTCCCCAATTAATAAAATAGCAAGGTATTATGTAGATTGAAGGATGCACTGAGGATCATTAAGTGAGACACATTAGGCAGTATATGGGACCAGAAATCAGCACACCTAATAACACAACCATCAGTACAGTACATTTTTTGTATTACTTGAAGCTTCTAGAGCCTCAATCTGGCAAAGTACTCTGAACTTCAAATTTGGAAGTAAATAGGCTACACACATAAGGCCAATTTCAGAATTATTTACTATTGTAAACCACTGTCACATGGAATCACATTCATAAATGTTTGACCAATGATTATGACAAAACAAGCAACAATGTACAGAAAATGCTTATTAAAACCTAAAGTACTATAGGACATGTCTGGTGTTCTTACTATTTTTTTTTTTGGTTTGGAGCTGTAATTTCAACAGTCTAGAAAATTCTCAGAATGGAAACTCTTCTTTAATGAAGATCAGCAACTCATTTACAATTTATAGTTGTTGCCTAGAGCACTGACTGGCTCAAGGTCACAAACCAGCTTATAAACAAGAGTTAGAACTAGAAAGAGAAACAATTTGAAGTAACAGATGAAGAGCTAGTTTTAAAGCCAGGAAAACCTGGATTCAAGTCTTGCCCCTTGGCACATACTGACTGTGTAAGCCTGGACAAGTCACAATTTCTCAGAGTTTCTGGAAATTCACATGGACTAAGTTTCAGGGGGTGACAACTTGCACTGGTAGCAAGTTTCTTCACCAGGGAGTTTCCTAGGGCCCCTAATATAGAGGAAGACTTATTTTAAAAAACTTTCAACCAATCAACTAACATTGATTAAGTTTATGCCAGGCATTGTGCTAAATTCTGGGAATACAAAAAAAAAGGCAAAAGAGAGTGAGTGAATGCCCTCCAGGAGCTTATAATCTAATGAGGGAGTTGACATGCAAACAAATATGTACAAAGCAAGGTATATACAAGATAAATAGGAAAAAATGAAAGGAAAAGCACTGGAATGAAAAGGGGTTAGAGAAGGCTACCAGTAGAAAGAAGATGGGCTTTTTGTTGGGATTTAAAGGAAGCCAGGGAGGTCAGTAGTCAGAAGGCATTCCAAGAATGCTGTGCAGTCAACAAAAATGCTAAGTTAGATGGAGTGTGTGTCTGTGGAAGAGCCAGGAGGCCAGTGTAACTAAACTGATGAGTATTTGTCTGGAAGGAAGGAGCTAGGTTATGAAGGGTTTTGAATGCCAAATAGCATTTTGTATTTGCACCTAGAGGAAATAGGAAACATAGTTTCACACCCCCACCCCCACCCCCACCCCCAAGTCACCAGGCCTTAAATCCACTTCTTATTTCAGTGGACAAATAACTTCACCTTTTTGGGATCAAGTGTCCTCATTTTAAAAATAGGGGGTTTGACTGTTGGGTCTTTTTCCCAAGGAGATCATAGAAAAGGGGAAAGGACCCACATGTTCAAAAATATTTATAGCTGCTCTTTTTGTGGTGGCAAGGAATTGAAAATTGAGGGGTTGCCCATCAGTTGGAGGATGGATGAACAAGTTGTGGTATATGAATGTAATGGAATTCTATTGTGCTGCGAGAAACCTGGAAAGACTTGCATGAACTGATGATGAGTGAGATGAGCAGAACCAGAACATTATACACAGTATCATCAACATTGTGTGTTGATCAACTGTGATGGACTGGATTCTTCTCACTAATACAATGGTAGAAGAGAGTTCCAGGGGACTCATGATGGAAAAAGCTCTCCAAATCCAGGGGAAAAAAAAAAAAGGACTATGGAATATGGATGCTGATTGAACCATACCATACTATTTCTTTTGTTTTTGGTGCTGTTGTTTTTCTGTTTTGAGGTTTTTCCTTATTGCTCTGATTCTTCTCTTATAGCATGACTGATGCAGAAATATGTTTAATGTTGTTATGTATGTGTATGTGTGTGTATATATATGTATATCTATAGGTTATAAATATGCATATGTGTGTGGTTTTTTTATATATATAAAAAACCTATATCAGATTGCCTGCTATCTGGGAGAGGGGGGGAGAAAAATTTGAAATTGGAAATCTTATGTAAACAAATGCTGAAAGCTATCTCTACATGTAACTGGGAAATAATAAAATACTTTTATAAAAAAATAAGGGGTTTGGCAAGTCTGAGCTAACACTCTTATAAAATTGGTTTATATGACAGAAAAAGAAAACAACAAACGCTGGAGGGGACGTGGGAAAATTGGTACACTAATGCACTGTCGGTGGAATTCTGAACTGATACAATTATTCTGGAGAGCAATTTGGAACTATGACCAAAGGGCTATAAAACCATGCATACTCTTTGTTCCAGCAATACCACTACTACTTCTTTTTCCTGAGAGATTTTTCTAAAAATGGAAAAGGACCTATATGTATAAAAATATTTATAGCAGCTCTTTTTTTGTTATGGCAAAGAATTGGAAACTGCTATAAGAAATGAGCAGGATGGTTTCAGAAAAACCTGGAAGATTTACATAAACTGATGAAAAGTGAAGCAAGAACCAGAACACTGTACACAGTAACAGCAATATTTGTACAATGATCAACAGTGAATGCCGTAGCTATTTCTCAGCGATAAAGATCTGAGACAATTCTCAAGAATCTATGAAGAAAAATGCTATCCACCTCCAGAAAAAGAACTGAAAGAATCTGAATGAAGATCAATGCATTCATTGTTTTTTGTCTTTTACTTTTTCTTACTCCCCCCCCCCCCTTTCTTTCACAACATGACTAATCAAATTGTTTGCCTTCTCAGTGAGGGTGTAGGGAGGGAGGGTGGGAGAGAATTTGAACTCAGAATTGTAAAAAGAAAACAAAAACAAAGGTTAAAATTTGTTTTTACATGTAGTTGGAAAAAACCAAAATATTAAACTTAAAGAAAAAAAGAGGTTTGGATTAGAGATTCTTTCCAAAATTCTCAATATACAATTCTGCTTAAGAAATAGCATCTAGTAATGGATAGGGAACTAACTTTGGAGCAGGAAGATATGAATTCAAGCTCTGCCTCTGATATAGCTAGGTGATGGGATATTGGACAGTTCTATCACTAACCTTTTCAGTGCTCTAAGCAATTTTCTAAGACCATAATGGGCAGGGGCAGCTAGGTGGGCAGTGGATAGAGCACTGGCCCTGGATTCAGAAGGACCTGAGTTCAAATCTGGCCTCAGACACTTAACAATTACTAGCTGTGTGACCCTAGGCAAGTCACTTAACCCCAATTGCCTCACCAAAAAAAAAATAAAGAGAGAGAGAGAATAAGACCATAATGGGCAGAACAGTTGTGGCTCTGCTCATTAGAAGTTCAGTAGTTTCTCAACCAAGTTCTGTACACTGATGAATGAAATTACATCTTCAGATTAAAAAATACTTAGGAACAAAGGCATGAGGAATGACAAAATAACATTACATTATGAAAGTTTTTAAGTTTAGTTTGAAAACTGGATCTTTTAGCTATTTTAATTTGGAATATTATTCTTGCTGGGTAAATAAAATAATTACTTGGGGGGGGGCGGGGCAGGGAGAGTAGTTCTAAAGTCCACAGAATGGCTCTTGGAAAAAAATTTTTTTAAATCATTACAACAGAAAGACCTGAAGCATTACTATCAAAAGAACATTAGCCTGGATTTGAGACTAAACTCTGCTATTCACTATGTAAAACTCTCTTTGTGAGTTTCTTCATCTGTCAAATGGGAATAATGTTATTTGCCTTGCCTATTTCACATGGTTGTCATGAGATCAACTTTGCAAACCTCCTTCAAAAGGTACAGACTAGGTAAGATAGCATGGACCTGTGGAGAAATCCTCTAACCTGTGGGGGAAAGCATGGTGAAGAACATCTGGAGAAAGATCAAAGGATACATATCACATCAGGAACATACTAAAAGCTGTCACAGAGGCAAAATACCATTCTGATAGGGGACTTCAAATATACGAAAATGTGCTGGAATTTTCTCCAGACAATATTATATGGCATGCTAAAGTTTGCAAAATATTTTATATATGCAAACTCACAATAACCCTGTGAGGAAGGTGCTACTATTATCCCCATTTTTATAGATAAGAAAACTGAGGAAGAGTTTCAAAAGGTCAAGCAACTTGCTCAGGGTCACATAGCTAGTGTCTGAGACAGGATTCCAATTCAAGTCTTCTGCCTCTAAGTCCTGTCACTGTACCTACTACTAAAGCTCACCATGATAAATTCTTGATTGTGCACTGTTAATGATTTTATCCCTCACAAAGTATTATAAGAAATGAGGGGAATGCTTATTCTGAACCTCATTTTGACCAATAACAAAAGACGAATCAGTAAAGTGAAAATGACAGAAACCTCTGTAACAAATAAAAAGGGTATCATACTGGTATCATTATCTGACATGTACTCAAGATATTAGAATAGATTGCATAAAAAATATAGAATTCTGTGACCTGAGACTCAAAAGCTCAAGAAAGATGGGAATGATTTCAAGAATTAAATTCTGAATATGTGTTCTGCAAATAATTAAGAAAAAAAGGGGTAGATTTATAATGAAAAAAAAAATGGGGCTCCATATCAATAAGATCAAATATAAAATTAATGTAGATATTTGTATAGAGTTATTTTAAAGGTTTAAATAGCTGTAAATTTAAGTTTGTTTTAAGTTCATAATAAGTTATTTACAAAAACAACTGTGAACAAGATTGAAGAAAGAATATATAAGTGCCATTACAAAGCAGTGACAATCCTAGAAGAATAGTTCCAGGAAAGCTGAAACCCAGAACAAGTGGAATCTTGCTAAAAACATTAACAATAAAGAGTTCTTAAAAAGAAAGACAAACAAACAAAAAACAACCAGGAATTATGTGGGATTTGGGGAGATAGGAAAAGAGTACCAAGAATAAAAAATCTTGGTGAGGGCAGAAGAAATAATGATATTAGAGGATCAAAAAAAAGGGTAGTTACTAAATTTTAATTTTGCATGTTTTCTCTACCCAACAGAAAAGTCTTCAGATTGAGAACTAAATGGAAATAGTGAAGTAGCTGAAACCTCCAAAGAAGTGAGGAAATAAAAGAAACCTACTCTTGATAAGTTCAAATCACCTGGTTTGAACAAACTAAACACTCAGGATCTTGAAATAATTTATAAATGTGATGACTAAATAGTTGCTAATGATTTCTGAGACATTGTTGCAAATGAACAGGTGCTGGTAATGAACAGGACTGGTAAGGGACAGACTTCTCAGTTTGTTTTTTTTAAATATGGCAAAAGAGATCCTTCAAACTATATACAGGGTGAGCCTGATAATCATTCCTGGTGAAATTCGAGAATGAATGGTTAAAAGGATAGTTTGAGAGCACTTGAGACAGGCACCAGAAACCAGTATGGTTTGACAGATTATGTTGAGCTGACCTCATTTTCTTTTTTGACAGAGATGGGGAAGACCATAAATTGTAATACACAGAGATTTCAACACGGTGTTTGACAAAGTCTGTTAATATCCTTGTAGATTATTGATTTAAAGCTAGAATGAATCTTTACAGATGTGGAAGCATATCCAGAGATGTTCAGTGACTTGCCTATCATCACCCATAGGTCCTCAGACTCCAAAAACCCTTTCCATTGTACCATGTGGAGAGAGAGATAAAGATGGAATAACTGTAGAGTTAGAACTGTTTTAACAACAAAACCCAAAGAGTGGTGATTAATAATAAGCATTAACCTAAAGAGAAATCTTTGGTAGAATGCTACCAAACTTTGCCTTTAGGCTTATCCCTTTTTTTTTTTTAAATCAACAACTTCGGGGCAGCCAGATGGTGCAGTGGATAGAGCACTTGCCCTGGAGTCAGGAGTACCTGAGTTCAAATCCGGCCTCAAACACTTAACACTTGCTAGCTGTGTGACCCTGGGCAAGTCACTTAACCCCAATTGCCTCACTAAAAAACAAAACAAAACAAAACAACAACTTCAATGAAGTCATAATCATTCTTATTGAATCTTCAATTAAAAGGCATTTTAATATATTGGATAACAACTGAGATTTGAAAATAAATTCTGATAGACTAGAGCAATGGTCTGAGTCTAAGGAGATAAAATTTACGCTGTAAATTTAAAAACTTTCAGGTAGGAGAAGAAAATCCATTGTACAAGAGGAGGGGAGAGAGAAAAAGGCTAGAACACATTTTATATGAAAAATATGAGTTTTACTGAACTATAAGCATAATATGAAAAAAGAGAATTATAGTCAGTTCTGCTATAATTCAACATGTGCATTCCCCCAAAGTGCCAAGTTATGTAAAACTGTACAATAAAACTCACAGAGCTTATGAGAAAAATGGTGCTGAGGCACAATTCTCAAAAACTTCATCAGTGACACATATAGAAAGGAATCTAATAAAAACAGGCAACACAGTCTTATACATGTTAAATAGTTCATAAATAAATAAATTCTACCTTAAATAGTGGCAGGCCTCAGCAGCTATGGGCTTGGAAGCCTGAGGCCATGGCATAAGTCTAAATGGGTAAGGGTAGGAGTGGGGCTGGTACCTTTCTCTATTCACAGTTCCTGCTATATCACAAGATATACAATAAATATGATACTTTACCTTGAAAAAACTCCTGAAGTCTGCTTATGGAAATGGGTGCTGGAAGGGTTGCAGCTTAAGTTATTGGGAAATAGTGAACTTTTCTGCATTCTTGATGTTCTTGTGGAAGAAATCTTGAAGAAGCAAACCTGAAATCTGAGTTATGCTCAAAATGTTCCCTGATACATCACTTGCATTGGAACAAATCTGCACTTTCGAAACATGCATTATGGCAGAACTGACAGTAAAAAAAAAAAAAAAGGAATTTGATTTTATTTTAGACTAGGAGAAGAGGTTATAGTTCCAGCTGTTCTATTCAGAGTTGGAGATTTTCAATTCTGACATTTTAAGGACAGTGATAACCTGGAGAACAATCACTATTGTGAGAAGCGTGTTCATGGTAGCGAGAAGATTCAAAATCAAGTTCTATGAAGAGGTAATTAAAGGAACAGGAGATATATCAGTAGATGAATATGAAGACTGAAGGGTGAAGATTTGTTCTTTACCATCAAATATTTGAATAGTTTTCATATGGAGAGTTTTCAAATCGAAAAAGGATTATGTTTATTCTGCTTGGCCACAGTGGAAGAACAAGGACCACTATGTGGAGAAAAGTTTCAGGGCAAGAAGATTTAAGCTCAAAAGAACTTAATAATTATCCAAACATGAAATGGGCTGCTTCAACAGATAATGGATTCCTTATAGCAGGAATTCAAGTAAAGTCTGAATGAACATTTGTCTGAAAAATTACAGCATAGATTGGATATATGATGCTTAAGATTTGTTTCCAATTCTAAGAATCTAAAGACAGGAAAAAAGATCCAACAATCTTGTTGGCATTATTTACCAAACCCTTCTTATCAAGCTGAACGTAATCTCCATTGTGGCTGCATTACCACGAACAGTTAAATACAGCAAATAATTATCAAGGCTGATCTGTCTACAGGCAATAAAAATGGCTTATTTACATCATGCTTTATATTTTATAAAGTTAGATTATCACAACAACTCCGTGAGGGAGGTATATATTATTATACCCCTTTACAGCTAATTAAATTGAAATTCAGTGAGGTAAAGTCACTTGCCCAAGGACAACACAACTAGTAGGTGACTGATCCAGAACAGAGGTAACCCAATCACATAAACCTAGAAGGGGTAGAGAGTCAGGGTCAATAAAGGTTATCAGTCTCTCCTTATTAAAACAAGCTATCATGTCCTAGGCTTGGAGAGGGGAAAGAATGTGTACTTATATATGACCTGTGTGTCAGCACATTGCTAAGTGCTTTTTACAAATATTTTATTTGATCTTCACAACAATCCTGGGCGTTAGGTGCTGTTATTATCCTCATTTTATAGTTGAGGAAGCTTGGGCAAGCAGAGTTTAAGTGACTTGTCCAGTCACACACCTAGTTTAGTGTTTGAGGCTAGATTGGAACTTGGGTCTTCCTAATTCCAGACCCAGCACTCTCTTCATTGCATCACCATGCAACGACCACCTCTTGGGTCAACATGAGATAAACTCTAGTGCTCACCTTAAAAGGCAGTTGCTTCCACTGGCATAAAATTGTACAAATGTGTGTGTGTGTACTGATTCCATCTTCCTGAAGTTCTTGGACTGGGGTGACCAAAGATGGCAGTCCCCTCTTTAAAAGAGTGATTTAAGGTAGGTTCCTGGTCTATTTGTTAGAAAGTCTAGAAAAATATTCCTCAAGGGCAGCTAGGTAGTACAGTGGATAAAGCACCAGCCCTGGATTCAGAAGGACTTGAGTTCAAATCCAGTCTCAGACACTTGACACTTACTAGCTGTGTGACCCTGGGCAAGTCACTTAACCTTCACTGCCCTGAAAAAAATAAAGAAGAAAGAAAAAAAGAAAAATATTCCTCAAAATCATCTCTCAAGATGAACTAGAAAATCCTGAACACAACCTCCCTCTGCCAGTACTCACCAAAAAACAAACAGCAAAAACAAACAAACAAAACCCAAACCCAAAACAAAGCAAACTGACATGGCTAGTATAGAAATTTGTTTCTCATGACCATTTAGATTTGTAAATTTTTTTTTGTCTACTTAATAGGTGGGGGAGAGAGAATTTGGAACTAAAAATTGATTTTTAAAAAAAGAACCAAATGGAAAAAAACACAAATTATGATTCTAAAGCCACAAAACTCAAAAATCAGATAAACTTTGCTTTTTATTTATGTTGATGAATTTCCCCTCCTGATGTTAAAACCTCTAAGGTCCCTTCTAGTTCAACCAATCAAGTATTTAAGTGCCAGCTGTTTTTGAGTGCTAAGAATAAAAGTACAAAGAATGATATAATTGCTTACATTTTAATGAGACAAGTACATATAGAAATATATATAACATAAACATAAAAATTTAAACATATGTGCAAAGATAATAAATAAAAGGAGGACATTAGAAGTTGGGGGAAAGGAGCTTCATAAAGATGGTCCTTGAGCTATGTCTTCAAGACTGGGATTCAAAGAGGGAGGGGTAAGGAGGGAGTACATTCAAGGCATGGAAGACAGCCAATGTAAAAGCCCATGTAAGGAATAAGGTGAGGGCTACTGTGGCTGGATCCAAGTGTGCAGGAAGGAAGGTAATATCCAATGAGGCTGGAAAGACAGGTTGGGATCAGGTGTGCAGGGCTTTAAGAGTCTAGAGGAAAACCATTGGATCTGAATGAGTAGGGGAGTCATGTCATCGGATCTGCACTTAAGGAAAATTTCTTCAGCAGCAATGGACCAGAGTGGGGAAGAGATTTGAAGCAAGATGACCAATCAGGAAGCTACTGACTAAGCAATGAGGGCCTGAACTAAGGTAGTAACAGTGAGTAGAGAAGGCGTCAGATGGGAGGATGTTGTAAAAACAGAAAACTGACTAGATCTGACAAATGACTGGATTTGTGTGATATGGGGAAAGCGAGTAACTAATGGGTAAAGAGTCAAGGAGTCCAGGTTACAAACCCAGGAAAGTAGAAGATGGTGCATTCAACAGAAATAGAGAAGTCTGAAAGGGAAGATTCAGAGGGAAAGATAATGAGCTTGGTTTTGGACACACCGAGTCTGAGATGTCTCTTGGATATACAATATGAAATGTTCAATATGCAATTGATGACATGGAATTGGAGCTCAGGGAAGAGAATGGGGCTGGATATATAAATATGGAGGTGATCCAGGTAGAAGTTATAGTTAAAACTCATTAAGAGGAGAAGAGATAGGAGGGGAGAGGAAAAGGAGAAAATACAACCTTGGTGAACACCTACATTTAGGAGGTGTGATGTGGCTGATGGGCCAGCAAAGGAATCTGAGGAGTGATCAAGAGAAACAGAGAAAGAATATTGTCCCGGACAAAAGGGTGGTCAACAGTGTCAAATGCAGAAACAGGTCAAGAAGGAAGAGGATTGAGAAGACCATCAGATTTAGCAATAACAACATCACTGATAACTTTCAAGATAGCAGTTTCAGTTGAATGAGTTTGGAAGCCAGATTGTAAAGAGCTGAAGAGTCTATGTGAGGAGAGGAAGGGGAAGTAGTATAGACAGCTGGCCTTCCTGCTATTCTTCACACAAGACACTCATCTCCCTTTTACTGGCTGTCCCCTCATGTCTGTTATACTCTCCCTATTTCCACCTGCTGCTTTCCCTAGCTTCCTTCAATTCACAGCTAAAATGTCACCTTCTACAGCAGAGGTATCAGATACAGGGGAACATTCTCAATAATGTGGGACTGAATCAGATTAAAATGTAATTGGGAAATGTTTAACAAAATACTTTTAAAACACAGAAAATGTTATGTGGTTTTCTAAGTCAATATGTGCCCTCAGGGATCCTTATGTATAGTTTAGTTGTTCCCATTTATATATGGTTTGATAATACTGTTCTCCAGGAGGCAAAACATCAAATCCCAAGTTTCCTGATTCCCCCTTAATTTTAGTGCTTGATTAACCCACACTTTTCTATAGCTGATCTGTACATCACAATTTGCATGTTGTCTCTCCCATTTAGACTAAGCTCCTTGAGAGAGGGGACTGTCTTTTGTCCTTTTTTGTACCCGCCCCCCAACATTTGGCACAGGGCCTGGCACATAGCAGATGTATTTTGAGGCATTTGCTTTAGAAATAGAGGAGCTATAGGATGATAGGGTCAGATAAAGGTTTTTTAAGGATGTTTGAAGTTGCTGATTCTATGCTTTTCTGATAGCATAAATTAAGCTTAAAATAGTAACAGCCAGACAGGAAGAAAAAAGGGACTCACAAGATCACAGATGTAGAGTTAGAAGGGACCCCTCAAGTACAACACGCTTATTTTACAAATAAGAAGTCAAAAAAAGGTAGCAAGTGACAAAATCCCAATTAGGACCCTCCCCATCCCATGTGAAATCCAGTATATATTCCACTTCTGAAACTTTCATTAAAAAATAGCTGAGAACAGTAGAAAGTAAAAGCATTAACTACTAGAAAAAGCCAAAATGGTATTCTAAGCAATTTTTGGTTGGACACTATAACAAATATGACCTGCCTATCTGGACTTTGGGTAAACAGTGTTGGAGGTTCTTAAAAGCAAACTAAATTTTTAATCTAAATCAGACAAAATTCTTTCAGAATGCAGAAATAAATTTTAAAAGTCAGTCACTAAGGAGAGATGAAAAACTGTACTAAAAAACTCAAGACATACGTTTTAAAATTGGGAGAAACAGAAATTTTTTGAGTATCAACAGAACCTAAGAAAAAGGACTCTTTTCTTACTATTAAGATCAACTGATGAGATCTCTCTCTCTCTCTCTATAAAAATATTACTTATTTTAAGGGCCTGGGAAGTATTTTTAAAATGCCTTGGAAAGCTTCTGAGAAAATCCTGCTCCTCCTCTTTTCATAATCCTCAAACCTTAATCATATACCTTTCAGCTACAAACCCAACTGAAACCTTCCTGCAGATATGCTTGGTTTAACTCCAAAATCCTTTCCACTGTGCTACCGAACACTTCAAACCACTTAATTTAAGTCACCTGATCACACAAGAAGTCCATTATATCAGAGTTTGCATACAACCACAGAGTTGTAGCCTTCCTTTAAATCCACCACAGGTATAAGGTAAATGGACTGCAACTCCCTCTTGCTGCTGAAGTAGGTATTTTTTCCAGTATGTCTGATTCCCCAAAATTACAATTATCAACGTTTTCTCAGTCTCTCTTTAAGAGAAGTTTAATCCTTTGTGTTTCCAGAGAGGAATTACTATTTAATTGACCATAAAGTTAATTCAAAGAATGCTTTTTATGTTTATGATTCAACTTATGAAAATATATGTCATTCTCCTTTGTTGGGGGCAGTACAATGTTCTCAGCTTCTGAAGTTCCGAAGCAAAACACCAAATCCCAAAGATTTGGAGATAGAGAAAATAAAGCTATATAGGCTTATTAAGTTAATAATCACAAATGAACAGAATTTTAAAGTGCAAATAGTTGAATAAACTATGCAAATAAGTGAAAATACAATGAACGCACAAAGGTATGGGAAGGAGGTATGAGAGTAGGGGTTACTTAACAATGTAACGCTACTAAACCCAGCTGGTCATATTAATGTGGTAGGAAAGTATGTTGCTTATGCATCTAAAAAGATGCATCTCTGTTCTGTTCCTCTTCTTGTGACTTTAAAAAGTTCTAGAACTAGGGGCAGCTAGATGGAGCAGTGGATAGAGGACCGGCCCTGGAGTCAGAAGGACCTGAGTTCAAATCCTGCCTCAGACACTTAACACTCACCAGCTGTGTGACCCTGGACAAGTCACTTAACCCCAAAGGCCTCACTAAAAACAAACAAACAAAAAGTTATAGAACTGGGACAGCTAGGTGGCGCAGTGGATAATAAAGCACTGGCCCTGGATTCAGGAGGACCTGAGTTCAAATCCAACCTCAGACATTTGACACTAGCTGTGTGACCCTAGGCAAGTTACTTAACCCTCATTGCCCAGCAAAAAAAAAAAAAAGTTCTAGAACCCACTTTCCAGCTGAATTAGCACAAGCACATTCAAAAGTCAATGAAAATGAGAGGTCACACATACATTCAGAGGCATTATCTACTGCACTGATTTCTAGATGATTCCTAACGAATGATGTCGTTCTTGATCTTGCACAAACGGAAAGAAGGAAAATTGTCTTAGGAGTTTTATGTGGTAGAAGCTGAGGCTTTGACATGGTGGTTTTATTGGTTGGTTATAAAAACACTTAAAAAAATTTCAGAGCTTTGGTACAATATTCCTTCTAAAACCATACGGGGAAAGAAAATAAAGCTGATGAGTACCAATGTAATCTTTGGAATCATTGAAAAAAAAAAAAGGCAAAACTCACTTAGTAAGACAAAGAAAAGGACTCTTAATGCCCTTAGAAAGTTAATTCTATATAATTTCTTGTGGATTCTGTTCTGCAAAGCTTGAATCACACTTGTGTGAGCATAAAGGTATTCTCAACACTTAGGAAGCTCATTCTTATAAGTGGGAAACTGAAGTTAGATATACTAGGTAGATATAAATGTGTCAGGTACACCTACAGGAGAGGTGGAAAAGTGAACCCATTCCAAGTTCTCTAACAAAAATTCAGCATTTCTCCCACAACCGTCCTCTCTATTACTATCCTATCCTTTCATATACCATTAATGACAGTTCTGACATGCTGCCTGGATAACAGCATCAGGATACTGTACTCAACCTTTAGTAATCTTGTTTTAGGTAGGAAGGAATTACTAAAGTTACAGTTTTCTTCCTCTGTTAACGAACAAAATATGTCTGGGACTCCTTTGAAGAAGATTTCACAAAATCATCAAACCCATGGTTCCCACCTTCATTCCCGTCCATATTTATAAAGGCCAGTTAAATAGCCATCAATTCTGTCTGTTGTAGTCTTATACTTTTTGCACCATTAAATTTTAACCTTCCTGTTTTAAATGACTTTCATGATTCCTCAGTTATACTAGCAGTCAATATTTAACTGCTACACTGAAAACTTTAAAATAAAACGAATGCTTCCTTCATGGAGGTTCATAGTGCTGTCTGCCACAAAAGTATGTATGACCCAGGTCTAGCTAGAACAATGAAAAACAACCATCTTTCATTCATATAATCATTTTCTCTCCCCCTCAACAACCATAAACCAAAATCCTAAAAAACAACAAAAAAATCAAGTGGCTGTAGCCACAAGTCTAATATCTGATCTTTATCATTTCTCACTACTCTTATACACTGTGTCATTCTTAAACTTGTAAAAACTTATGCTAAATTTGTAAGCTTCTGAGGACAGGGATTATGTCATCCTTCAATTCTGTATCCCCACTGCCCATATTTAGCAAAATGTATTATACTTACAGTAACTTAGTTTTCAAAAAAATTGAATTCCAACCTGAGACAAAGATTTCTTAGTACATTTATTTATATTTAAATATTTTTTTAAAAACTAGGGAAGGCAAATTAAAATAAATAGAATCTTACACCAGCTTAGATTCCCACCCCACCCCCCCACCCCCAATTATTCTATAATAACTACTTTCACGGTTGGGAAAATGACAAACTTGGGTTAGTTCTATAGTAACTTGTTTTTTAGCGCCAGCATGCCAAATTATATATAATGATTTTTCTTCTACCAAACTTCTGTAGCTCTTAAAATCATGTACCTATTTATCCCCCCGAAAAAACAGAAAATACTTTCCATGGTTTTAGACTAGAGCCAACCCAAGAATCACCAAGGTGGATGGAATATGCTTAGTTTTAATAAACTGCTCACCCTGGTGGCCCAGAGAGGTATCAAATATATGATGAACCAAGAATTACAGTACCTGCAACCTTGAAATACTCACAAATAATCGTGACTCTGTAATGACAATTACAACAGTATTATGGTAAAAGTGCTTCATCATACTGAATTTAAGACTGAAGATTAGGGACTAAACTTCTGATTTCATTCTAACAGAGAACATCCAAATGAAGAAACTCCTTCCACCAATGCACCTCCTTCCTCTTCCCAGGCATTCTCCCTCTGTGTCTCTCCTACCATTTATAATCTTAGAGAGTGGCCTATAAGGTAAAGGGACTTCCCCAGGGTCACCAAACCAGTACTATGAGAGACATGGCACTTGAACCCAGGTGTTTCTGGCTGTGAAGGCAGCTCTCTATTTATTACACCAGGCTGTTTCAGACTTAACTTTCATTACTATTAATCTATTGCTACCATTTGAGTATACTGCCATGTGTCTTTCCTTGGAAGGTTTTAACTACTATAAAGTTATTCCTTGACCTTACCCTAGTGCTTGTGAAGAATGTATGCTACAAAATCATTTAAAAGGCTTACAGAAAAAATGTAGCAATCTGTAAAAAACTCAAATTCTGTTGATAAACACTAAAGAACATCACCCATTACTTTGGAATAACATACCAAAACTCTTTTAAAAAGTAGAGTAGAAGTATTGGATGCATCTATATCTTTGCTTTCAAAACTAAATCACCAGAGTAAAAAATAACATACTTACTAAAAAGTAACCTGCACTCTTTTCTAAGCCAACAATAAAACGGAAGAGTATTTTAATGATTCTTTGATATTCATCTGGCCAGGGCACTCTTTTGACAAACTCTGAGAGCATGTAAACTAACTGTGGCTAAGAATTTTTTCCCCCTTTGAATTCCCAGAGCCTACTGGCATAGTGCCTTGTTAGTACAAGGCAAGGTAGTGGGGTGCTTAGTATTTAACATGACTGAGCAATCACAAATTTGTGTTTTCTCCCTTACAATTAAAGACTTTCATTTTTGTTTAGTAATCCCAACATTTAATACAGTGCTTATTATTAGCATATAGTATTTAAATAAATGCTGGTTGGCTGATTTTCCCTCCACAAATTAGTTTGTACTCACTTATCTGTATACAAGTGTATTCCTTCAGTAAAATTTAAGTTCCTGAGGGCAGAGACTATGTGGTTTTGTCTTTGTAACCCTAGCAACTGAGACACTTACATGATTTTTTTGTTAAGAGAAGAGAGGCAATGTATAGTAGATTAAGAAAATCTCTTTGGTTTTCTGCTTTTACAGAAACTGCCTTTTGGACATCATTATTTTCCAGTGGCTTGGTACTGGGCTCAAAGTCAAGAGACTTCCACCCTCTTTACATGAGTCCCTTCAGTTTAAAAGAGAAAAATTCTTGAACATGCTCCTGCCAGCAGATTTGGTCAAAATTTCTTTTTAAAACGTGATGGCTGATGTTTTCGTTGTGCTTCACATCTTACAAAGCACTTTTCTCAAGACAATCTTATAAGTAGTTTATTATTTTATGCCCATTCTACAGATAAGGAGAAAACTGAAGGTCAGAGAGGTTAAGGGACTTGACTTGCCTGCCCTCAGCTCCGCACTGCCGGCTAGGGAATCCGGATTTGACTCCTGCGCCCTTTCCACTGGCCACCCCCGTGGTTAGCTCCCACAAGAGCTTCTGGGAAATAGGCTCCAAACGCCAGGTTTACATGATGATCATCCTACATCAAGTTTCACACAGCCACTGCTGATCTAGGCCTTACCTACACCCCGCTTGTGGAATACAATCACCCTCTCCCCACGCTCTGGGCACCATTTTAATGCCCACATGAAAGGGGGGAAGCCAAACTTCCCCCTCGACTCTAGGGTGGACACGCGGGCCAGGAGGCAGGAAGACTGGAGGAAAGGTGGTCTAGGTCCAGGTACTCTTTAAAAGGTGGGGTTGGGGGAGGGGGAGAGCCACACCTGGGGCAGCTCCAAGACACCCCCCCTTCCCCAGCCAAGAAAGGAAAAGCCGCCCCCCCCCATGTCTCCAGAACGAGCTCCTCTGAACCTCGCACTGCACCACTCGAGTCAGACACACCCCTCATTTCCAGGGGGGTGTGGGTGCTGAACCTGAGCTCGAGGGGGCCTAGGGGCTTGGCGCCCATTTTGGAGGCGAGAGAAAAAGAGCCGTGCAGGGTGGGGAAGGGGGAGGGGAGGGGGGGGTCTCCGAGGGTGGGGGCGGGGGCGCGCGGGAAGGGTTGGCGCGTCCTCTCTCGCGAGGCAGAGGCTGGCTAGTCCGCCCGCCCGCCCGCTGCCCGTCAGGGTCGGGGGGCGGGCGAGGAGGCCCCGCGGGGATGGGGAGCGGACGAGGGGGCCTCCCCACGCGCGCTCTCTCCGGGGAGGCTGCTTCCCGCCCTCCCCCCTCCCGCCCCAATAGGGAGGGGAGGAAAGCGAAGGGAGGGGGAGGCCTGGCCTGACGAGGTATCGATCGGGTTCGAGCTGAAACTGACCGCCGCTTCCAGCGCCTCGAATCCCCCGAGAAGGGAGAGCCGAGCTCAGGCCAGGCGCGGGACGGACTGGAAGGGACTGGGACGGTGGAGGCCCTGGCCGACCGGCGGAGGGCCCCGGCCGGCCAAGGGTGGGGGGAAAGGCTCCAGAGGCCGCGCGGGCCCCAGCGCCGGCACGAGCCCCCAGGGCCGCGCGCGCCTCCATCTCCTTCCTTCTCCTCCACTCCACCTCCACCTCGGCTCCCCGGGTCCGCCCCCCCGCGGCTCCTCTCACCTGCACATGATCCGCCATTTTGCTCCATTCATGCTCCTCTGTGGTCCCCCCCTTTCCCCCCCTCCTCGCGCACCTCGGCCGGGGCCGCCGCCGCCGCCGCCGCCGTAGCCGCCGATACCACCACGGATGCGCCTGCGCGCTAGGCGCACCTCCCCCCCCCCCCCTATTCTCTACGCCTGTAGCGTAGCCCACCCCGAACTGTGAGAGCCACCGCGGCCGCCAACCCCGTTGCAGAATACGCAGCGCTGGTGGGACGGCGTAAACGCGCGCAACGTCAGCTACCCGGAGAAAGCGTTGAGAGGGAGGGCCCCGGGAGGAGGAAAGAGCGAGAGCAGTAGAGGGGGAGGGGGGAACAAAGCATTGTTTACATGGTTCTTAAAGGGACCGAGCATACACTGCAGCGGGCGGGCGGGCGGGCAAGTAAGAGTAGGCTACTGAATCGTGCAGCCTGCACTGCGCCCAGAACCCAGCGCGGGAGGAGCGGATCTTCTTTGTGAACCTGATATTGGAGACCCCAGCCCCATCCAGCCCCCTAGGACCCTTTATCTTTACAAAGCCTCACCCTATTAGATCCTGGTGCCTCTTTTTGATCCCCAAGCAAGTTGGGGGTCTACATCACTTCCCCAGTCAATAGTCAAACTAACCTCCTGATCCCCGGTGTGTGTGTGTGGGGGGGGGTTGGGGTGGTGGTGGACCTACGTAAATATAGGCATACAGTAATAAAATATTTTTCATGCAGGGAGTCGGAGTACATACTTTTCCGTTCAATTCAAACATTTATTAAGCGCCTACTGTATGTAGCCCAAGGTGACAATCCCAATTGGGATAAGAGATCCCAAACATCGTGTAGGTTACAATCCAATAAATGGGTGGGACACGTCCACAGGTAACTATAATGCAGTAAGAATGGCAGACAAAGAGGTAAAAGTCATTGGTGGGGAAGGGTAGGGAAATGCTTCTTAGATGGTTTGGGAACACTCACCTCTTGAGCTTTTCCAAACTCACTTCTCTTCAAAGCTTTCATAGATCCACCCTCCCCTCCGGTGAGAAACTCGACTCATATTTCACTGGAAAATTGAGGCCATTTGCTGAGAGCTCCCTCTTTCCCCTGTTCTTCATCTCACATCACTCAGATGCCTTCTGCCACTATCTCCTTGACGCCAGTCTCACATGAAGATACG
Source organism: Dromiciops gliroides (assembly GCF_019393635.1). NCBI lineage: Eukaryota > Metazoa > Chordata > Mammalia > Microbiotheria > Microbiotheriidae > Dromiciops > Dromiciops gliroides. The sequence continues at coordinate 540,962,810 of NC_057862.1, read as the reverse complement.
ACTTTTCTCCTTGTCAAGGCAAAAGTCCTCTACATCCACAAATGCTCTTTTTCCATCCCATCTCCCAAAGCAAATTGCTCTCCCCCCTTATCATCCCCACTCTCACTAAATCTATAAATTCTTCTTGCCTACTGGCTGCTTCTTTACTGGCTATGAGCCAGTGTCTCTATGTTTCCTCTCATTTTCAAAAAATTCTCACTCAATCCACTCATCCTGTCTATCTCTTTTCCTAGTTAAACTCCTTGAGAAAGCTGTCTACACTAGATGGCTACAGATCTTCTTCTCTCCCACAGTTCTAAACCTTCCATAATCTGGCATCCAACCTAATAATTTAAAATGAAACTCCTCTTTCTAACGTTAATACTGAATGCAACCCAGATTAGAAGGAAAGCAGAAAGGTGGGGAATTTTTTTTTTTACAGCAAGAGTCTCTGATACAGGCTTTATTTCACAAATATATAGAAAACTGAATCACATTTATAAAAATATAAGTCATTTCCCCAATTGATAAATGGTCAAAGGATATGAACAGGCAGCTTTCAGACAAAGAAATCAAAGCTATCTATAGTGATATGAAAAAATGCTCTAAATCACTGTTGATTGGAGAAATGCAAATTGAAACAACTGTGAAGTATTACCTCACACCTATCAAATTGGCTAATATGACAGAAAAGGGAAATGTTGGAGGAGATATGGGATAATTAGCATATATTGTCCTTTGGACCATGACATCTGGCTGATGTCATGACTTCTAGTGAATTGGATTTAAGTGAAGGAGGGCTGTGTAAGGTTATTTTTATATATATATATATATATATATATATATATATATATATATATATATATATATATATATATATATATATATATATATATATATCAGGATAACTGGAGATGGCCCTGGATGTTTTAAGGCAGTTGGGGTTAAATGACTTGCCCAGGATCACACAGCTAGTGTCTGAGGTGAGATTTGAACTCACGTCCTCTTGACTCCAGGGCCAGTGTTCTGTCCATTCTACCTACCATCTAGCTGCCCCTTAGACACTGATGCACTATTGGAGTTGAGAACTGATTCAACCTTTCTGGAGAGCACTTTGGAACTATGCCCAAAGGACTATAAAACTGTGTATGCCCTTTGATCCAGCAATACCACTTTCTTAGGTCTGTACCTCAAAAAGATTTTTTAAAAGGAGGAAGGGGAGGACTTATTTGTGCAAAAATATTTATAGTAGCTCTTTTTGTGATGGCAAAGAACTGGAAACTGAGGAGATGCCCATCAGTTGGGGAGTGGCTGAATAAGTTGTGGCATATGATTGTAATGGAATATTATTACTGTGCTATAAGAAATGACAAGCAGGATGCTTTCAGAAAAACCTTATATGAACTGATGTAAAGTGAAATGAACAGAACCCAGGAGAGTAACAGCAATATTATACAATGATTAACTGTGAATGAGTTGGCTATTCTAATTAATACAATGATCCAAGGCAACTTCAAAGGATTCATGATGAAAACTGCTACCACCTCTAGAGATAGAACTGATGGGGTCTGGTGGGCAGCTAGGTGGTTCAGTGGATAAAGTACCAGCCCTGGATTCAGGAGGACCTGAGTTCAAATCTGCCCTCAGACACTTGACACTAGCTGTATGACCCTGGGCAAGTCACTTAACCCTCATTGCCCTACAATTATCAAAACCTACTAATTTTTTTGTGTGTGAGGTTTGTTTGTATCTTTTTTTTTTACAACATGACTATTTGGAAATATGTTTTGCATGATTGCACATGCATAAATTATATCAATTTGCTTACATCAGGAAGGGGAGAAGAGAGGGAGGAAAGAAGATGATTTGGAACACAAAATTTAAAAAAAATGAATGTTCAAAATTGTTTTTACATGTAATTGGGAAAAATAAAACATTATTAAAAATAAAGTTACTGTTGATCTCTTAATTGTCAAACCCAACAGTCTTTTATTATTAGTCTTCATCTTTCTTGACCTCTCTCCAACCTTTGACACAGGGACTTTAACATAGGTATTGATTCTCTCTCAAATTCCCAAACTACTCAGTTCTTGAACCTACTCTTCTCCACCACACATCAGCCATACACAAAGATGGTCATATCCTTTATCTTTCCATCACCCACAAATGTACCACCTCTATGTTCAAAAATTCTGAAACCCCCTTATCTAACTGTAATATATTGGCTTTTTACCTCTCCCTCCACCTTCCCTTAGAAAAACCTACACTTTATCCCAACCAGGACCTCCAATCCCTTGACCCCTCAACTCTTTCCCAGTTCATCTCTCCTACACTAGCCACTCTCTCCTCTTCTCCCCATCTTGACCCCTTGATGAACCAATTCAATTCAACTCTACACCATTTTCTCTTGAATTCCTAGGTGCCTCATCAAATCACCAATTATACCCAGCCAAACTTCAGCCTTGCAACATTCCCACCATTTGTCAACTTTGCTTGCACCTACCCATGTGCTGCTGAACAAAGATGAAGGGAATCAAGGAACTATTCTGACTGGGTTCACAAATTTATGTTTCACAATCTCAATGGGTTGCTCACTGCTGCTAGGCAATCCTACTATATACCTCCCTTATCAAATCATTAACCCACTCCCCACAGTGGCTCTTCCAAACCGCTTCCTCTCTCCTCAAATCTCCTGTGGCTCATCTTGCCTCCAGTCTCTTCACTGAAATTCTTGCTTCATATTTTACAGAAAAAAAAATGAGGCCATTCTCCATGGGCACCCTCTTTTCTCTTCTCCATCTCCTATCACTTGGGTACATTCTGCCACTATCTCCTCCTTTACCACCATTTCACAATGGCCTTTCTCCTTACCAAGGTTAATAATACCTCTGTTTTTCAAATGATCCTATTCTATTCTTTCTCCTCCAATAGATTGCCAGCCTCTGTCATCCCCACCCTTACACTAATTTTCACACCCTCTCTATTGGCTCATTTCTTACTGCCTACAAACATGCCAATGTCTTTTATGTCCTGAAATAAAACCCCAAACCTCACTTGATCCTTCCATCACTGATAACTATCTTCCTATATAGCTTCTGCCTTTTGTAGCTAAACTATTTGAAAAAGCTATCTGCAACAGGTTCCTCCAATTTCTCTCCACTCATTATCTTCTTTTTTTTTTTTTTTTTTTTTTTGCGGGGCAATGGGGGTTAAGTGACTTGCCCAGGGTCACACAGCTAGTAAGTGTCAAGTGTCTGAGGCCAGATTTGAACTCAGGTACTCCTGAATCCAGGGCCAGTGCTTTATCCACTGCGCCACCTAGCCGCCCCCCACTCATTATCTTCTTAACTCCTTACAATCTGGCTTCCAACTTCATCATTCCACCAAAACTGCTCTCTCCAAAGTTGCTAATGATCTCTTGGTTGCCAAATCCAATGGCTTCCCCCCCCCGCCCCCCCCCAATCTTCATTCTCTTTGACCTCTGCAGCCCTTTGATACTGTGACTTATTTTCTCCTCCTTGCTATTCTTTTCCCTCTAGGTTTTCACACCATTCTCTCCTGGTTCTTCTCCTACCTATCTGACCAATCCTGTGTCCTTTGCCGAATTCTTCTCCAGGTCACCCCCTCTAATGATGTGTCCTTTATGGTTTTGTCCTGAGCCTTCTTCTCTTCTCCCTCTACACTACTTCACTTGAGGATCTCAACAGCTCCCATGGACATAATTACCATCTCTATGCTTATTATTCTTAAATCGACCTTTCTTGCCCCAGTCTCTCTGCTGACCTCCAATCTCACATCTCCAAATGCCTTGCAGACATGTCAAACTGGATGTCCAGTAGACTTCTTAAACTTAATATGTCCAAAACATAATTCATTAACTTTTCCCCTAAAATCATCCCCACCTGCCTCTTCCCTGCTGCTGTAGAGGGTATGTTGGGGTGTTCATGGAAGACTGGCACTTCTGGTATAAGGGTTTGCTGAGCCCTTTTCAGGACTGCTTGTCCACCTTCACCTCTCATCTATGGCCCCAAGAAGCTGTAGCATGCTCAGTGGCCACATCCTGGTAAACCATCTGGGCGGACAAGCTAAACCAGGTTGAGGGTAACTGACAGGCCTCAGATCTATCAGTGAGTTAGGGAGATGCCTACCCCAAGCATATGAAGACGTTCTCCTTTGGAATGAGCAAGTGAGAATTTTTTTTTTTTTTTTTTTAGTGAGGCAATTGGGGTTAAGTGACTTGCCCAGGATCACACAGCTAGTAAGTGTTAAGTGTCTGAGGCCAGATTTGAACCCAGATACTCCTGATTCCAGGGCCGGTGCTCTATCCACTGCGCCACCTAGCTGCCCTAAGTGAGAACAATTTGTTACAAGGGCCAGGGATTTGGCTGAAGCAGGTGCTATGGAGTGCTTAGAGCTTGGTCAGATATCAAAGATGATGAGGTGATCCACTGCATCCTGGGCCATTGCTTGTCATCCTGACTTCTCACTGGACTTCTGTGGCTCTGGAAGAGAGCATGAGACTGATGACTTTGTGCAACTCTGTCTCACTTAAATCCAATTCACTCAAAAGTCAAGATATCACCCACAATATCATTGGTCCTCTTCAAAAACATGAGGGTCAAACAACAAACAGAACAACAGAGGGCATTCTCTCTGCCTGTCTCCCATTCTTGGAATGCCCTCCCACCTCTGCTCTGACTACTGACTTCCCTGGCTTCTTTTAAGTCCCAGCTAAAACTCCCACCTTCTACAGGAAGCCTTCCCTAACCCCTCTTAATTCTGACTTTTAATTCTTTCCTATTTGTCCTGTATATAGTTCACTTTATATGTATTTGTTTGCAAGCTGTCTCCCCCATTAGATTGTAAGATCCTTGAGGACAAGAACTTTCTTTTGCCTCCTTTTATATCCCCAGTGCTTAGCACATGCCTGACACACAGAAGGTACTTAGTAAATGTTGATTCATTGATCATCCTTTCTTCCCGGATATTTATCTTCTTTAGTGCTGTGGATTTAATAATCATTTCTATGCAGATGATTCTCAGAATTTATTTATCCAGCCTCTTGACCTCTAGTCCCACATTACCAACTGCCTTTTGAACATCTCAAATTGCATGTCCTGTGGACAGATCAAACTCAACATATCCAAAACAGGACTTCTTTTCCTGAAAACCTTCCCCTCTTCCCAACTTCGATATTACTGTCAAGGATACCACCACTCTCTCAGTCATTCAGGCTTGCAATCTTTATGCCATCCTTGACTCATTACTTAAACTCACTCTACATATCCAATCCATTGTCAAGTTTTGTCATTTCTACCTTCCTGGTATCCCTTGTTTAAGTCCTATTTTTCCTTCTGACATAGCCACCATGCTGTAGTAGGCCTTCATTCCATGTCTCAATTATTGCCAATAGCCATCTAACCTGTCTCCCTGCCTCAAGTCTCTTCCCCAATCCAATTCATCCTCAACTGTTGTCAAAATGATATTCCAAAACCATGGGTCAAACCATATCACCTCCCTACTTAAACTCTAATGGCTCCGTATCACCTTCAGGGCCAAATATAAAATCCTTCATTTGGCTTTTAAAGTCAAACCTGACCACCTCCAACCTTTCCAGTTCGTTCCAATCTTCTTACAATTTACTGCTCTCTACATACTCTACGATCCAATGATGCTGGACATCTTGCTGCTTCTCACAGAGGTCACTCCATCTCTCAATTCTATGGCTTTTCAATGGTAGTACCTCATGCCTAGAATGTTATTCCTTCTTGTCTCTACCTCCTGGATTCTTTGCCTTCCTTTAAGATTCACCTCAAGTCTCACCCTATGCAAGGAGCCTTTCCAGGTCCTCCTAACTGCTAGTACTTTTCTTCTGAAAGTACTTCCCATTTACCCTGTACATATCTTTTATATATGTAACGGAAGTCCTAAAACCCATTAGCATGGCATTCTCTTCTTCTTGGTGGAGATCAATGGCCAGTGCCTGTGTATGGGGCAGGGCAGAATTGGCTAGAGCAGGAAAAATTAGAGTGTCAGTCTCTTCAAGTCTCTTGAGTTCTACAGACTCTTGAGGTGCTTCTCTTTTCCATTTTCAAGAGAGAAGATGGATGATGCCAACCCCACAGGTTGCTAAAGGAAAAGTCTGGGAAAAAGCTGGCATGAGAAGAGCTGGCAGTTTCTATCACGTCCCTGTCCCCAGCTTACTACATTAGATTTGGGGAACTTCCCCTTGGGCAAGATCTAGGAATCTCTCTCTTGGTTGAGCTGAATTATCTTGCTTCCAATGGGAGAGCTCCTTCACTCTGTATTGTCTAGTATATATTCTCCTTTCTATACTTTCCCTGATTTCTATTTGCTACCAATTTGGATAAATGGGTTTCTTTGCTAATTGCTATGTGTATTTATTGGGGACTGGTATTTGGTGGAACAGGAGGTTAAACCTTAGATATAGAACTTGGGAGTCCTGCTTCTTTCAATAATGAAATAGTAATCAAAAGTTAGCTTAGATCTGAAAATGACATCCCCATGACTAATAATATTTCAGGGAGCACATAGATATAATTCTAGTCTGGTATCCCCTCTTTGAGGAAAGCAGAGTGGCCAAGTATCTGTTCTAAATCTCCTGCTTCTCTCCTAGTAGGAATCAAAGGCTCTTTTGGAGAAGGGGGTGGGGAGAAGCTACAGATGTCTATTCTTCCCTTTCAGCTACACAACTAGGCTTCCATGTTATATGGGGGAGGGGGGGAATGGTCCTCACTATATACTTATTGTTTATATGTTGTCTTCCCCTTGAGAATGTGAGCTCCTTGAGGCAGGGACTGTGGACTGTGTGTTTTGGCTCTCTGTATCCCCAGCATCTAGCATAGTGCCTGGCACATAGTAAGTGCTTGATAAAACTTGTTGACTGAATGACTTAAGTTTGCAACGTTGAAGACATCTACTCTTTACTCTACCTCACTCCTCACATATAATCAGTTGCCTAAATGTGTGGATTCCACCTCCACAGTATCTCTTTCATTAGTTCCCTGGACAGCTAGGTGGCACAGTGGATAAAGCACTGGCCCTAGAGTCATGAGGACCTGAGTTCAAATCTCATCTCAGATACTTACTAACTGTGTGACCCTGGGCAAGTCATTTAACCCCAATTGCCTTAAAAACAAACATCTGCGGTCATCTCCAGTCATCCTGAACTGGACCCAGATGGCTCTGGAGGAGAGAGTAAGGTCGGTGACCTTACACAGCCCTCCCTCACTTAAATCCAATTCAGAGCAAGTTATGACATCTGTCATGGTCCTCTTTGATAACAAAGGACAACCAACAACAACCAACAACAGCAACAACCATCACCACCACCACTAAACAAACAGTTCCCTTCTCTCTATTCATACTGTCACCTCCTTAGGCCCTTATCACTTCTTCTCTGGGCTATTGCATAGCATCCCAATTGATCTTCCTGTTACAAGTATCTCCATCTTCAATATATCCTCCACACAGTAGCCTAATTAGAAACCCCCCCACCAAAAAAACAAAACAAAACTCAAGTCTGACCAAGTTCTCTACTCAAGAAACTTCTGTTGTTTCTAAGAACAAGTACAAGCCCCTTTATTTGGTAAAAACCCTTCACAAGCTGACTCCAGCCTTCCTTTTGTGGAAATTTATTTTGATTTGGGGACCCTACCTTTGGGCTGAGATTAGAAAGCCTTAGGCCCTCAGGGTCTCTTCTGTGTGGGAGGGGCTGGTGCCCCTCCCCCTCTGCTTCAGCTGAGCCCAAAAGCCCGTGGGCTGTATAAGACGCCAGGTCAGACAGCTGGGGAAAAAAAGCCCCCAGCTCCCTCCGACCTGAGCGGAGCTATCTGAAAGATCCCGGATAGCCTGTGCTGAGGCGCGGGATGCTCGAGCACACCCCTCCCCCACCAGCCACAGCCCTGGCTGGCAGATTAGCTTGGTGTGTGGGCGCAGGAAGCCCCAGGATTTGAGTGGAGAGAAGAAAAGGTATATATAGACCTGGGAGTTAGACAGCAAGGGGTTTGGACAGACCAGAGCGGACAAGGACAGAGCGGTTCGGTGGGAGGAGAGGAGGCGGAGAAGAGGACAAGCGGCGACTGACGAGATTAGAAAGGTTGGAGTGTGGCAGACTAGAGACATAGGGCTACAAGGACGCAGGAGAAGACGAGAAGGACTAGGAGCAGGGAAAAGAGAGGCAGAGGGCAGACTGACGGAGCAGACAGAAGGTTGGTGAGAGAGAAACACAGGGATTCAGCAGTGGCAGTAAGGAGAGGAAAGTTAGAAGCAGGGGGATTTACAAAGTGAAAGGGGCTCAGAGTTAGAATAAAGTGTATCGTGCCCTGAGGCTGGAAGCTGCTAAGGCCCTTATTGTATTAAAAAAGTTTGAAGCTAGCAGGTGGGAAAGAGACACACCCGCAATGCAGTCAGGTTGTACATTTTATTTCCCTGTATTCTTTTTTAAATAGCATCTCATAAATAAACTCTGCTTTGATTATTTAGTTAAGAGGCTTCTTAATCTTTAGCTTATCAATAGTGGACCAGTGTGGTGGAACTTTATAAACGGCCCACATTAAATTAAGTCAGATAGCCAAATAGTCACAAGCCCCAGATTAGTACCCCAGTCAGATTAGCCCCCCAAATTAGCCCTACTCAGTAAAAATATTTTACACTTTCCAGAATTATTGCAGAGCTCTCTCCTTCATCTACTCTGCAGTCCAGGTAAATTGGCCTTCCTTTTGTTTCTCACATGACATTCTATCTCCCACTTTCCATTATTTTGTATAGGCTTTCCCTCATACCTAGACTCCTGAAATCTCTAGCTTCTTTCAAGTCTCAGCTCAAGTGTCGCTTCCAACATGAGACCCTAATCAATTTGCTTTCCCTCTCACCAGTGTATATTTCAGACATGTTTGTCCTTCCTCAAGCTTCCCCCACTACTCTTTCCCCCCTCTCAGCTAAGGACCTCCATTCATAATTCATGGAAAAAAATTAGGCCATTTATTTACAACTCCCTCTTCTTCTCTGTTCCTCACATCACATCATTCAGATGACGTCTCCCACTATCTCCTCATTTACTACAGTCTCACAAGAAGAGGTGGCCCTTTACTTTTCCAAGGAAAACACCTCAATATACATGCTGATCCTATTCCCTATAGTTTTCTCTAGCATATTATCCCTACTGTCATCCCCACTTTCTCTCTAATCTTCAGTCTCTCCCTATTGGCTCTTCTTTCCTACAAACATCTCCATGTCTCCCCCATCTTTATTTAAAAAAAAATAACTTACTTGATCTTCCCATCCTTTCTAGCTATAATCTTATATCTCTTTTTGGTTAAACTCCTTGAGAATGCTATTTACACTAGCTACCTCTACTTCCTTTTCTTTCAGTTCCAAATATTCTGCAATCTGGTTTTCAACCTCATTATTCAAATGAAATGTTTTTTAAAAGTTAGTTACCAGTGATCTCTTAAAATGATGGGTTTTTCCTCAGTCCTTGTCCTTCTTACCCTCTTTTTGACACTGTTAGTCATCTTCTCTTCCTTAGTACTCTCTCTTCTCTAGGTTTTCAAGACACTGCTCTTTCCTAGTTTTCCTCTTGCCTGTCTGACCACTCTTTTTTCAGCCTCTTTTGCTTATTCTTTCTCCAGATCATATTCACTAGCCATGAGTGTGTCCCAACTTCTTTTCTACCTCTATACTATCTCTCTTGGTAGTCTCATCGGCTTTTATTGATTTATCATCTCTATGCCAATGATTATTAGATCTATATATCCAGCCCTAATCTGTCTCCTGAGTGCTTGTTTTACATCACTGTCTAGCTCACAAACATCTCAAACTCAACATGTCCAAAACCAAATTCTATTTTCTCCCTAAATCCTTCCCTCTTTCTAATTTTCCAGGATCCTATCAGTCACCTAGGCTAACTTTGGTGGCAGCCTCAGCTCCTCACTAGGACTCACTTCATCTATCCAATCTGTTGTCAAGTCTTGTCACTTCTATCTTCCCTTCACAGTTTCTATCCTATAGCCTCCTTTCTCTCTGAACACACACAGCCCTACTCTGGTGCACAATTTTATCACCTCTCTTGGGCTATTGTAGTAGCCTGGTGCTTGGTCTCCCAGCCTCATCTTACCCCACACTAATCCATCCTCTACTATCAACATTGTCTTCTTGGAACATAGATCTATGTCACTCACCTCACCCTCGTGAATCCTTATTACCTACGGTTTCTGAGGCCCCCTTCAACTCTGAGATTCTGTGACTTTACATTCATAACAAAATAATACAATGATAATAAACTCATACTTATATAGTATTCTAAAATTTACAAAGCACTTTCCCTGTAACAAGCCTATAAAGCAGACATAGGAGGCCTATGAACATTAATCCTTTATTTTTTAAACTTTTTTGTTTATTCTGAAATTAACAAAAATCAATAAACATGAATGTTTCAACCCACAAAGAGAAGTACATGTAATATTAACAATAGCTAGTGCTTATATTTATTATAGAATATATTTAATATAACAATTGTAAATTCTATTAAATGTGATTTAATATATAATATATTTATATATAGGTAGGTGCTATTGACATTTAACAGATGAAGAAATTAAGTCAGATAGGAGTTAAGTAACTTGGCCACTTACACAGCTAGTAAATATCTGAGGCTGGATTTCAATTCAAGTTTTTCTGACTCCGAGCCCAGCCCTCTATCTATAGCACCACCTAGCTGCCTCTACCTGTGAATATTATATATAGCTTGGTTTTGTTTTTTTTTAAATTGGGTATTAAATTTAGCATAGGACTAACACTGTTTGTCTGTAGTCCCTTCTGGGCTTCCTTTTGTTCTCTTCTGTGTATTTTTTGTTTCTTGTTGATCTTCTTTTCTTTATTACAAGTATCAATATTTTTGTTTTTACAGGTAAAGTAACCACTCAGGAGAGATTAAGTGACTTGCTTACAGTCACACAGCTAGTGTCAGTTGGCCTCCTTCAAGACTCAGTTCCAACCTCCTCTGATATTACATTTCAGTTACACTGTCTTTATCTTGTATGGCGATAGTTATTTGCATGTTACTCTCCTCCATTGTACTGTGAGCTTTTTGTAGAAACACATTTTTGCTTTTTCTGCATCCTTGGGGCTTAGAATATTACCTAGCCCATAGCGCTTGTTGACTGACTGACAAATGAGGTTGATCTTGATCCACCCAGATGTTAGGGCCCTCTACCCTTAAATTGGGGCAGCTAGGTGACACAGTAGATAGAGAGCTGGCACTGGAGTCAGGAGGACCTGAGTTCATCTTCAGACACTTACTAGCTGGGTGACCCTAGGCAAATCACTTAACTCTGTTTGCCTCAATTCCTCATCCATAAAATGATCTGGAGAACCAAATGGCAAACTATTGCAGTATCTTTGCCAAGAAAACCCCAAAGGGGGTCATGAAGAATCAGACACAACTGAAATGACTCAACCCTTAAATTAGGCTCAAGTCCTGGCATTGTCACTTCTTACATATGTACCCTTGAGCAAATCATTGAAATTCTCTAGGCCTGTTTCCTTTTATGACAAGAAGAATTAGACTTGGTGGCCTCTTATGTTTTGTCTAGCACTACATTTATGGATTGGGAGGCAGAGTGGTAGGTATAGTGGAAAGAACATTGGCTCTAAAGTCAGAAGATCTAGATTCAAATCTATCTGATGCTTGCTGCCTTTGTGACCTTGAGAAAGGTCATATGTGTCTTTGTGACCTTGAGCACAGTCACATGGCTCTTTGTGATCTTGAGCATGGTCACGAGGCTCTTTGTGACCTTGAATGAGGTTGCTTGGCTCTTTGTGACCTTGATTAAGGTCACTTGGGTCTCTCAACCTTCCTGGGTCTCAGTTTTCTAATCTGTAAAAGAGGACTTATCTAGCCTTTGAGATCTCTTCATACTCTGATTTTAGAACTTTAAGAGGATTTGGATGATCTTGTTTGTGAATTCCTTTGGTTTCATTGTATTAAATGCTAAAGATTTTAAGATTTTTTTTTACCATTAGTTTTGTACATTTATTTGATTTTCATTCATAATTATTGTTTATAATAACAAAAATTAGGAAAGATAATTTTCATCTTATCAGGTTTAGCCTGTTCCTCTAGTCATTCACTCAACAAACATGGATTTGTTAGAAAATCACCCTGGGCAAAATACTATACTAGGCTCCAAAGCAGATAAAGTTTAAATAATATTATCTTGCTACTATAGAATTTAAATCTAGTGGGAGTGGGTAAAACATAGGGTATCACAGCTAACTATAATATACAATACTAAAGTTAAGTTGAATTAGTTACAAAACAAAGTGATGTTTGAGGTCCAAGGAAGGAAGATTTTTAGTGATGAGGAGGAACAGAGAGGGAAGACTTTCTGGAACAGTTAGCATTTGAGTTGGACTTTAAAGAATTTTGCTAGGTGAAGAAGACAAGGGAGGGTCTTCCAGGTTCAGTTAATAGTATGAGCAATAACACGGGGGCACAGTGAAGTCTCTTCTGAGATATAGTTAGAAAAATAGGATGGCACTAGATTGGATAGGGTTTTGAATGCTGGACCAAAAGAGTTTAAATTCTCTTCAGGAGATGGAACAGAGACACTCAAGTTTGTTGTGGTAGTTGTTTTTGTTGTGATTTTTTAAAAAAAGCAGAGGTGTGATAATACTAGCTCTATTTGCAAGAAAAAAATATTATGGAATCAGTATGAAAGACTGATTCAAAAAAGTGAGAATGGAATTAGAAAACTCTGTTGGGAGGCTAATGTTTGTAACAAAGACCTGTAAAGAAGTGATAGCAGTGGGAACAGAGAGAAGGGGACAGATTCAGGTTATATCTTAGAAGTGGAATCATCAAAAATTAGTAATGAATTGAATATGAAAGGGGAGGGAGAAGGAAGGGACAAAGATAACTCAAAGGCTATCAAAATAGGAGAGGGGGTACAGGGTGGTATCAAAGAAAGAAATGGCAATTCAGAGCCAAGCTGAGGAAAAATGATTGATTGTTGGCTCTGTTTGAGACTTTGTTGAATTGGGGGTGCTGGGGAGACATCATGGAATGTCAGTGTTGGAAGGGACTTAAGGGGACATCTTATTTGTAACTAAAAAAGAATCTCCTCTTTGACATAGTCAATTAATGGTTATCCAACGTTTGCTTGAACATCTCTAGTCTCAGGAAACATCCTTAATGAGCCAGGTCTTTAAATAACTCTAATTGTTAATATTTTACTGACAGAGTTGAAATCAGCCTCATAGTTTTGTTCTCTTGGGGTAGGAGGAAGTATAAGTCTAGTTTCTCTTCTATATGACACCCTTTTAGATGATAGATTCAAGGCAGTTATTATGTGCCCCCCCAAACCCCCAAGCCTTTCAACCAGTATGAAAGATGATCACATACTTTTCTATAACCTAGATAAACTATTAGTAACATCCCTGTATTCTACCAGCCTAGTAACCCTGACCAGAAAAAAAAAACAGTTTAGTTACAGTGTCATGACCTGTTATTGGTCTGGGAGTGGTTTTAAAAGAATGGAAAGGAAGGGAAAGAGGAATACAGAAGCAGAGGGAAAGGGAGATGAAGGTTAGAGAAAATTATCTCACATAATCAGCTTTTATAAATAGATATTTTAAAAATTAAGACGAAGGGATTGGCTGACACTTGTACCTCACTTTCATATGAACTGGTTGGATACAGAAATATATTTCACTCAACAGGGAAATAGGAGGAAAAGGGGAGAAGGGGGGAATTAGAGAGAGGACAGATTAATGAAGGGATTAGTCTTAAACAAAACTAATTCTAAGGATGTACAAAAATATTTATAGGTTTTTTTGAGGTGTCAAAGCATTGAAGTCCAAGGTTGGCAGTGAGGCGTCATTTGGGGAATGGCTAAACAATAAATGTGATAGAATATTATTGTGCTTTAAGAAATGATGAAGGGGATGGTTTCAGAGAAACCTGGAAAGATTTTATGAGCTGTTGTAGAGTGAAGTGAATAGAACTAAAAGAACAATGATAGTAATATTATACAATAACAATAATATTATAAATAAACAACTAGGAAAGATTTTGAATTTCTAATCAGTGTAATGACTAACCATGATCCTAGAAGACTAATGATGAAACAATGAAACATGCTACTCACCTCATGATAGAGATGATATACGTGTGTGTATGTGTGTGTGTGTGTGTGTGTATACACACTTTTTCCTCTTTTCCCTTAGACATAGCCAATGTGGATATTTGCTCTGTGTGTGTGTGTGGTAGGGTTTTTATTGAGTGAAAATAATAAAATTTAATTTTAAAAAATCTTTTAAAATCTTCTCTTTCTAGGATACATGTCAGAATGTTCTTTCCTCTCTATCCATGTCACCAATTCTAAAATGGAGTGGTCACTTCCTCCAAAGTTTCTATAATTTCCATTCCAGCAACAAGTTCCTCCTTGTTGGTTGAGAATCAGACTCAGAATTTCATTTTACTGGTTCCTTCACCTTCTGAAGGAAAAAACATATTGCAAAATCAGGAAAATACTAGCTCTACTTTTGTCAGAAATCTCCCATCACCACTATATCATGACTCAATGCCAAGTTTTTTACCTGTTTCCTGAATTCTCTATTTCTTTTTTCTTCCATTGTAGTGTGTATGCTCTGATGACAATATGCTTCCATTTTTGCTTCTGATGATCACCACACAAATACTTTCTTGGGATAACTGAGCTTGGCTACTATCTTTCACATAGCAATCTTTGCTGGAAATCCCCACAAACCTTTTTATATGCTTTCCTCTACATGTAAATTTGTTTTAGTACACAATAGATTACTTTCTGCTGCATAACCATTTATATATCCTGTTTCTTTTTGAATATAACTTTCTAGAGCCATATTTTAGTCATGAGTCTCACCCCACCAAGTCTTGTTGATACTCGTGAAGTCAAATTTCCTTCTTTGCCTTTTGCTCTTTAGTTTACCTGGGTTGTTATCTAAACTTTGTATATAGACATCTGAAGCCATTCATTTCACTTCTGACTCCTTTCATGGATATTGTTTCCAGTGAATTTCTAGACATCTCTGCTAACACTCTCAAGAGAAAATGTAGCTACTTTACACTGTAGCTACTTTATGATACCTAATTTGGTGGATACACATAGGCAGTTTTCTTCTTATTCCTTCTTTTTCAGTTTAAAGCTCTTTGATTAGTTCTGCAAGGTTCCAGGCAAATAAACCCTTGCCGACCAAAGTGAAAAGCATGACTCTGGAGTCAGAGGTCCTAGGTTCATATTCCATTTCTTTCTTCAAAAAATAATATATATATATATTAAAATTAAAAAAATAATAATATTTTGGGGGGGTAGGGGGCAATGAGGGTTAAGTGACTTGCCCAGGGTCACACAACTAGTAAGTATCAAGTATCTGAGGTTGGATTTGAACTCAGGTCCTCCTGAATCCAGGGCTGGTGCTTTATACACTGTGCCGCCTAGCTGCCCCTCATATGCCATTTCTGATGCCTACTACCAATGTGACCATGGTAAGAAACTCACGGGACCTCAGTTTCCTTATTTATAAAATGAGATGGTGGGACTAGATGGCCTCTACATATACAATGCTGTGATATTGAGATCCTTGTTAGTAACACTTTTATCACTGGAGGCTTTAATTCCTATATTTTAATCTGTGATCCAAAAAGTTCAACATCTCTATAAAAGACTATCTCTATAGCCTGTAGTCAAATGACATGTTATTCTGGAGCTCAAAAGAAAGATCAGAGCTAGAGATATAGATTTAGGAGTCCTTCGCATAAAAGTGAGACAGCTTGGTGGTACAGTGGCTAGAGGACTAGACCTGGAATCAGGAAAATTTATCTTCATGAGTTCAAATCCTATCTCAGATACTTACTAGCTGGGTGATTCTGGGCAAGTCACAACTCTGCTTGCCTCAATTCCTCATCTGTAAAGTGATCTAGAGAAGGAAACAGCAAACTGCTCCGGTATCTCTGCCAATAAAACCCTAAAAGGGGCATAAAGAGTTAAAAAATGACTGAAAAACAACAAACATAAAAGTGACAGTTGAACCTATAGGAGTAAAGGAGATCATCAAAGGAGAGGTTGTAAAGAAGGAAGAGAATAGGCCTGAGTACAGACCTTTGCCCGCTAAATTAAACTGAGGTTCAGAGGGCTTCTTGATTTTATTGATCTTCCCCACCAATTAGCAGCATTTAGAAATGATTACTTTTTGTGGACGGTTGACAGCCACATCCAAAAATAAAAAACAAAAATTTTGCATACAAAATGTACGTCTAAAACCAAATTTAGTATGATAAAATTTTGAGGTACTGTCACCTGGTCTTTGGTCTCAAAATGGTAAAAAAAAAACACAAGGTTTTTTTTAAGTTTGTGGTACAGGTAAAGGAGGCAGATTTCTTTTTTTTTATTATTAATAAAGTATTTTATCTTTTTTCCGTTACATGTAAAGATAGTTCTCAACTTTTGTTTATACAAGCTTTCCAATTTCAGATTTTTCTCCATCCCTCCCCTCTCCCCTAGACAGCAGGTAATCTGATATAGGTTTTATATATATATATATATATACATATATATATATAATAACATTAAACATATTTCTGCATTAGTCATGTTATAAGAGAAAAATCAGAGCAATGATGAAAAACCTCAAAATAGAAAAACAACAGCACCAAAAACAAAAGAAATAGTATGGTTCATTCAGCATCCATACGCCACAGTTCTTTTTTTTTTTTTCCCCTGGATTTGGAGATCCTCTTCTATCATGAGTTCCCTGGAACTCTTCTGTACCATTGCATTGGTGAGAAGAATATAGTCCATCACAGTAGATCAACACACAATGTTGTTGATACTGTGTACAATGTTCTTCTGGTTCTGCTCATCTCACTCATCATCAGTTCATGCAAGTCCTTCCAGGTTTCTCTGAACTCCTCCTGCTCATTGTTTCTTAC
Organism: Dromiciops gliroides; assembly: GCF_019393635.1. Taxonomy (NCBI): domain Eukaryota; kingdom Metazoa; phylum Chordata; class Mammalia; order Microbiotheria; family Microbiotheriidae; genus Dromiciops; species Dromiciops gliroides. The sequence continues at coordinate 540,945,838 of NC_057862.1, read as the reverse complement.
AGCACAATAGAATTCCATTGTATTCATATACCACAACTTGTCCAGCTATTCCCCAATTGATGGGCATCCCCATAACTTCCAATTCCTTTCCACCACGTACAGAGCAGCTATAAATATTTTTGTACATGTGGGTCCCTTTCCCCTTTCCATGATCTCTTTGGAGAAAGACCCAAAAGTGGTATTGCTGGGTCAAAGGGTATGCGCAACTTTATAGCCCTTTGGGCATAATTCCAAATTGCTCTCCAGAATGGTTGGATCAGTTCACAGCTCCACCAACAATGTATTAGTGTTCCAATTTTTCCACAGCTTCTCCAACAAAAAATGTGTATCATTCTGCACATTTAGTTAATTACCTCACTATCAAGAAGTGGGAAATATGATTCATCATCATTCATGTGGTATCATGATTAATCATTGAATTGATCATAATGCTTAAATTTTATAGTGCTTAATCTTTATTTAAATCTCTTTATTTAATTAACATGCATTTATTTTCTATTCTGAGGTTTATTTTTCTATTCTTACTTGAGTTCAAATTTGGTCTTAGACATTCACTAGCTATATGACCCCGGGAAAATCATTTAGACTCTGTTTACCTCAGTTTCTCATTTGTAAAATGTGGATAATATCACCTACCCCTCAGGATTGTTGTGAGGGTCAGCAATATATTTGTAAAGCAGAATAATGACTGAAGTAGAGTATGTGGTTTATAAATATTAGTTATATTATTATTGTTCTTATTTTTTCCACTTCTCTTTATGCCCCTAACCCCATTTAAGAAGAAAGAAAAAAAAACCTTTTATAACAAATATGTACTGTCCCAAGTGATTCTCCAATTGATAAATGGTCAAAGGATATGAACAGGCAATTTTCAGAAAAAGAAATCAAAGCTATCTACAGCCATATGAAAAATGTTCCCAATTATTATTGATTAAAGAAGTGCAAATTAAAACTACTCTGAGGTACCAGATCATCAAAACCTATCAGATTGGCTAATATGACAGAAAAGGAAAATGGTAAATATTGGAGAGGATTTGGGAAAATTGGGACATCAATGCACTGTTGGCGGAGTTGTGAACTGATCCAACCATTCTGGAGAGCAATTTGGAACTATCTCAAAGGGCTATAAAACCATGTATACCCTTTGACCCAGCAATACCACTACTAGATCTGTATCCCAAAGAAATAAAAAACAAAAAGGAAAAAGACCTATATATACACAAATATTTATAGCTGTTCTTTTTGTGGTGGCAAAGAATTGGAAATTGAGGGATGCCCATCAAATGGGGAATGGCTGAACAAGTCGTGGTATGATTGTGATGGGATACTATTGTACTATAAGAAATGACAAGTAGGATGCTCTCAGAAAAACCTGGAAAGACTTACAGGAACTGATGCAAAGTGAAATAAGCAGAATTGAAACATTCATTATATACAGTAACAGCAATATTTTAAGATGGTCAGCTGTGAATAACTTAGCTATGCTCAGCAATACTATGATCCAAGACACTTCCAAAGGACTTATAAGGAAGAATGCTATCCATCTTTAGAGAAAGAGCTGATGGAATCTAAGTGCAAATCAAAGCATAGTTTTTTAAACTTTATTTTTCTTGTTTGTTTTTTGTCTGTGTTTTCTTTTGCAATGTGACTAATATGGAAATATGTTTTACAAGACTGTAAACATATAACATATCAAATTGTTTGCCTTTTCAATAAGGGGGGAAAAGAGGAAAGGAAGAAGAAAATTTGGAACTCAAAATTTAAAAATATATAAATATTGTTTTTACCTGTAATTGGAAAAATATTTTAAAATATACATTAAGAATAATTTCCTCATTGGCTGTGTCCCCCCAAAAATATATATATTTCTGTACCCTGAATCTATAGCTTTTCTGTCAGGAGGTAGGTAGCCGGTTTCATCATGAGTGCTCTGAAGTCATGGTTAGTATTGTGTTGATAAAAGTGTTTCCTTCCCCCTCTTTATAAAGAAGAGGATGACTACATTGAAGGAGTGTGCTTAGAATCAGTGCTTTATCTGCTTTTGCTTCTCTGCTCTCTTTTCTTTCTCTCACCCAGAACCCAATCACAGATTCTCTAGGAAGGCGAATTGGAAAAGAGCCATATTGAAAAGTCAGCTTTCCCCCACATATTTGTCTTCTAAAATTGGTTCTCTCTCTCTCTTTTTTTTTTTAGTGAGGCAATTGGGGTTAAGTGACTTGCCCAGGGTCACACAGCTAGTAAGTGTTAAGTGTCTGAGGCCGGATTTGAACTCAGGTACTCCTGACTCCAGGGCTGGTGCTCTACCCACTGCGCCACCTAGCTGCCCCAGTTCTCTCTTTCTGTGGTCTTTACCTGAAGAGAATCTGGAACTACATGTATCCTTTCTCAGAACAAGAATGAAGAAGGAAGGAAGTCTGTTCTCTTTCAATCTCTCCACCTTGGCTACATCTTAGACTTTGCCATCATCAAAAGGTTTTTCCATTTCCAACATCTTGAATTCTGAAATTGTTTTCTCAGAGTACAATCTATCACCTTTTAACCTATTTCACTGTCACATTCTTCTTAGATCTATTCTTTTTCCTTATTGGGATTTATGCTTTAAACTAGCCATAGATAAATATATTGAACAGCACAAGGTCAAACATAGATTCCCTGGGATACTACATGAGTGATATCTGGACAAGTTGACATTGAACATTGACTATTCTTTGGGTTTGGCTAATCATTGAGATCCTAATCTGTTTCATCATACCATCTTTTAGCCTATGTCTCTCCATCTTTTTTTTTTTTTTTAAAGAATAGCATGAGGGGGCAGCTAGGTGGCGCAGTGGATAGAGCACCAGCCCTGGAGTCAGGAGTACCCGAGTTCAAATCCGGCCTCAGACACTTAACACTTACTAGCTGTGTGACCCTGGGCAAGTCACTTAATACCAATTGCCTCACTAAAAAAAAAAAAAAAAGAATATCATGAGAGGCATTCTCAAACTTATAGCATCTCTTTTCTTTACCAATCTAGTAATACTGCCAGATTTTCTGAAATAAGATTAGTCTGGCATGATCTCTAAAAAAAATTATTGAGGCCTTTTTTTTTTTTTAATATTGCCAACACCTCCCCCAATATGCTTCCTTATTCCCCCTCTCAGAGAGCTTTTCCATATAATAAATTAAAACCTTTAAAAACCAAAAAAAAAAAAAGAAAAATAAGAGAAAATCACCTTCAAAGATAAATACTTTTTAAAAGTCTGAACATATGTGAAATGTTCCATAGTTGTAGATATTATACTTCTGCAAAAGGGTGGAGTAAGAGTGCTTTCTCATATCTCTTTGATGGAGCCATATCTGTTCTTTGTTATTTTACAATATTTACTTTTCATTTTTTGTGGTTGTTCTTTTCTTTACATTGTTGTAGTCATTGTGCTTACTTAACTTTTTATCATTTTATGTAGATCTTACCATGTGTTTTTATATTCATTGAATTTGTCATTTCTTACAGCACAGTAATATTCCATTACATTTATTACCAAAATTTGTTTAGCCATTCCCCAGCTGATTGATATCTACTTTGTTTCAAATTCTTTGCTACCACAAAAAGTACTGCTATAAATATTTTGGTGCATATGGGACTTTCTCTTAATCAATGACTTCCATGGGATATAAGCCTAATAATATAATCTCAGGATCTGAAGGTATGGATGTTTTGGCCACTTTATTTGTGTCATTCCAAATTTTGTTCTAAAATGATTGCACTGATTCATAGCTCTATCAACAATATACCAGTGTGCCTATTTTCCCCACAGTCTTTTCCAGCATTGACCACTCTCATCTTTTGTTCTTTTTCAATTTGAAAATAGGAAGTGAAACTTGGGAGTTGTTTTGATTTTTTTTTTAACTGTTAGGGATTTGGAGCATTATTTCATATTGTTGTTAATTATTTCTAAGTATTTTGAGAACTGTTTGTTTATAGTTTTTGTTCATTTTTCTCTTAGGGAATGGTTTTTGCATGATTTGTTCTTGATGAAGTCATGCTGAATTCTTTTTTACATATTCATTAATCAACCTTAGCTAGAATTTTGCTAGAAAAAAGTCAACTTCACTGGTCTATAGATTAATAAATCTATTCTTTTATCTTTTTTAAAAATAAAATTTTATTGATATTTACTGTTTCTTATTCATCATAGTATCCAATGTATCACTTCCCTTCTCCTTACCCAAGAACCGCCCCATTTGATAAATAGTATTTTTTAGAGAGGGAAAAAAATCAGCAAAACTGATTGATACATTGAAAAAAGTCTGAATACATGTTCATTGTGTAACACCTATGGACTTCCCACCTCCGCAATGGGTTAGGGTTGGTAGGGTATCTTCTCATATCTCCATTGATCTTTATAATTTTGTTTTATTTATATTTTGATTTTTTTGGTTTCTCATTTTAAAAATTTACATTGCTGTAGTTATTTTTTATATTGTTTTATTGGCTCTACTTACATCACTCTACATCATTTCTTATAGATCTTTCCATGCTTCTCTATATTCATCACACATGTCATTTCTTTTGGCACAGTAATTTTCCTTTACAATGAGGTGACATAATTTGTTTAGCCATTCTCAAATTAATAGACATTTACTTTATTTACAATTTTTGGATATCAGAAAAAGTGTTGCTATAAATATTTTGGAGTATATGGGGCCTTTTTTCCCTTATTGATGGCTTCCTTGGGGTACAAGCTTGGTGATATATCTTGGATACTAAATCTTTATTAGAGAAATTTGATAAAAATAGTTTCCTCCTTTCTACCCCTTCCTTTCTTATCCTAGGTGTGTTAATTTGTCTGTGTATGAGCTTTTCAGTTCCAAGCAATCAAAGTTATGTATTTTATCTTTTGTAGTTGTATCTATCACTTGTTAAGAATAAATCTTTTACCTATAGCTGTGAGAGGTACATATTCCATTTCTCTTCTATTTTAAAAAATAATATGATCTTTAATATTAAGGATACATATCCATTTAGAATGTATTGTGGTATGTGGTTTAACATGTTTATCTGAGCCTAATTTCTGCCATACTACTTTCCAATTTTCCTAACACTATTTTTTTTTTTATCAAATAGGGAATTTACCCCTAGGTAACTCACATTTTCCATTTCATCAAACACTGGATTATTGAATTCTATTTTTTCTGAATCTCCCTTGTCAAGTCTGTTCTATTGCGCTATCTCTCTGTTCTTTAACCAGTACCAGATGGTTTTGATGACTATTGCTTTATAATATAGTTTGAAGTCTGGAAGTACTATTCCCCCTTCATTCTTATGTATTTTAATTATTCCTTGATATTCTAGACATTTTTTTCTTCCAAATGAATTTATTATTATTTTGTCAATTTCATGAAAGTATCCACTTGGTTTTTGATTGGCATAGTATTAAAAGTATAAATTAATTTTGGTTGTATTGTCATTTTTATTATATTGGCACAGCCTAACCATGAGCACTGAATACTCCATTAGTTATTTAAGTTGTTCTTTATTTCTTTATGGAGAGCTTTGTAATTGAATTTATACAAGTTTTTTGTGTGCTTTGGGAGGTTGTTCCCCAGATATTTTATGCATTTTATAGTTATTTGGAATAGAATTTCCCTTTCTGTTATTGCTTCTTATGTTTTGTCATTATTACATAATAATGCTATTGATTATTTTTTTTATTTTTTTAAGTGAGGCAATTGGGGTTAAGTGACTTGCCCAGGGTCACACAGCTAGTAAGTGTTAAGTTTCTGAGGCCGGATTTGAACTCAGGCACTCCTGACTCCAAGGCCGGTGCTCTGTGCCACCTAGCTGCCCCAATGCTATTGATTTTTGAGGATTTATTTTGTTGCTTACAACTTTGTTAAAGTTATAGTTCCAATTAATATTTTTGCTGATTCCCTGGAGTTTTCCAAATAAGCCACCATGTCATCAGCAAACAGGGATAGTTTTATCTCCTTTTTAACCTATCCTTATTCCTTTGATTCCTTTTTCTTGACTTATTGCTATTGCTAATACTTCCAGAACTCTACCAAATAATACTGGGAAGAGTGGGCATCCTTGCTTCATTCTCATATTTACTGGAAAAGGTTCTAGTGAATCTACATTGTGTATGATGCTTGCCTTCAATGCTTTTTATGATATTTAAGCAATATATTTCAATGCCTATACTTTGTAGGTGTCTTAGCATAAAAGTGTTGTACTTTGTCAAAGTATTTTTTTTAATCTATTGAGATAATCGTGTGATTTTTGGATGCTTTGGTTTTTAATATGATTAATTATGTTGATTGTTTTCTAATGTGGAACCAGACTTGTATCCCTGGCATAAATCCCACAATGATTTATCATTGTATTTGGTTTGATGGGATTTTGTTTAAAAATTTGCAGTCAATGTTCATTAATGATATTGATCCACAGTTTTCTTCCATGTTTTATGTTTCCCTGGTTTGGGTATTAGGACTATGCTTTTCTCATAAAAGGATTCTGGTAGGGTGCTTTCTCAAATTTTCAGAATAATTTGTGAAGTATGGTACTAACTGTTCTTTAAAAGTATAATAAAAGGGGCAGCTAGAAGGCACAGTGGATAAAGCATGGGCCCTGGATTCAGGAGTACCTGAGTTCAAATCCAGCCTCAGACACTTAACACTTACTAGCTATGTAACCCTGGGCAAGTCACTTAACCCCAATTGCCTCACCCCCCCCCAAAAAAAAAAAGTGTAATAAATTCTCCTGTGAATTCTAGGTTCAGGAATTGTTTTCTTCAGTAGGTCCTTTGCAATTAGATCTATTTCCTTTTCTGAGATCAGGTTATTTGGGATCTCTATCTAGTTTTCTGATAGTTCTACTCTCTTATCTTTATGAAAATGGAGACATTTATTTTTTTCTCTAATCCTACTGCATTTCTTCTGTTCTCTGCCATCTTTAAAAGATTATTGGGGTGGGGCCGCTAGGCGCTGGATAGAGAGCTGGCCCTGGAGTCAGAAGTACCTGAGTTCAAATCTGGCCTCAGACACTTGACACTTACTAGCTGGGGGACCCTGGGCAAGTCACTTAACCCCAATTGCCTCACCAAAAAAAAAAATATATATATATATATTGACAATGACTCAGCATATACATTACCAATCCTGCAATGACTTGAAATCAAAGCTTTGATGCTTTAAACTCATCCAAAGTGACTGAGCCCTAGTTCCTTATTTATTGTGGGTTTCAACTGCATTTTTGTTCTATTCTTTTTAGTTCAAGAATCATTCTTCTTGGCAGGGAAAACAAGAAAGATAAAAGTTAGATGTCTTCTCTCTGACATATATCATCACGATCATTATCATCATCCCAACTACTCAGAAATAACAGTACTTTGATTCTCCTAATTTTTCTTCAATGAAGCTTTTAAAAGAAACCCATTTTGTTGATCTCGGCTTTCAGACCCACCTCAGCTTATTTTAAGCTTTAGTAACCCAAATTTTCCTATAGACAACTTAGTTAAATTTAATTCAATAAATATTATTAAGTGCTTATTATGTTCAAGGCATTCTGCTAGGCCCTGAAGACACAATTACAAAAATACAAAAACCATTGAAAACAAAATCACAAGTAAACAGTCTCTTTTCTTAGGGAATTTATATTCTACTTGGTATATAGAGACCTAAATGCAAGGTTTTTTGACCTGGGTAAGAAAGAACACTAATATCTTGGAACTGCTCAGAAATCACATCTCTGACTGCTTACTGGACATCTTTACCTGGATAGCCAATAGACATCTTAAACTCAATATGTCCAAAACTAAACTTTCCCCATGGAGAATCTTCTTGTCCCAACTTCTCCATTAATATTGAGGGTACTACAATCTTTCCAGTCATCCAGACTCACAATATAGTTGTCATCTTTGACTCTTCTCCCCTTGTCCCTGCGCCCCCATCCCTGCCCCCATCCAATCTACTGCCAAGGCTAGTTGATTTTACTTTTGTAACATCTCTTGCATATGTCTCCTCTTCTCTGATATTGTCAGCACTCTGGTATAGGTTCTTATCACCTCATGCCTGGACTATTGCAACAGCCTGCTAGTGGGTCTGTTCATAACAAGTTTCCCCCTATTCTGGCCCATCTTCCACTCAATTATCAAAGTGATCTTCTTAAAGCCCAGGCAGGTCTGATCATGTCACTCCACTTAATAAATTCTAGAGGCTTCCTTTAACGTCCAGGATCAAATATAAAATCCTCTGACATTCAAAACCCTTCCTAACCTGCCCTGCCCCTTTTTAGTCTTCTAACTCCTCTCCCCCCCCCCCCAAATACTCTTTTTAAAAAAATTTTATTGAGGCAATTGGGGTTAAGTGACTTGCCCAGGGTCACACAGCTAGTAAGTGTTAAGTGTCTGAGGCCGGATTTGAACTCAGGTACTCCTGACTCTAGGGCCAGTGCTCTATCCACTGTGCCACCTAGCTGCCGCTGCCCTGCCCTGTGCTGCCCCTCCCCCCCCTATACTCTTGAGATCCAGTGATATTGGTCTTCTTGTTCATTGTAGAAGATATTACATCTCCAGATTCTGGGTATTTTCACTGGCTCTCTCCCTTGCCTAGAATGCTTTCTATCTTCATCTCTCTATCTCCTCACTTCTCTGGCTTCCTTCAAGTCCCAGTTAAAACCCCCCTTCTATAGGAAGACTTTCCAAATCTCTCTTAATTCCAGTGCCTTTCCTCTATTGATTATTTCCCGTTTATCCTGTCTATAGTTTATTTGTACACAGTTGTTTGCATGTTGTCTCCCTCATCAGACCATGAGGTCCTTGAGAGCAAGAACTGCCTTTTACTTGTCTTGGTATCCCCAGAATTTAAGAAGGTGCTTGAAACATAATGAATGCTTAATGTTTGCTGACTGACTGAATGACTAGAATGCTTTATTTAGAGGGTGGTGGTTCCTGAGATGTTCTTTGATACAAGCCAAGGGTTCTGGGGGGTGGGGCGTGGTAAGAGGGGGATTGAATTCTAGGTAGGGGATAAAGCCTGTGGAAAGGCACAGGACAAGAAATAAAAGTCAAGTTTGGGGAACAGCTAAGAGGTTAGGTTAGCTGGATCATGGTGTATGTGGAAGGCAGTAATATTAAATATGTCTGAAAAGGCAGGTGAGAGTTACAATGTGAAGGGCTTTAATGGCAGGATGAGGAGTTTATGATTGATTGTAAAGGCAACAGAGAGCCATTGAAGATTTTCAGGTAAGGAAGTGATAGTCCTTTGTTTTAGAAAGCTTATTTTGTCATCTGTGTGGAGGATGAACTGGAGAGGGAAGAACATGTAGACCAATTAGGAGACAATTACATTATTCTGGGCTTGAATAAGGTAACTGTCGAGTGAGTGGAAAGAAGAGGATGGATGTAGAAGTAGAATTGACAATAATTTGATGACAAACTACAATTCCTGCAGAGGACTAAAGATGACGTATAGTAGCCACTTCCTGCCACAGAAGTAATTAAAATGCGGAATGAAATGTACATTTTTGGACATGGCCAATATGGGAACTTGTTTTGTTTGACTATGCATTATATATATTTTTTTGTTATTGTTGTTATGACTAGCATTTAGCAAAGTGCCTTTCAGTAGTAGATGGAGAGGGGGAAATGGAAGGGAAAGAAAATAGATGCTTGTTAATTGGAAAATAACCCCCCAAAAATTACATTTTAAAAAGAAAAAAAAGTAGAGTTGATAATAACTGTCAACTATTTGAATATGGAAGGTGAGGGAGGAGAGGGAAAAGTCAAGTCACAGCTGAAGGTTGTGTCAACTGAAAGGATGATGGTGCTTTTGATGGAAATAAAGAATTTTGGAGGAGGTTTTGAGGAGAAAGATAATGAGTTATATCTTGGGTATATTGAGTTTAAGATAGGACATCCAGGTTTAGAAGTTTAGCAAACAATATGAAATGAAGGACTGGAGCTTAGGGGATATGTCAGGGCTGGACATAGGAATATGGGAGTCATCTGCATGGAGATGATAATTCAACCCATGGAGGCTGATGAGATCACTGAGAAAGTGCAGAGAGAGAAAGGAAGAGGGCACAGGACAAAATCTTGGAGCATATTTGTGTCTAATGAGTGGGAAGTGGATCTTCAGCTAGCAAAGGACAGTGTAAAAGAGCTGCTGAACAGATAGGAAGAGAACCAAGAGAGTAGCTTCATGGAAGCCAAATGAGGGGAAAATATCCAGAAAGAGGAAGAGGTGGTTGACAGTGTCAAAAACCATAGAAAGGAGACAAGCTGAATGAGTAATGAATTTAAAAGGTCATTTGATTAATAATTAAATAGACTTCCGGGGTGGAGCCAAAATGACTGAGGAAAGGCAGTAAGCTCCCTAACTCACGACACAATCTCTCCAAAAATCATCCAAATAACGCCATAGGAAAATCCCTGGAGCAGCAAAACTCACAGAAAAATGTGCTGAAATCATCTTCTTCTTTTTTTTTTTTTTAGTGAGGCAATTGGGGATAAGTGACTTGCCCAGGGTCACACAGCTAGTAAGTGTTAAGTGTCTGAGGCCGGATTTGAACTCAGGTACTCCTGAATTCAGGGCCGGTGCTTTATCCACTGCGCCACCTAGCTGCCCCTGAAATCATCTTCTAACCAAGAATGGCTTGGAAGGTCAGAAGGAGGGAGCTGCTGTGCTGAGACAGGAGTGGAGCCCAACCCCACGGTCACCCTGACACAGATCCAGTCCCAGGAAGGCTTCACCAGAGAAGGAGACCCCCACAGCCTCTGAATCAGGTGAAGTGCCAGTGTTGTCTGGAACTAAGCTCACAGTCTGGTGAGAGGGCTGAGCCTTTGGCAGGGGGGAGACTACAGGGATCCATGCTGGTGCTGAGGCAGAACTTGGGTTTTTCACCCCTGCTGGGAGCCAGGAGGTAGACTTGAGTAGCAGTGGCTCAGGTGGGGGAGGGGCACAGGCTCATCAGAGCTAAAAACCACAACACACAAAACTAGTTGATTAGCAAGTTGGTCTGGGGTCATCTAAGGACCAGGGAACAGGCCAGGTGAGTGAAGAACCTGATCCTCCTTAAATCATACCACCTGGGACTTCTGAAGCTTGGGATACTGCAGCCTGGAAACAGTGCCCCACTTTAAGGAGCTAAAAACCAAGTAAAAGAAAGGCAAGATGAGTAGACAGAGAAAGGTGAGGACCATATAAAGTTTCTTCAGTGACAAGGAAGATTGAGGTGCATCCTCAGAGGAAGATGTCAACATCAGGGCCCCTATATCTAAAGCTTCCAAGAAAAATATTAATTGGTCTCAGGCCATAGAGGTACTCAAAAAGGACTTTGAAGATAAAGTTAGAGAGGTAGAGGAAAAAATGGAAAGAGAAATGAAGGTGATGCAGGAAAGCCATGAGAAAAAAGTCAACAGCTTGAAAAGTCAAATTGGCCAAATGGAAAAGGAGGTACAAAAGCTCTCTGATGAAAATAATTGCCTAAGAATTAGGATTGAACAAATTGAAGCCAGTGACTTTATGGGAAACCAAGACACAATAAAGCAAATCCAAATGAATAAAAAAATAGAGGGCAATGTGAAATATCTTCTGGGAAAAACTGCTGACCTGGAAAATAGGTCCAGGAGAGATAATTTGAAAATTATTGGTCTACCTGATTAATAATTAAGAGAGCATTGGTAATTTTGGTGATAATAGTTTCAATCTAGGTATTGAAGACAAAATCCACAGGACTGAAAAAAGTGTGGGAAAGGTAGAGAAATGGAGGTAATGGTAGTGCATTGTAACCAATTGTTCCTAAGAGTTGAACAAAAGAGTTATCAGAGAATACCTTGTGAGTTCTTATCTTAATGACTAGTGTTAGACCTTAGTCAAGATGTTTTGGATTCAAACCCCACCTCAAACACTTAATATGTGACACTGGAAAAGTTACTTAATTTAAACTCACTTTTTTTTGTTGTTGGTAAAATGGGCCTCATAGGGTTTTTGTAAGGGTAAAATGGGATAAAGCACTAAGCAAACTTTAACATGCTATATATAAATGTTAGCTTAATAAATGCTTGTTTCCTTCCTTTCTTTCCAGCTAAAATCCCTCCCTCAGCAAGAAAGCTCACTTTCCCTTACTGCAAGGGCCTTTTGGGTGAGATTATATCCATTTTATCATGTTTGTTAATAACTTATTTGTGTTGTGTGATGGAAAAATCCATCCTCTTCTCAATAATTCTCAGGAACTCAGCAGTGAAGTGACAAAGGCTCTTTATTTTCTTCTCATGGGAAGGAGGCACCCTAGTGTGCAGCTAGTGGGTGCCCAGAAAGGGGGTTCGAAGGCCCTGCTTTAGACCCTAGTCCCTAACACGAATGGACCCTCCCCTTTTTCATCACTGGTCCGATTACTCAACGGTTACAATCTACATGAAAAAACTAGCTAATCAAAACTCAGTATTCCCACCCCTCTTCCTTGTATGGGCATAACTCAGGAGTGGACCTTATACTTCCTTATATGGACACAACTCTGGAGTGGACCTTATTGGGACCAGGGCTCCTTGAACCATGTGATTGTGTTAACCTGAGGGGGAGGAGGGGATCTGAGACCTTTGTGCTACAAACTGGTCAGGAGAAGTATGACTGACTGTTATATCCACATTGAGAGGAGACAACTACCCATTTTCTCACATGTTGTTTGCATGGTATTTTGCCCATTAGACTGTGAGCTTTTTGAGAGCAGGGCTTGTTATTATTATTGTTATTTTTTTGGTTATGCCTAGCATTTAGCAAAGTGCCTTTCAGTAATAGGTGTTTAATAAAAGTTTGTTGACTTGATTTGACTTGACACACTCTCCCATTAGTACAAATGGAGTACAAAGAGAGAGTGGGCTCAAAGGGGTAACTCATAGCTCCTAGTTGCTGGAAGTCTTCTGCTCCCCTTGGAGGGTATTCAGGAAGTTCCCCTTAGATGTGTTGTAGCTTTTGGTTAGGGTCCTTTGGAGTCTAGAAGCTGCTTTTACTCACAGTGTCCAGTTTGTCCTTGGCCTGATGGAGACACCGATTCCAACTGCTCTTACTTTTTGGGTAAAGTCCAAATTCTCTGATCCAGTGAAGTTCATAAGATCATCCTCTGATCAACTGTGTGGGAGAAATGTCTCTTACCCCTCAAGAAATTCGTTCTCAGAGACTTGGTTGGAACTGTTCTATCCTGGTTTGACATGGTTACATGGTTTCTGAACTGCTCTGCTATTTTATATAAAACCCACAGGGCATGACTGAGCTTCTTCAGTGAACCCCAATATACTTCCTGTGTGACATAATTTTATTTTGCCCATTGGAATTTACTCCTTCCAAACTGATCATGTCCATTTTCTGTACCAAGTTAAAATGCTTTCAATGATAAGCTGATTCAATAGAGAAGTTCACACTTAGTTCATACCTCCAACTGATTTAGTTAGAAAGTCTGAACTCTCTGTAATTATTGAAGATGGGGTATGGAACACCTTTATTTCATGAAGTTAATACAATTATATACAAAGAAGGTAACTACAAGGTAGTTTTGGAGAAAGTGCAATAATAGTTGAAGGGATCAGGAAAAGATCTTTATGCAAAAAGATGGTATTTAAGCTGCATCTTCACATTTTCTTTCTATTTTTTTTCAGTCTTTGTGACTTTGTTTTATTATTTCTTGATGTCTTTAGCATACACTTGAGCAATTCTAATTTTTGAGTTATTTTCTTCAGTGAAGTTTTGTACCTCTTTCACCATTTGGTCAATTCTGATTTTTAAGGAATTATTTTCTTCAGTATTTTTCATTCCTCTTTTATTAAGCTGAATTAGATTCTGCTCACCTCCTGGGGTTTGGGGAGCTATCTGGCCTGAACTTCTGTCTTTTATGTCCTTCTGCTGCTTTCACAACTCAACGGGGGTATAAGTAGTCAGTGCTACCAATGTAGTGCGATTCCAGGAGAGGACTCTTCATTGTCCTCCTGGTCTATGTTCTGCTCCTTATATAGGTAGGATCCCTGTTCCCTTGTAACTACAACTGGTCCTCTCTGCCCTGGAACTATGACCTGGAACTGGGTAATGGAGATAGAACTACCCCATGGTACTCTATCCTGATCAGTGCTAGTTTAGGGATTCCTTTGGATCTCTTACTGACCAGATGTTCAGTCCCCTTACCATCCCTGAGTGGTGGGCTGCTTCTGCCACTGCTGCCACCTTTGAACCTTGCCCTTGAGCCAACCCTCAACCCAGTGTATACAGACCTCTCTTTCTATCTTCCTAAACTGCCCTGGGCCAGAAAACTTACTATTACTTTTTCTTGGTTTTCCCTCTCAGAATTTGGTTTGGTGAATTGTGGAGGGGTATGTTGGGAGAGCTTGGCAAAAATGTTGGCATTCACTCCACCACCTTGGCTCTGCCCCATCTTGAGCTGCATCCTAAAGAAAGACAGGCACTCTGTGAGGCTAAGGTAAGGAGGGAGTGTATTTTGGGCATGTAGTATGCCAAATATGAAAGTATAAAGACAGATACAGACTGTCATGTGTAAGGAACAGAGAAGGCAGTCTGGCTGTATCACAGAGTGAGGGAGGGGGAGTCATGTCCAATGAAGCTAGAAAGATAGGTTGAGGCTAGATTGTATAAGTGTATACGAGTTTAACAGAGGAGTTTATAATTTATGCTAGAGCCAATAGGAAGCCGCTATCAGTGATTGCATAAGGGAGTGACATAAATCTTTAATTAGCAAAAATTACTTCAGCAGCACTGTGAAGGATGGAGTAGAGGGCTGAGAGTCTTGGGGTAGGAAGTCTCTTGCAATAATCCAGACCAGTAGTGATGGAGGCCTGAACTAAGGTGGTAGCTTTGTGAGTGAAGAGAAAGGGTCAGATATAAATGCTGTTTTAAGTGTAGAAATTTTAAGATTTGGCAACAGACTGAATATGTAGAATGAAGACAAATAAGCAGTTGAGGATAGTGATGAGGTTATAAACCTAGGAGACTAAAAGGGTGGCAGAGCCTTTGATAGAAATAGGAAAGTTTAGAAGAGGAGAGGGCTTGGGGTGGGGGAGAAAATAAGGTCTTTTTGGAATATATTGAATTTAAAATATTTATGAAATTCAGTTTGAATTATTTAATAGGCAATTGATGAAGTGGGGTTGATGCTCAAGTGAAACACTGAGGCTGGATAAATAGATACAAAAATCATCTGCATAGAGATGATAGTTAAACCCATACAAAAGTATGAGATTATTGAGAGTATGTAGACCATTTATTTACATTCAAATGTTTCTGAAAAAGAATGCTGTTTTAGTTTTGATTCTCCCTTTCCTCTCAAGGAAGAGTGCTCTTTAAATTTATGTTAGGTTGCAAAGCTTCTTATTTTTGATAATTTATTAAATGCCTTTGTATTGAAATAATGGTATCATCTAGCTGATTATCAAAAGGCAAACCCATCAGTAGGGGCTTATATGCTATTGTTAGTATTGTTACTTGTAACCGTTTGAACCATTGAATTTGCAGCCTTTTTTATACCTTCCTCTCACCTAGTATCTTTCTGCCTCTTCCTTCCCCCTCTTTTTTATTTCCTTTTACATTTTATCTTCTTTATTAGAGTGTAAACTCCTTGAGTATAGAGATGTATTTATATTTGCTTGTATTTGTATTCCTAGCATTTAGTACACTGCCTGAGTTTAATAAAAATTCATAATCTAATTTAATGTAATCTATTCTTCAGGGGGTCTCTCTCAGGGAAGGGAAGAACCAATGGCAAAGTGGCTCCTTTTTTTTTTTTTTAAACATGAGGGTCTCTAACCCTAATAGTGCCAGATACTATGCTAGTTGCTGGGGGATACAAAGACAAATGACAGTACATATAGAGGTATATGCTAAAGAGACACAAAGGATTGGAAAAGGCAATAGCAACTGGGGGGAGGGGAGAATCAGGAAAAACTTTATGTAGCAGTTGGCATGTAATTTAGCAACTGATTGGCTATATTGAACGAGGAAGAGGAGAGGTTGAAAATGACTGAGGTTAAGAACCTTATTGGAAGAATAGTAGTTCCTTTTCCAGAAAAAGTTTTTTTTGGGGGGAAAGATAAGAGTTCTATTTTAGATGCTTTGAGTTGGAGATGGCTAAAGGACATCTACTTTATAATGTTCTGTAGGTAGCTGGGCTGTGAGACTGGAGCTCAGGAGCGAGATTAGGACTGGATATATAGCTCGGGAAAATAATTTTCATAGCGGCAAAGTGAGCCAAAAAGTGAGCCAAGAGAGAAAGTGTAGAGTGAGAAGCGAAGAGGCCTTAGGACAAAGCCTTGGGGGCATACCTACAGTTAGAGGGTATAGCATAATTATCTAATAAAAGAGAGTGAGAAGTAGTTAGAGAAGTAGGAGAACCAAAAGAAAGGAAAATCATATACACATGAAATCAAGTAGGATAGAATATTTAGGAGATGAAGTCTGTTACCAGGGTCAAATGAAAACTAAGGAAAAAGTTATTGTTCTGTGCAATGCTTATCAGGTGCTTAGCAGATTTGAAGATTATGCAAAGATAGGAAGGATCCTTAACCTGTATTAGATAGTAGAATTAAGGATTCAAAAAGATCTTCACCTGTTAGAATGTTGAACCAAATCTAATAATTAGAAATTTAATGAGATAAACATAGAGTCTTCCATTTGAACTCAAGTGGGTTCAAAAAAATCAGCTTTATAAGTCAAGAAGGGGGAGGACTGGTTAGATAGAAGTTCATCTGCAAATGAGCTTTTAGTCGGACTGCAAACTTAATATGATTTAACAGTGTGATACGGCAGCCAAGGAAACTAATGTTTCCTTCCAGGGATAAGGATATGATTATCCTGCTACATGCTGCCTTAGAATGCATCTGGAACACTGAGTTCAGTTTCATGTACCACATTATAGGAAGTGCATTGATAAGCAGGATTGGGTCCAAAGGAGAGCAACCAGTATGATGAGTGACATATGAGGTTTGGTTAAAGGAGCAGTGAAAGTTTAGCCTGAATATGAGAAGATTTGGTGGGGACCTGAAAGCTACATTTAAGTATTTGTAGGTGGTGCAGTAGATAAAGCACTAGTCCTGAAGTTGGGAGGACCTAAATTCAAATCTCACCTGAGACACTTTCTAGTTGTGTGTCCCTGGGCAAGTCACTTAACTCCAATTGTCTTTAACACCTGGGCCATCTCCAGTTGTCCTGATAACATATCTTACCACTAGACCCAGATGGCTCCAGAGGAGAAAGTGAGGCTGGTGACTTTCCACAGTCCTTCCTCACTTAAATCCAATTCAGTGTAAGTCATGACATCTCTCATGGTCCTCTTCAAAAATGAAGGACAAACAGCAAGGATTGTTATGTGGAAGGGGGAATTTGTCTTGTTCTCTTTTGCCCTAAAGCAGAGGTGTCAAAGAGCTGCAGCCCGAGGCCCATTGCTGCCCACAACACTCTGAAACCAGGTGTTTTCCCCAAACACATTAAAATTTAAATGAAAAATATTTAACAAAAACATAAGAATACAATGGAACATAGATAATTTAGACAAATAATATTAGATTAGATGGTTAATGTTAATTGATTTTCTAATCCATTATGCCTCCTATTTGAATTTGATACCACTGACAGGCTAAACTAGGGAATAAAAGAGATAGAAGTTGAAAAGCCTTAAATGTAGGTTTTATAT
Organism: Dromiciops gliroides; assembly: GCF_019393635.1. Classification (NCBI taxonomy): domain Eukaryota; kingdom Metazoa; phylum Chordata; class Mammalia; order Microbiotheria; family Microbiotheriidae; genus Dromiciops; species Dromiciops gliroides. The sequence continues at coordinate 540,928,173 of NC_057862.1, read as the reverse complement.
AAGGAAAAAGTTCCTAATAGTCAAATTATAAATCAAATTGGCATGGATTGTTTTGGGAGGCAGTGAGTTTCTCTTCATTGGACGTCTTAAAAAAATAGCTACTAGCCTAGTAGCCCAGCGGTGGGAGGAGGAGCGTCGAGGCCCAGCAGCCCTGCTTGAGAAGAAGCGGCCGAGGCCTTTTCCCTCCGACCCCAGACCCTAGTCACTCCCACCGGTGCTCGCCTGTGTGTGGAGAGAGGGAGCTGATCCACACTTGCAGCCAAGATGCCCAAGAGGAAGGTCAACTTTGCAGAAGGGGAAGTAAAGGAGGAGCCCAAGAGGAGATCTGCCAGATTGTCAGCTAAACCAGTCCTTACAAAGGTTGAACCCAAGCCCAAAAAGACAGCAGGGAAGGATAAATCTGAGGACAAAAAAGTTCACACAAAAGGGAAAAAAGGAGCAAAAGGAAAACAAACTGAAGCTACTAACCAAGAAGAAAATAAAGATGAATTGCCTGCAGAAAATGGAGAAACTAAAAATGAAGAGGTTCCAGTCTCTGATTCAGCAGGAGAAAAAGAAACCAAATCTGAATAACATCTTATAACCAAGTCTTTTAACAATTGTTCCTGTTACCTCCCTTCTTGTACAATTCAGAGGAATATTTTTATCAACGATTTTGTAAATGCCAGTTTTTTAGTAGTTCTAGAAACACAATTTTTAAGGAGGCAATCCCACCTCATCACATTAATTTTTTAAAACATTTAGATAAGTGTGAGCCAATCTAAAGTGGCTTTATTTAGAGTCCTATTTAAAGAGGTAAAATTGTGTGCTGGTTGTCAGTTGGTTTTTATTTGTTTGTTTTAATACAACCATAAATTAATAGAATGTTGGTTAGGAAGATGTTGCATTCTTGTGCATAGGATGAACATTCCATAGACAGTTTTTACATTATATTAAATGAAGCATAAATAACAATTTGGAGTTGTGACCATGAATTTTAAAGTTCTTATTTTAATTAATCTGTATCCATCTTGTCTTTCAGTTTCCTAAATAAATTGTTTCCTAAATAAAACTGCCCCCTGATGTTGGATCTCCCTTTCAAAATTGTGTGCTATGTGTGACATTGTCATCTTTGGTAGTGGTGGTACAATTTTTTTTCCAGTAATTTTGTGAATGTGCTATAAAAGACTGGAAAATGTGTATAATGAGTATAGTTTTCTCAAATATAGAATTAGTATAATTTTGCTTTGTAAAAGACATAATACCTTATCCATATTCAGGATGCTGGTATTTGATAACCTCTTTTTAGGGAGAGTTGCCTCCAAATTTAAAATAAGAAAGTCACTGGAATAACAGTTTAGAAAAGAATTACAACTACATAATTTTTAGACTTTTCTAGCATTTTTTAAATGTACAATTTATTCATAGTGTCTATGTACTGATGACCAAATGAACTAATAAAATCTTGATTATAAAAGAAAAAAAATAGCTACTAGTCATGCTTGCAAAAGTGGAATGTTCTTCAGGTATGGCTTGGAATAGATGGTCACTGAGACCTCTTCCAACTCTTGAAATGCTGCGAAATTCTATGAATTCTTGTTTCCCTCACCACATACTGGTTGCTATTTTCCATAGGATTTAGCTCTTGGCTCCCATTTTGAGGCCTTAAAAAATGGAATTTTATTGGAAACTTCTAAAGCCTATTTGAGCCTTATAATTGACCTTGGATTGCCACCAGCAATGGAAATGTGGTGGTCGTATGTACTTCTTCCAGTCTCACTGAATAGAACCTTGAGGTTAACCGAGCTTGGAAATCATCCATTAGCAAATAGTAGAGGTAAGACAGAGAGTGTGTAGGGGGTCTCATAGTGAAGGACGAATTAAGGGAGAAGAACGTGGTGGGAATGAGAGTAGTCCACAAAACTGACTCTGGAATTTTCTTCCTCTACTATTTCTATCCAAACCTAATGTGGGATGGAATTAGGGTCAAATTGATTGTGAGTTGTCCCAAAAGAATTATAAGACTCAGTGACTCAGTTTCCCAAGTTTTATTGCAATACTGTGGGTGATCACAGGGAGAGAACCAGAAAAGTGGAAAGGTATCTCTCAAATAATGAAAGAAAAGACAGTTATATTTATAGTATGGATAAATTGATTATCAGTCTCATTATAATAATCTCCACCTCAGGGAAGTACCGGGGAGGGCCTATCCTAATTTAGAGTTCCTGGGGTCCCAAGTCAACCCCTGAGGGGGGTACCTTTTTTTGTGGAGGTGTGTTTTTGGGGTTTATATGTCATAAGGTGAATCTGGGGACAAATTTGGCCTTTTCTGCACATGTTTCTTTCTGGTTCTCATGCTTAATTTCAAAACATCTTCATTTATCATTTATTTATAGTCTACATTTCTATAGCCTGTCATTTTATCATTGTTATATGACCTGATCCTTTATGTTCCTTTTATGGGTACTGATTACTGTAGGTACACAAGAAGCTAGGCCCTGACTTATATTAATGAAGAAGTTATCCATTAACTGGGGTCTGAATTCCTTTTAGAGCTAATATCTGAATTAGAGCTTGGATCTTAGGTTTTTCTGTTAACCCTTTTTTGCCTCCTACGTCAATCCTAGGCAATAAAAAAAAATGACCATTTGCATTTTATAATTTTTCATCGTTTAAAGAACACTTTTTGCATAGTAATGTTATGGGCCTGGGTACCTCATTTGAATGGACCAGGTTACCTCAGAGGTTTTCTGGGGTAAATCAAAGAACCTTCTCCTTGAGAAACTAAACTAAAGGATAGACACACCTAAAGAGATAAGTGGCACTGGATCAGTACAGAGTTAGCTCCAGGACCACCACCCTTCATTCCAGTCTCCCCCACCCCTCCAGGAGATAAGATTAGGTGTGACTGCTGTCCTTGTGGCATTAGGAGGACAGAGATGGCTTGAGAGCTGCCCTTCACCCAACTTCCCCAGCCACCACCAGTGGGGGATAGTCCTCCCCCAATAAGGGAACTTTCCACAGTCAGATGATCACTCCCATAGTCCTCTATAAAGTATTTCCCTGTTTACTGCTTGGGGAGATAGGTATCTCAGAGAGCCACGCCTCTGTGCCATGCCTTCTCCACATGAGAAGTCTAAGGATTTCTCTCCTGGTTTCCTTTCCCTAGCCCCTAAATAAACTATTATTTTATTCTAATTGGATGTGTGTGCAAGAAGGTGTAATTCTTTAAAGATGAATTCCTAAGGCCCCCATCCCAAACCCCCATCTATTTCCCCCATAACAGTAGGGTGATGCAAATGTTGTTATCCCCACTTTATGGATGAACAAACAGGCTCAGAAAGATGAAATGACTTGCCTCTAGTCCCATAGATGTTAAATATAAGAGCAGAGACTTTAACCAAGGTGCTCTGACCCAGTCCAGTGACCTTTTCAGATACTATTGTGTTTCTCACTGAGTTGAAGGATGGCAGGAGAAAGCAGAAACAAATTTGCTAAAAGCCAGGCTTTTCTTTTTTCTTTTTTCTGGTCGGGCAATGAGGGTTAAGTGACTTGCTCAGGGTCACACACCTAGTAAGTGTCAAGTGTCTGAGAGTGGATTTGAACTCAGGTCCTCATGAATCCAGGGCCAGTGCTCTATCCACTGTGGCTCATGTACAATATTTTAAAGATACTCAGTTTAAGCTAAATTGTGATGGGAACAAAACACTTGAGAAACAATAAAAACAAAAAAGAATTTCCCTCACCCTAGCTGAGAAAATAAGACCAATGCACAATAGGTAGAAAACAAGAGTCTAAAGAAGATGGATGAATTAAAATGCAGATAGGTGGCAAAATGAATAGGACAATGAAGATCTGAGTTAAAATTTTACTTCAGGCACTAGATATGTGACCTTGGGCAAGTCACTTAACCCTCTTGTGCCAAAGTTTACTCACCTGTGAAATGGGGATAATAATAGCATCTGCCTCCTATAAATGTTGTGAGAGTAAAATGAGATAATATTTATAAGGCACTATACAGGGCCTTCCAAAGGTCTTGGTGGAGTTTTAAGCTACATAATATTTTAAGATATCATAAAAAGTTTCTTTAAAAAGACTCAAGGGGCGGCTAGGTGGCGCAGTGGATAGAGCACCGGCCCTGGAGTCAGGAGTACCTGAGTTCAAATCCGGCCTCAGACACTTAACACTTACTAGCTGTGTGACCCTGGGCAAGTCACTTAACCCCAATTGCCTCACTTAAAAAAAAAAAGACTCAAGATATCTTAAAGATTAAAAGATGAAAGCTTTAAGATATTTATCTATTTATTTTGTTTTTTAGATTTTTTTAGTTTTCAACATTCATTTTTGTAGGAGTCTGAGTTCCAGATTTTTCTCCCTCTCTCTCCCCTCTCCTCAAGATAGCAAACAATTTGATATAGGTTATATATGTACAATCACATTAAACATATTTCCATGTTAGTCATGTTGTGAAAGAAGAATAAAAATAAAAGAGAAAAACCACAAGAAAGAAAGAAAAACAAGAAATCAAGTGAAAATAGTAGGTGTCAATCTGAATTCAGATTCCATGATTCTTTTTTCTGGATGTGGAGAACATTTTCCATCTTGAGTCTTTTGGAATTGCCTTGGATCATTGTATTGTTGAGAAGAACTAAGTCTATCACAGTTGATCATCATACAATGTTGCTGTTACTGTGTACAATGTTCTCCTAGTTCTGCTCACTTCACTCAGTATCAGTTCATGTAAGTCTTTCCAGGTTTTTTGGAAATATGTCTACTCACCATTTCTTATAGCACAATAGTATTCCATCACACTCATATATAACTTATTCAGCCATTCCAAAATTGATGGGTATCCCTTCAATTTCCAGTTCTTTGCCACAACAAAAAAAAAGCTATAAATATTTTTTTGTACATATGGCTCCTTTTCCTTTTTTTATCATCTCTTTGGGATATAGACCTAATAGTATCATAATAGTGGTATTGCTGGGTCAAAGGGTATGCATAGTTTTATAACCTTTTGGGCATGGTTCCAAATTGCCTTCCAGAATGGTTGGACCAGTTCACAACTCTACCAATAATGCATTAGTATTCCAATTTCCTCACATCTTCTCCAACATTTATCATTTCCCTTTTTTGTCATATTAGTCATTTAGCTAGGTGTCATGTGGTACCTCAGAGTAGTTTTAATTTGCATTTCTCTAATCAGTAGTGATTGAGAACATTTTTTCATATGGCTGTAGATAGCTTTAATTTCTTCATCTGAAAACTGCCTATTCATATCCTTTGACCAATTCTCAATTCAGTTCTCTATATATTTTAGAAATGAAGCATTTATCAGAAACACAGGCTGTAAGAATTGTTTCTTAGCTTTCTTTCTAATATTGGCTGCATTGGTTTTGTTTGTGCAAAACCTTTCTAATTTAATATAATCAAAATGATCCATTTTGTATTCCATAATGTTCTCTTTTTTGGTTATAGATTCTTCCTCTCTCCATAGATCTGACAGGTGATATTCCTTCCTCTCCTAAATTGTCTATGGTATCACCCTTTCTGTCTAAATCATGTACCCATTTTAAGATGTTGGTTTATGCCTAGCTTCTGCCATACTATTTTCCAATTTTCCCAGCAGTTTTTGTAAAATAGTGAGTTCTTACCCTAGAAGCTGGAGTTTTGGGGTTCATCAAACAGTAGATTACTAGTCATTTACTACTGTGTCTTGTGTGCCTCACCTATTCCACTGATACACCACTCTATTTCTTAGCCAGTACCAAATAGGTTGTTGTTGTTGTTTTTGGCAGGGCAGTGAGGGTTAAGTGACTTGCCCAGGGTCACACAGCTAGTAAGTGTCAAGTGTTTGAGGCTGGATTTAAACTCAGGTCCTCCTGAATCCAGGGTCAGTACTTTATCCACTGTGCCACCTAGCTGCCCCCACTACCAAATAGTTTTGATGATTGCTGCTTTATAATATAGTTTTAGACCAGGTACAGCTAGGCCACCTTCCTTTGCTTTTTTTTTCATTCATTCTCTTGCTATTTTTCAGATTTTTGTTCTTCCAGATGAATTTTGATATTTTTTCTAGCTCTATAAAATTTTTTTTGGTAATTTGATTGGTATGGTACTGAATAAACAAATTAATTTAGGTAGAATTATCATATTTATTATATTAGCCCATCCTACCCATGAGCAATTGATATTTTTTTCCAATTGTTTAGATCTGATTTTATTTGTGTGAAAAGTGTTTTGTAATTGTGTTCACATAGTTCCTGGGTTTGTCTTGGCAGGTAGATTCCCAAGAATTTTATATTGTTTATAGTTAGTTTAAATGGAATTCTCTTTCTTTCTCTTGCTGCTGGGCTTTGTTGGTCATATATAGAAATGCTGAGATTTATGTGGGTTTATTTTATATCCTGCAACTTTGCTAAAGTTGTTAATTATTTCAAGTAGTTTTTTAGTTGATTCTCTAGGATTCTCTAAATATACCACCGTATTATCTACAAAGAGTGATAGTTTTGTTTCTTCCTTGCCTATTTTAATTCCTTCAATTTCTTTTTCTTCTCTTACTGCTAAAGCTAACATTTCTAGTACAATATTGAATAATAGTGGTGATAATGGACATCCATGTTTCACTCCTGATTTTATTGGGAATGCTTCTAACTTATTCCCATTACATATAAAGCTTGCTGATTGTTTCAGATAGATAGTACTTATCGTTTTAAGGAAAGCTCCATTTATTCTTATGAACTCTAGTGCTTTTTTTTTTTTTCTGGGCAATTGGGGTTAAGTGACTTGCCCGGGGTCACACAGCTAGTAAGTGTCAAGTGTCTGAGGTCAGATTTGAACTCAGGTCCTCCTGAATCCAGGGCTGGTGCTCTATCCACTGTGCCACCTAGCTGCCCCTACTCTAGTATTTTTAATAGGAATGGGTGCTGTATTTTGTCAAAAGCTTTCATTGCATTTATTGAGATAATCATATGATTTTTGTTAGTTTTGTTATTGATGTGGCTGATTATGTTGATAGTTTTCCTAATATTGAACCAGCTCTGCATTCCTGATATAAATCCCACCTGGTCACAGTATATTATCTTGGTAATAAATTGTTGTAATCTCTTTGCTAATATTTTATTTAAAGTTTTTGTATTGATATTCATTAGGTAAATTTGTCTATAATTTTCTTTGTCTGTTTTGGCTTTTTCTGGTTTAGGTATCAGTACCATATTTGTTTCATAAAAAGAATTTTATAGGACTCTTTTACCTATTTTTCCAAATAGTTTATATAGTATTAGAATTAACTGTTCTTTAAATGTTTGGTAGAATTCACTTGTAAATTTATCTTATCCTGGAGATTTTTTCTTAGGGAGTTCATTGATAGCTTGTTCAAGTGCTTTTTCTAAAATGGGCTTATTTAAGGATTTTATTTCCTCTTCTGTTAATCTGGGAAATTTATATTTGTAAATATTCATCCATTTAATTTAGATTATCAAATTTGTTGTCATACGCTTGGGCAAAATTGCTCCTAATTATTTCTTCAATTTCCTCTTCATTGGTAGTAAATTTACCCTTTTCATTTTTAATACTGGTAATTTGGTTTTCTTTTTTTTTTCTTCAGGCTGTTTTAGACTTTTTTTTTTTTATTTTGGGCAGGGCAATGAGCATTAAGTGACTTGCCCAGGGTCACACAGCTAGTCAAGTGTCTGAGGTCAGATTTGAACTCAGGTCCTCCTGAATTCGGGGCTGGTACTTTATCCACTGCATCATCTAGCTGCTCCTCTTCTTTTTTTTAATCAAATTAATCAAAGGTTTATATATATTTTGTTGGTTTTTTTATAAAGCCAACTCGTAGTTTTATTTATTAATTCAATAGCTTTCTTACTTTCAATTTTATTAATCTCTCCTTTGATTTTAAAATTTCTAATTTGGTATTTAGTTGGGGATTTTTAATTTGTTCATTTTCTAGATTTCTTAGTTGCATGCCCAATTCATTGTTCCCCTTTTCTCTATTTATTCATGTAAAAGGATTTATAGTTATATTTATTATTTTCCCCCTAAGAACTGCTTTGACTGCATCCCATAAGTTTTGGTATGTTGTCTCATTATTGTCATTCTCTTTGATGAAATTATTGATTGTTTCTATAATTTATTGTTTGAAGTCATTCTTTAGGATGAGATTATTTAGTTTCCAATTAATTTTTAGTCTATCTTTTCATGGTCCTTTATTATACATAATTTTTATTGCATCATGTTCTGAAAATGATGCATTTACTATTTCTGCCTTCCTGCATTTGAAGATTTAAGATATGTTAAGAAGATTTAATGCCTTAAAAATTCACCAAGACTTTTAGAATATTGGGATACCCTGTACAACTGCTAATTATTATTATAATAAATTAAATTTTAAAAATTCCAATTCCATGTAAGAATAATTTTTAACATTTATTTTTCAAAAAATTTTGAGTCCCAAATTCTCTTTCCTTCACTTCCCTCGGAGTGAAGGAAACCAACCAATTTAGTATAGATTATACTTGTATAGTCATGTAAAACATATTTCCATACTGGCTATGTTGCAAAAAGACCGCCAAAAACACAGACCAAAAAAAAAGATTAAGAAAAATGAACAAAGAAAAAAAGTTTAATTCAATCTGTTTTGTTTTGGGGTGAGGCAATTGGGATTAAGTGACTTGCCTAGGGTCACACAGCTAGTAAGTGTTAAGTGTCTGAGGCCGGATTTGAACTCAGGTCCTCCTGACTTTAGGGCTGGTGCTCTATCCACTGTGCCACCTAGCTGCCTCTTCAATCTGTATTTAGACTTCATGAGTTCTTTCTCTGGAGGTGGGTAGCATTTGTCATCTTAATGCCTTCATAATTGTCTTAGATCATTGTATTTCTGAGAATAGCTAAGTCATTCACAGTTGATAATTATACAATATTGCTATTGCTATGTACAATATTCTCCTGGTTCTGTTCACTTTACTTTGCATGAGTTCATGTAAGTCTTTCCAGGTTTTTCTGAAACGATACTGCTCATCATTTCTTTTTTTTCTTTTTTTGGTGGGGCAATGAGGGTTAAGTGACTTTCCCAGGGTCACACAGCTAGTAAGTGTTAAGTGTCTGAGGCCGGATTTGAACTCAGGTACTCCTGACTCTAGGGCTGGTGCTCTATCCACTTCGCCACCTAGCTGCCCTGAGCTCATCATTTCTTATAGCACAATAGTATTCCATCGCAATCATATACTGTAACTTTTCATCCATTCCCTAGTTGATGGGCATCCTCTCAGCTTCCAATTGTTTGACATCACAAAAAGTTGGCTAGCTATTATTATTAAAAGGCCCTCTGTGGCTTCTGCTGGAAACACACACACACACACACACACACACACACACACACACAAAATAAAACCATCTTGGACTTTTCCCTTTCCATTTGAACCCAGAGAATTTCCTTCTGGAAGCAAGGAGAAGTGGAAGTGAGTCAAGAGACCTTGAACAGAAGAGATGACTCAGAGGGCTAGAGAGCCAGAGAAGTGAAAAGCTAGGGGGAGAAGGTATGGTGCTTAGTACCAGGCATCACTGTCACTATTCTGACCAGAGCTGAGCTCCCACTTCTAGTCCTGGTTGCTTCACTGAGGGAATTCTGTCCTCTAGGCTAGGGTTCCTTAAGCTTTTTTTCTTTTCATCATGGATCCCTTTGGCAATCTGGTGAAGTCTGTGTCCCCCTTCTCAGAATTATACTTTTAAATGCATAAAACAAAAGGCTGCTAAGTGGTGCAGTGGACAGAGCAGAAAGATCTGAGTTCAAATGCAGCCTCAGACACTTACAAGTTGTATGACCCTGGGCAAATCACTTTGTGCCTCAGTTTCCTCAATTGCAAAATGGGAAATTATTAATAATTATTAATAATTAGCACCTTCCTTCCAGGTGTGATGAAATAATGAGATTTAGCAGATACTCAAAGACCCACCTGGAGATTAATCTAGACTGATTGAATCAAGTGAGAGTGATTAACTGCTGATTAAGCCTACTTCAAGTTAACTGGATTGTAATCACACCTTGAGAACACCTTCAGAACCAATGGTTTGGATGATGCCAACCAATCAGCTTGAAGCAGTGTGTAAGGACTGCCTCTGTTCCAGAACTATAAAACGCTTCTACAGTCAGCTTGCTGGACAATTCTTGATTAAAGCAGGCTCCTGAAGGAGGGCTTGAGGAAGAACCCAACCAGGCTGGAACTCTGCGAGATAGGCTTTTTCTTAACTTTCTGAACACCTGTATGCTTTAATAAATGTTTAATGCCCAAAGACTGGTGCTGGTGGAAGCTTCTAATTTAAGGCGACCACAATTTATTATTTTTATTCTTTATTATTTTTTTTGTGAGGCAGTTGGGGTTAAGTGACTTGCCCAGGGTCACACAGCTAGTAAGTGTTAAGTGTCTGAGGCTGGATTTGACCTTAGGTCCTCCTGACTCCAGGGTCAGTGTTCTATCCACTGCGCCACCTAGCTGCCCCAGGTGACCACAATTTAGATTTTAAACATCACACAGGGTTGTTGTGAGGATCAAATGAGATAATATTTGGAATGTACTTAGCACAATGCCTGGATCATAGTAGGGGCCTGGCACATTTACTAGATGCTTATTTCCTTTCTAAATATATATATATATATATATATATATATATATATATATATAGGATTACAAAAGGAAACCAATTATACAGAAATAAAGGTGTAATTATTTTTCCTATGTAAGTGCAGGGACAACCCCCTGAAATCTATCCATAGATCCCTTGAAGGTCTGTGATCTCTAGGTTAAGAAGTGCTTCTTGTCTCCAGTCATATATTATGGACAAGGCAATGCATAAAATATATTGGACTAGGGCAGTGTCCTTGAGTCATTTAATTTTTCTGCCTGTGGGTTTCATTATCTGTATGGGGCTAATAATGTTCCTTCTGTTTACTTTGGATGGTTATTGTGAGGTGGTTGTTGTTATTCAGTTGTGCTTGACTCTTCGGGACCCCATATGGGATTTTCTTGGCAAAGATACTGGAGTGGTTTGCCATTTCCTTCTGCAGCCAATTTTACAGATGAGGAAACTGAGGCAAACAGGGTAAAATGACTTGTTTGGGGGTCACACAGCTAGTAAGTGTCTGAGGCCCTATTTGAACTCAGGAAGATGAGTCTTCCTGATTCCCAGCCCAGTGCTCTAGGCAAAAAGTTTAAAAAACTATACAAATATATGATTTTTTTTTTAAAAGTCCCTTTCAATCAGAGAATCCCCAGTATGGGTTCTCTCATTCTTTGGCCTTGGGAGGGAAAGTTATTTTTTTCCATTTATGAAGAGGTAAGATTAGAATGTGACCTGGGAACTCATCACTAACAGCCAGTTCCTGTGACTTTGTGTTTCCCCTTCCTTCCTTCCTTCCTTCCTTCCTTCCTTCCTTCCTTCCTTCCTTCCTTCCTTCCTTCCTTCCTTCCTTCCTTCCTTCCTTCCTTCCTTCCTTCCTTCCTTCCTTCCTTCCTTCCTTCCTTCCTTCCTTCCTTCCTTCCTTCCTTCCTTCCTTCCTTCCTTCCTTTCTTCCTTTCTTCCTTTCTTTCTTTCTTTCTTTCTTTCTTTCTTTCTTTCTTTCTTTCTTTCTTTCTTTCTTTCTTTCTTTCTTTCTTTCTTTCTTTCTTTCTTTCTTTCTTTTTCCTGTGGGGCTATGAGGGTCGAGTGCCTTGCCCAGGGTCACACAAATAGTGTCAAGTGTCTGAGGCTGGATTTGAACTCCAGTCCTCTTGAATCCAGGGCTGGTGTTTTATCCACTGCCCACCTAGCTGCCCCCAGTTCCTATGACTCTGAAGGGGGTGATGTCCCACTGATGCAGGGGCACATGACACCTGGGCGAAGTTGTCATCTCCAACAGCAGCATGGGCCTGTCTGTTGGGCACTTCCTGGAAAGGGTTAGGAGGAGGACAGCTCATTGTCCTCCCAGTCCCCTACAGCCATATGGAAGACACCTCTCTAGGTGGGGAGGGCATCTGGAATTCCAGGGTCATCTGGGCTCCTGGCGGCTCTCCATTCAGGAATTTGATAAACTCAGACGCCCCCCTGTGGTTCTGAATGGAATAGTTTTAGCTGACTGACGAGGGGAGAGGCAATGATAGGAGAGCAAGGAAAATTCTGTGTGTGTGTGTGTGTGTGTGTGTGTGTGTGTGTGTGCGCGCGCGCGCGCGCGCGCACGCATTTGAGTAGTGCTTATGGAAATGCTGGTTTATGTTTTCTTATCAATAAACTGAAGGATTTGAACGAGAGAATCTCCAGTGTCTTTCCAGCTCCGATGTGTTATGGTTCTTATGTACTGGAATTCTTTGACTGGTCTCCGTCACTGGGTCTGGAGTCAGATAACCAGAATTCAAATTCAGCTTCAGATGCTTATTAGCTCTGTGACCTAGGGCAAGTCACTTAACCTCTGTCTGCCTCAGTTTCCTCAACTGCAGAATGGGTATAAAAATAGCACCTATCTTCCAAGCTTGTTGTGATAATATTCATAAAGGACTTTGCAAACCTTAAAGTGATTTATAAAAGCTAGTTATTATCGTGACTACTATTATTGCTGTTGCTATTATTATTATAATTTAGTGACCTTTCTATTCTTGATCTGAGGGCACATGCTAAGGAATGGGAAAGAACTTAAAACTTGTCACATGAGATCCATCCTCCTTGGGTTACTTAAGAGTTGGAAGTGGGGAGGGAATAGAAAGAAAACATTCTCACAATTCTAGACCAAAATTTGATACTCTGACCCACTTCTAGATATAGTTTACCCACAATAGCATTCATAATTTCCTTTGGTCTTGGAATGCTGCATACTCATGGGTGGAATTGCTTTGGGGTAATGGCCTAACCACCCTCAAACAACCACTATAATTTTGTTTTTCTTTTGTTTTCACATTTTTTCACATTTTTTTTGGGTGAGGCAATTGGGGTTGTGACTTGTCCAGGGTCACACAGCTAGTAAGTGTTAAGTGTCTGAGGCTGGATTTGAACTCAGGTCCTCTTGAATCCAGGGCCGGTGCTCTATCCACTGCGCCACCTAGCTGCCCTCTCATTTTTCTTTTGTACAAGTAAATCCCATTTGCAGGAGAGGGTCTGAGAGCCAAAGGGCTTTGTCTGACTCACTGGAGAAAACTATTCTAGGAAGACTTGCTGGATTGGCAGTTTGACTTCTAGTTTCATCACTTGCTACTTTTGTAACAATAGGCAAGGCAGGTCTCTTTATGCCTCAGTCTTTTCTCCTGCAAAATGAAGGGGGTGGGATGGGATGATATATAAAGACCCTTCTCTTTCTAATGCCTATGATCTTATATCTCACTTCCAGAGTAACCTGCAGCTGTTAGCTCTTTCCAAGATTCCCATATCATGGGCCCATACAGGTTCTTTCCAAAGGCCACTGGGTCTCAGTTTGAATATTCCCTTAAAAATCTGAATAGAATCTGGGTTCTGTTCAGGAAGATGGGGGCTTGTGTAATGTTCTGGGAAAGAGCCATAATTTCAACTGTCACCTACTTTTCCTTCCCTTCTTCCCCACCCACATTTTATCTTAATCCTCCACCCCTTCCCCTATGCCCCCAACTCTCTGGGTAGCATATAAAAGTGATTTTCTCTAGCATAGATACTGTCCTAAGGGAATTTCTACTGGTTAAAGGGTAGTTCATCTGTGCTTATAAGTGAATGAGGTAAGAAGTTAAGTCCCTTCTACTGGTGTTCAGTGTGAATGTCTGTCTTTGTAGGGGGGTTTGTGTATGTATGTGTGTGTGTATATACATATTCCCAATATGTACACAGAAATAAATATATAATATAATTATATTTTACATATTCATTTACTGTTATATATTATTATATTCACATATCTTTTATATATTCATATCATCTTGTCTTGGGTAAAAATAATTTAAATTACTTAAAAAAACCCCTAGATAGGGCAGCTAGGTGGCCCAGTGGATAAAGCACCGGCCCTGGATTCAGGAGGACCTGAGTTCAAATCCGGCCTTGGACACTTGACACTTACTAGCTGTGTGACCCTGGGCAAGTCACTTAACCCCAATTGCCCCACAAAACAACAACAACAACAACAACAACAAAAATTCCCTAGATAACTGTATTTTTATATGGAAGGGTTGGGTCTGTGCAGGTGGGCCTGTGTGTGCATTTGTGGGTAAGTCTGGGTTCAAGTCCTGACTGTCAGGGGGTAGCTATGTGGCATAGTGGATAAAGCACTGGCCCTGGAGTCAGGAGGACCCGAGTTCAAATTCGGCCTTAGACACAACACTTACTAGCTGTGTGACCCTGGGCAAGTCACTTAACCCTCATTGCCCCACAAAACCCCCCCAAAACAAAAAAAACCAAATCCTGATTGTCCCTTGTGACAGAAGTGACAAGTCAATTTCCATCTCTGAGTCTGTTTCCTCACTGATATATTGGGTAGATTACATTAAATGTTCTCTCAGGCCCCTTCTAAAACTCTAGGACTATTACTTGATGTTACTTCAGGCAAGCTATTTCTTATCTCTGGGCTTCAGTTTCCTCTTCTGCAAAATGGTATGGGAGATTCTCTAAGTTCCCTTGCAGACCAACATTCTATGGTTTTATCTGGGAAGGTTTGAGTATGTGTGTTTTTCTAGACTGTTTTCATTGCTGAAATTGACTCTTGGGTCCCCTTGTTTCTACAAGTCAGCCCCTGTGTGTCTGTACGACGGCACACTAGGGAGTCTGCATCCGTCCCCTGGTTTCTGTGTAGGTTTGAGTCTCTGGGTGTCTGTCTCTTTATCCCAAACGATGTATGAGCTGGGGCTTAGTACAGCTGAATCTTCTTTCATGCTCTTTTTCTTTCTAAGCTGAGAATACAGGAAGCTAAAGTGTGAAACCCAAGTCATCGAAAATACCACACGGTCTGTCGTCATCAAGATAGACCAGTGAAGGGCCGGGGACTCCTGGCAGAGAGGAAACAAATTCGAGAGAAAAGGGGGAACCAGAAGGAGAGACAAGAAAGGATTATAATAAAAGAATTAAGCAGGGGGCAGGGACATCGCAATGGTCGAGAGATGGGTGAGGTGATAGTAAAGCAAGGCTTCCTGTACTTTCAGCAGCAGCAGACTTTTGGGAAGGTAAGAAGGCTTCTGGGAGTGCTTAGGACAGAGGGCCTCTACAGAGGAGCCTCCCAGGGTGCTCCAGACTCCATGTGAACATCAGGGGGATCCCGAGTTTACTATCCCCAGGGCTCTCTGTAGACAGCTCCTCGTGTCTAGAGTGAAGTTTCTTGGGAAATGGTCACCCTCCTCTCCCAAGTCCTCTGCCCCAGTTTGTTTTCTTTGCTGTGGTGTAAGTGTGCCTACTGCCCTATGGAAGAGAAAGGGGACAAATTCAAGTGTTTATTGTTCTCTTTGTAGTTTCTCCTACTGCAGGAGGGAGGGTGGGAGATCAGCAGCCTCCAGGTGATTGGGACGGTGGGGTGGGGAACAGTTTCTCTCAACACCCCAAATAGCCTTGCTTGGGGGCAATTTCAGTCTTTGGCGCTTCACTATCCCGACCCTCCTATCATGCCTAGATGACCAGAAGTTCCTTTTTCAACGATTATTGGGCCCAGGGGAAGTTGAGGGAAGTTCCCTGGACCTAGATCCTTTTGTAAAGAAGGCTACCGAGGACTGGAGGGTAACTCTAGGCTCTCCTTTCCTCATTCCTCCACTGGAGTTTGGGACCTGAACGGCTCTGTAGCTCAATTTGATTTTTGCCTTGGTTCTGGTATCTGTCTCTGAGCCATGATCTATCTATCTGTGTGGGCTTGCTTTCAATTTGTGTCTGAATATTTTTCCATTTGACTACCTTCCTCAATTTTGGGCTTCCTCAAGCTGACTTAGCCTCCCTTCGTTGGTCTTGGTCTCAATCAGCTAATCTCTATGTGTGTCTAATTATCACAATCTCTGTCATTCTATCTCTTTAATTGGTGACGGTGGTGGCGGCAGCTGCTGTGGGGTTGGTTCTTTCTTACTGCCTCTGCCTCTTTTTGAAAATTGCCCTCCAGTCTTAGTCATAGTGCCGCTGTCTCTGGCCTGCTTCCATGGTTCTGTTTGCCCGTGAGTCAGTGTGACTGTCTCTCCGGGTGTCCTACCTCACCTCTCTATCTTTGTCTCACCCTAACCTCAGAAGTGGCGGCGATTCTGGGCTGTGTTGTATGGAGAGTCCAGCTGTTCCTTGGCCCGGCTGGAGCTTCAGGAGGGCACTGAGAAACCCCGCCGGGGGGAGGCTGCTCGGCGAGTCATCCGACTCAGTGACTGTCTGCGGGCAGCTGAGGCTGGAGCTGAGGCTGGCAGCCCTAAGGATACTAGTCCCTTCCTCTTGGAGACCACTGAGCGCTTATGTCTTTTGGCTGCCCCCACCCTTGAGCGCAGTGAATGGCTCCAAGCCATTTGCCACCTGGCTTTTCCGGTGAGGAGCCTAGAGGTTGGATTCTGAATGGGTTGGGGTAGGAGCTACTGGAGGGGGCTTGCTAGATATTTCCTGGTGGGGATGTCCCACCAAGTGACATTGGGGTTGAAAAGACACGACCAGGGTGCCCTGGGAGGTAGCAGAGTCAATTGGGAAAGAGATTAGTGGGCTAACTAGTATGGTAATGGGCAGGTTTGTTAGTTAGTGTGGAGAAATGGGCCTTACAGGTGCTCCCTGAACACAGGGAGGAGTAATTGGAGAATTCTGGGGATTGGGACTAGGGCGAAGTGTCTCTTAGTGGACTTTTGCCCCTTTTCTGCAGTTGCAGAGAACAGATCGGAGGGAGCCTGTAGGGCAGGAAGACTCGTCTTCAAAGCAGCATGACTTGCCATGCATGGAAGAGAATGTCTTGTATAGCAGTGCAGCCTCAGGTGAGAGAGAGCTGGCCAGATTCCCCCTGGATTAGTTAGGAGGGCTAGAATGCCCTCTGAGTGTGGGTGCTGCAAGGGTCAAAGAGGGGAGGGGAGTGGCAGGGCCCCATTCATGGCCCACTTGCTTCCTGCCTTGTGGTTCTCGAGCTTGGCCCTCTGCTTGGCCTCTCTCTCTCACCCCCCCCCCCCAATTTATCTTTAGCTCACAATCACATCCGGGTATGGGACAGAGGAGGGGTGGGGGTGGGGACCAGAAGCTTGGATAGCAAGATGAGTCCAAGGTACTGTCTCTTCACCATGGCCCAGTCCCTTCTCACTTGGCTCTGCTAGTTTCAGGGTGGTGGGAATATCAAGATGCCCAGTTGAAGGTGGCAGGCTCATTCCGAAACCTTCATTTTCCTCATTTGTTTTTTTGGATTGTTCATATCCCTGAAGTATCTGATGGTAGACAGAGTCCTCTTTCTTCTCCCTTATCCCCAACTCACACACTCTTTCTCATCCGATAAATGAGGGAAACTGGAAGTGGAGAAAGAGGTCAGAGTGCAGACCCCTCCCCCACCTTGTCCATTGCAATCTTTTCCCAGGTAAGCCCTGGCTTGTATCTATAATGAGTAGGAAGACAGCCATTCTAGAGGCTAGGACAAAGGTTTCACTTGCAGCTGGGCCCCTATGGATGGGAGTTGGAAGACTTTAAACCACTGGGGGTTCTGGCAGAGGCAGCAGATGCAGGAAGGATGTGGGCTTGAAGCTTGGGGTGGATGTGGCTGGGGCTTGATACCTGCTGGGGTGGATGTATCATGTTGAAAAGAGGGACTCTTCTGGAAGATTTGGGGAGTGTGGAATCATTCAGAGAGATTCCTCTTTCAGGACAGTCGGGGGAAGACTATTGCTCTAAGGACCTTCTGTGCCATTCAGAGCAAAGGGGACTTAGGCCAGTTTATCCCAAATATTCTCTTTTTTTTCATAAATTTTTTGAGACCTTTTGTTTTTACATCACCTTTATCTTTAGAAAGTAAGTATTATTGCTGGGTTTTGTTTTTACATCATCTGCATTTCACAATATATCTTTCCCCTTCTTAGGGACTCCTCCCTTATAACAATGAATAAATGGAGAAATTAACAAACAAACAAATAAAGTGACTCAGCAAAACTAACCAACACATCAACAGAATCAGATATTACATATAGTTTTCCATACCCACGGTCCCCTTCCTCTGCACCTCCGTCATATCTCTTCTCTGGGGCTAAGCATGATTCGTGTGACTTTGCAGCATTCCTACAATGGCCTTTTCCCCCTCCATAGTGACCTCAAAGAAGGATTTTGTCGTGACTGTAAGACCCACAGAAGCAAGTGAGCGGTGTCAGCTTCAGGGGTCTTATAAACTTCGGGCAGGAGAGAGTGCCCTAGAGCTTCGGAGTGGTCCTGAACCAGGCACTATATTGTATATTTGGCCCTATAGATTTCTTCGACGATTTGGGAGGGATAAGGTAATAATAGAAGGCTCTCTCTCTCTCTCTCTCTCTCTCTCTCTCTCTCTCTTTCTCTGCATTCATGAAGGGGGATGGGACATGATGAGAAAGTGTTGGGGAAGAGGGAAATGGTGATTGAGGGTTAGAAAAAATATAACAGGAGAATTAGAGAAATGGGAGGGATGGGCAAGGATGTGAGGGAAATCAGAATGAATGGAGAAGAAAAAAAAGGGAGGGCAATAAAGGGTCAGGTAGGGGAGTGAGGAGAGTAGAATGAATAAGAAAGAATAGGAATGTGGAAGTGAAGTAACAGATAAAGGATACCAGGAAAGGAGTTTGAGGAAGTGAAAGTGACAGGGAGAAAAGGTAGGCTTGATAGAGAAGGTAAAGGGAGAGAGAATTGGGAAGAAGGAATTCTTTCCGGGGCAGCTAGGTGGTGCAGTGGATAGAGCACTGGCCCTGGATTCAGGAGGACCTGAGTTCAAATCTGGCCTTGGACACTTGACACTTACTAGCTGTGTGACCCTGGGCAAGTCACTTAACCGTCATTGCCCTGTCCCCCCCTCCCCCCACCTACCGTCTCCCAAAAGAAGAAAGTCTTTGGCTATCAGAAGAATGGATATTCAGAGAAGGAGGAATAAATCTTTGGGGCATGGGCAGAGCTGTAACTGGTAATTTTTGTTCAGGGACAGCTACTACAAACCACTTGGGGCAAGCAGCATCCTCAGTTCAGGATGGGACCAGGAAAGAGATCTCAGACCTGTATGTGAGGCCATTTGTAGGCAAGGTTGCAAAGTGGGTGAGGGCAGAGCTCATCCTGATCCATCTGGCAGCCTTCTCTCTCTTTTTTTGTTTTTTTCTTTTTTTTAGTGAGGCAATGGGGGTTAAGTGATTTGTCCAGGGTCACACAGCTACTAAGTGTCAAGTGTCTGAGGCCAGATTTGAACTCAGGTTCTCCTGAATCCAGGGCCGGTGCTTTATCCACTGCACCACCTAGCTGCCCCTGGCCTTCTCTTTTAATAAGCTATTTTATTCTTGCTAACCATGTCCTAAACTCTGCTGCTTCTACACTGCTCGAAATTTCTACCCCCAAGCTGGAAAAAATGCCTCATCCAATTTACCCTAGTTACTGCTTTGGGCATGCAAAACAAAAGGAGGACAACTTTGATAGGGAGATGGCAATGGAGGACTGGAGAGTGAGGCCAATAACATCCCTCTTTTTCACCTCAACATCTAGGTCACATTTTCCTTTGAGGCTGGACGACGCTGTGTCTCAGGAGAAGGGAACTTTGAGTTTGAAACCCGTAAGGGCAATGAGATCTTTATGGCTCTGGAGGATGCTATTTCTGCTCAGAAAAACTCTGCCTCTTTTGGAACCTCTGCTCAACCAACTGTAGCATCGTCATCCTTACCACTACTTGAAAGCCCATATTCCCGGCCTCATGACTCCCTTGCCCCACCATCCCCAACCATTCCTCCTTCTTCCCGTTATCCCAGATCCCCAGAGGGTGAGTATGCTATACCCTTTGATTCAGTGGCCAGGTCCCTGTTGGGGAATAGCCCAAGGGAAGCACTGCCCACCCCTCCCCAGCCCCCAGCGGACCCACTCTACGACTGCATTGAGGAGCAGTTGCCACATCATCATGATCACATCTATGATGAGCCGGAGGGAGTGGCTGCCTTATCTCTGTATGACAGCCCCCAGGAACCCCAGGGTGAGGCCTGGAGGACACAGGCCACAGCTGATGATGGTTCCACACGACCCTATCAAGGTAGACTGGGTGACTTCTTGGGGGCTACCCTGGCTGGCTGGTCTGAGGGAGCTGAGTATGACAATGTGGTCCTCAGAAAGAGTCCTAAGTGATGGCAAAGATGGAGAATTCAATGAAGTTCAGCCCTCAGGATGGTCATGGGCCTTGATTATGGTAGCAGCAGTAACCCTGGTGGGGGGATGGGAAAGGGGAGGAAGGGATTGAATTAGCTTTTTCTCTCCCAATCTTCTCTCGGGGTTCCTCCCTGCCACACAAAGACCCTCCTCCCATTTTAGGAGTAGAGAAAATTCCTCTTTAGGCTCTTTCCACCCAGTGTTTGCAGGATGAGTCAATATCCTGAAGCAAGAAGGGTGACATGGGAAGAGCCACACCCAGTCACCCTCCTCCTCCTCCTCCTCCTCTTCCTCTTTCCTCCCCCCAGGAACTGTTACCCTAAAGCAGAACTCTTCCTTCCCTTATCTCTTAGTTTGTACCCACTTCCTGCAAGCTAAGGGGACCCTCTTGCATTGTAAAAGTCTTACAGGCAACCCCTTTCTTGACACAGAGGAAGATGGCTACAGTTTTCTGTGATTCTTGGACGTTTCTCTGGTATTAAAAGCCATCTCTGAAATGTCTATGTGTGGCATGAGTACTGTGGGGAAGGTAAGGGGTTCTGTCAAGGCAAGTATTTTCTGCTGAGAGCTCCCTCTCTCATCGAAGTTCATCCTAGGATAGGAAGCATGGTAAGTACTGACTTTGGCATCAGAGGACCTAGGTTCAAATTCTGTCTCTGATGCTTCCTACTGTGTATGTAACCTTGGTCAAATCATTTAAGCTTCTTGGGCCTTGGTTTCCTCAAAAGTAAAATGAGGTAGTTAGATTAGATGGCTTCTACTGTCCCTTCTAGCTCTAGCTCATATGATCATATGATACCTCAAGTCTTCCCTGAATTATTTTGCTTCCAAAGAGTCCACAGGGTTCTAGGGTTCTAGAAGGTCACAAAATTGAAACAATAGGAAAGGGTCTAAATGTTCCTGTCACTCTGCAAACATCAGAGTTGGTCCTAGGCAAAATATTGTATAGTGTAGGTTTTTGTTTGTTTGTTTGGTTTTTTTTGTGGGGCAATGAGAGTTAAGTGACTTGCCCAGGATCACACAGCTAGTAAGTGTGTAAAGTGTCTGAGGCTGCATTTGAACTCAGGTCCTACTGAATCCAGGGCTGGTGCTTTATCCACTGTGTCACCTAGTTGCCCCTGTTTTTTTTTTTTTTAACCCTTTTTATATCATGGTCCCTTTTGGGCAGTCTGGTGGGCAGTCATATTTTTAATTAATTAAAGGAAATGGTAAATTTCAGTTAGAGGTTAGTAAAAAGAAATACATTTTTTTCTCATCCAAATTCATGAACTCCCTGACATTGATCCAGCATCTTTGGATGCCAAGTTAAGAATGCATGGTGCAGTAGAAAGAATATAGGATTGGGACTTAGGAGATCTGGGTTCTGGTTCTGTATCTGTTGCTACCTTGATGTATGAACTTTGATTAGCCTCTTCCCATCTCCAGGTCTCAGTTTCCTCATCTGAAAAAAATTAGGGGTGTTGGATAATATTATCTGTAAGATCTCTTCCAACTGTAACATACTGTGATTCTTTCTAATGCTATGAAAATATTTAAATCATTAGGTTCTTTCTCTGAGGGACAGTAGCTTTTTTTTTTTTTTTTTTTTTAGTGAGGCAATTGGGGTTAAGTGACTTGCCCAGGGTCACACAGCTAGTAAGTGTTAAGTGTCTGAGGCTGGATTTGAACTCAGGTACTCCTGAATCCAGGGCCAGTGCTCTATCCACTGTGCCACCTAGCTGCCCCTGGGACAGTAGCATTTTAATTCTCAAGTCTAAATGTGGAGTAATTGCTGTTAGAGGAATTTCAGATATTAGCTCAACAGGTAAGGATTTATGACTTTCTCCAGATCCCTGCAACATATCACTAGGCAACTGTTTATTTTGCCTATGCATAAGCCAATGCTGTCTGACACTCCAGGTCTAGTGCAGTATGTCACCTTTCTGCTTACACATATGTCACCTTTGTAGATCCTTATCACCTCTCCCTTAGATGATCTCCACAAGCTTCTAACTGGTCTCCCTGAAGTCTCTCTCTTCCACTCAGCTGCCAAAATGATCTCCCTAAAGTACAGGTCAGATCATGCCACCTTCTGCTCCAATTCAATAAACTCCAGTGGCTCCCTATTACCTCTGAAAAAATATATATTCTTCTGCCTCTGAAAGCTCTTCACAACCTCGTCCCTTCCTATCTTTTGGGTTTTTGTACACATTATTCCCCTTCATGCATTCTCTCATCTAACCATACCAGTCTACTTGCTGTTCCTCACATAAGATGCTCCGTTTCCCATGTCTGTCCCTTTCACTGGCTGTCTCCCTGCCCGCCCCCCTCCCTCCCTCCAGAATG
Source organism: Dromiciops gliroides (assembly GCF_019393635.1). Taxonomy (NCBI): domain Eukaryota; kingdom Metazoa; phylum Chordata; class Mammalia; order Microbiotheria; family Microbiotheriidae; genus Dromiciops; species Dromiciops gliroides. Next base: position 540,905,625 of record NC_057862.1, on the reverse strand, counting down.
CTTCCCCTTCTCACCTTTGGCTCCTTCAAGATTCACCTCAAGCAATAGCTCCTGCTGAAAGCTTTCTGGTCTCCCCATTGACAGTTCCCTCCTCTCAAAGGTATTTCTTAGGTATCCTGTATAAATCTATTTATGTACATGTTGTCTTTCCCATTAGAATCTAAGTTTCTTGAGGGCAGGGACTATTTTGCCTTTTTTCCCTTTGTATCTCCAGTGTTTGGCACAGTATCTGGTACCTAGTAAGCATTTACTTGTTGATTAATTGATGGGAAGCAGGTGGGTTTGTGCTTTGTCATGTCCCTTTGCCCCAAGTATGGGATCCTTTCTTATTTTCCTGGGTTCTTCCTTCTGGGTTCCAGTTGAAGATGTCGTCCTAGGGATTTCCACTGGACAGCAGTCCAGGTGGTAGTCCCACCGAAGTCCAGAAGGGGCCAGTGTTGGATCATGGTAGAAGCTGCTGGGGGCTCAACAGCTGCTTGGGGATTTGGTCCAGGAAAAAGCGACCATCACAACTTCGTGAACACGCATTCAGGAGCTAGCTACCAAAGATCCATAAAACCAGATGTAAAGGCCTAGAGACTCTGCCTTCAAGCTGTCACCTTCCCTTTCTCACCCCATAACCTATCCCTAAGCCCCACACTGAAGATCGATTGAAGATCCAGGACTCCGTGTGTGTGTGTGTGTGTGTGTGTGTGTGTGTACACACACAAGCACATACTTAATTTGTTTTTCCTTTCTGTATCTCATTTTTCATTTTTCTATTTCAATGGGGGTGGGGTGGGGAGGTGGGAGGGAAGAGATATTATGGAGAAAAACGGGCACAAAGAGGTGGAGGGTAGTAGAGTGGGGAAACTGGGAGAATCAACTGAATAATGGGAAATAATTATTCTGGAATGCTTGCACCATGCTCTCTAGTCCTGGTTCGATACCTTTGTCTTGGGTCCTAAGCCAGTGCAGTGTCCCAGTGCCAGATCCTGATGCTCTTTTGTTACCCTCTTATAGTATATATCCTGACCAATGAATAGATTAAGAGATCTTGGAGTTAGGGGACCTGAGTTCAATCCTGTCTCATGACACTTGCTAGCTGTGTGACTCTGGATAGGTCCCTTAACCTTTGTCTGTCTCAGTTTCCTCATCTGTGAAATGGGGATAATAATAGTACCTACCCCCAGGATTGTTGCTAGGATAAAATAAGATGACGCGTGTAAAGTGCTCTGCAAACTTTAAAACACTATGTGAATGCTATTATATCCCAGTGCTTTGTCTTGGGAGTGTACTTTTATTTGGAGTCCTGCTGTTGTATCCTTCTACTGTTTCCTGGTGTTTTATCCTGGTTTTTCCCCCTGGTGTTGTGTCTCAGATCTGTGCCTTGGCACTGGCTCAGTGCTGTGCCCTGGCTTCGTGTCCTGGCTCTGTATCCTGTTGCTGTGTTCCAGTGTTGCCTCCTGGCACTGTGTCCCATCTCTGAAACTTGGCACCTTGTCCCAGGGCTGAGTCCCAGAGCTATCATACTGGATGCTGGTACTGAACCTTGGTGCTGTGTCCTGATGTTACTAGTGTATCATAGATTTAGAACCCGAAGGATCTTTGAGGTCACCTCATGCAACCTCACTTTCTAGTTGAAGGGACTGAGGGCCAGAGTTGATGAATGACTCCCCAGGGTTGTACAGGGAATAAAGGGCAGAGTCAGAATTTGAATCTAGGTCCTCTAACTCTAGCTAGGTGGCTCAGTGGACAGAGTGTTGGGCCTGGAGTCAGGGAAACCTGAGCTCACACCTGGTTTCAGACACGTACAAACTGTGTTAACCCTGTTTGCCTCAGTGTCCTCATCTGTAAAATGACCTGGAGAAGGAAATGGCAAATGACCTCACTATCTTTGCCAAGAAAACTCGGAAGGGGGGGGCGGTCACAAAGAGTTGGATAAGACTGAATAATAACCTCTAACTCCAAATGCAGATTTCTTTTCTTTATATTGCATAGCCTCCCATGTTTGGGTGTCATTCCTTAACAGTATATTCTGGGGCCATGCCTTGGTGTTATATTCTTGTGTTTGTAGCTCTTGGAGCCCTACTGACACTCATGGGGCCCCTGAACACTATATCAGTTTCAAGATATGTTGTAGGTGTGGGTCAGTATTCACTCAACATCACAGCTCATAAACCCGTACCAAAGTATATATTTTTACTAAGCCAACTGGAAAGAACACATTAGCTCAAAACAAAAGACATTTAATAAAATAACTTAGTTGATTACATGACAAGAAAAGATCCCCTCCTCTCCATACACACAGGGATACACTCTCTAATAAATTATCTAATGCTAGTGGGAGACATTCATACATGGCAGAGAAATGCATGGTCAAGACACAGGGGTGAAGGGTCATGCATGCATGCATGCAGGGACCACACAAGAGGCCAGAGAATACACAAGGGGACACATGCAGTGATCACTTGTGGATGGGGAGATAACAGAAAGGGTTCATGTGTATAGCCTAGGTACATGAATAGAGGCACACACACACACACACACATACACACACACACAGGGATATATGTGACAAGGCCCTTCCATTGATATGGAGCCAATGATCTATTCTGTGGGTGTAATCATGTTGCTCTCATAGGCACTGTGTTTCTTCTTCCTGCTGGATGTTGTGCCGTCTCTTGGGCATCTGTACTTGTCTCTACTGTTCACTGAGTTGCTGTCTTCTGCCATCTTTTGACTTTTGTCCATTTCTGGCCATTTGTAGCTCTCTGCTGCCATCTGAGTGATTTCTCCATCTGTCTGTCCATCTGTCTCTGTCTCCGTTTTCTTCCTCATTGTAAGGTAAGCTCTTTGAGGGCAGGGAATTTTTTTTTTTTTTTTTACTTTTTCTGTATATCTCCAGTTCTTATCACAGTGCATGTAACATAGTAAGCACTTAATAAACGTTGTTTGATTGATTGCTTGAGCTTGGAATGAAGTGGGCTGGGGGCCAGTGGTGTGTGTGTGTGTGTGTGTGTGTGTATACAATAAGTAAGCCTTAGCTTGGGCAATCAAGTATTAAAGTTCTTTTATTCTGTATAACCTAAGGTCCTAACAGTGGTATCCAGACAGGCAGTCAGCAAAATCCAACAGATACATTCAGTTCAAGATTCTCTTTAGTCTTTTAACTACTTTTCTGTTTTTCTCAAAGGTCCCCGGCCTCAGTCCATTAACTAACATATATTTAGAGAATTCCTTTTCATTCCTGGCAAATTCCAGTTATTAGTATCCCTTCAATTCATTTCAGTGACCACACCCAACAAAATTAATTTTTTAAAAAGTTAACCCTAGAGGTGTGAAATTGGCACACAGATACTCTCAACAGCTAACCACCATCCTTCTCTTTGAAAAGGAATTGAGCCTGGGGCACAGAACAAAAGTAGTAAGTGAAGCCTAGGATATCTTGTTCTAATTCCCGCCTTTACTAGGGATACCTGCCCGCAACAATATCTCTGGTCTTTGTTTAGCATGCCTACCAGTGAACAAACCTCAGTGGTCACCTTACATGCTGTATCGTGGTGCTTTACTCTGGTACTATATCCTATCAATATGTTCTGGCTTTGTGCCCTGCTCACAGTTCCCTAGAATCACTCTTTAAGAAGACTTGGTGGACTTACTAGCTGTGTGATCCTGGGCAAGTCATTTAACCCCAATTGCCTCACTAAAAAACCAAAAAAACAAAAAGAAGACTTGGTGGAGGCAGTTAGGTTGCACAGTGTATAAAGCATGGGCCCTGGATTCAAGAGGGCCTGAGTTCAAATTTGGCCTCAGACACTTGACACTTACTAGCTGTGTGACCCTGGGCAAGTCACTTAACCCTCATTGCCCCACACACAAAAAAGACTTGGTACAATGTTTGGATTATTGTAGAACAGATATAGTCCAGCAAAGTAGCTACAAAAAGCCTAAAATGTATCGAGATAAACTTCTGTATCTTACATGATTTTGTATGTCTCACAGGAGTTGGTACAGTGCAAATACCTTAAAAAAGGAAAATATGTTTTTAGTGATTAAATGAATAAATATAAGAATAAATTAACCAATTCAATTCAGCAGACTTTTACTCAGTACCTATGATGATCAGGACACCATACTAAGAACTATGTATGAAAACAAAATAAAACATTTTATTTTTAAACTTTGAAAATAGATGTATTTTGTTTTTATGTCACCTTCCTTTCCAAATATACCCCGCCCCCAATTACCTATGGAGCCATCCTTTTTTTTTTTTTTAGTAAGGCAGTTGGGGTTAAGTGACTTGCCCAAGGTCACACAGCTAGTAAGTGTTAAGTTTCTGAGGTCAAATTTGAACTCAGGTACTCCTGACTCCAGGGCCAGTGCTCTATCCACTGCACTACCTAGCTGCCCCCCATCCTTTGTAACAAAGAATAAAAAAGAGATATTTATAAATAATTTTTAGCAAAACTAACCAACACATCAACTGAGTCTAATAGTATATGCACTGCTCCACATATAGCCCTGTGCTTCTATAAAGAAGAGATGAGAAATGCATTTTCTCATCTCTTCTTCACGGCCAAGCTTGATTGTTATAATCATACTGCATTGTTTCATTTTTTATATTCTCCATTTACATTGTTGTCATTGCGAATTATTGTTTTCCTGCATCTGCTTACCTTGTCAGTTCATATAAGTCTTCCCATGCTTCTCTAAATTTTTCATATTCATCATTTTCTGTGGAATAACATTTTGCTATGTCTATATTCCACAGTGTGCAAAATTTCTCTTTCTTGTAAACATTTTTATTTGAAATTTTGAGTTCCCAATGCTATCTTTTTCTCCCTGACCCTTTCCTAAAATGGTAAGCAATAATATATAGGTTATATGTGTACAATTATATAAAACATTTTCACATTAGTCACTTTGTATAAGAAGACTTGAATAAAAGAAAAAAAGAGAAAAAGTAAAAATAGAATGTTTCAGTCTATGGAGGTGAATAGTGTGGTTCATCATTAATCCTTTAGGATTTTCTTGGATCACTGTATTGCTTAGAATAGCTAAGTTGTTCACAGTTCTTCATTTAATGATATTGCTATTATTGTGTACAATGTTCTCCTCATTCTGTTTACTTCACATTATATCAGTTCATGTAAGTCTTTTCAGGTTTTTCTGAAATTATCCTACTTACCATTTCTTATAGCACAATAACATTCCATTACAATCATACACCACACCATTAGCCATTCCTCAATTGATGGGCATCCCTTTGATTTCCAGTTCTTAGCCACCACAAAAAGAGTTGCTACAAATATTTTTGTACAAAGAGGTCCTTTCCTCTTTTTTGGATTTTTTTGGGATATAAACCTAATAGTGGTATTTCTGAATTAAATGGTATGCACAATTTTATAGCCCTTTGGGCATAGTTCCAAATTGTTCTCCAGAATTGTTGAATCAGTTCACAACACCAGCAGTGGAAAATGTCTCCATTTTCTCATATCTCCTCCAATATCCAACATTTTCCTTTTTTGTCATATTGGCCATTTTGATGGGTATGAGGTAGTCCCTCAGGGTTGCAAAACATCTTTTTCAAAAAGCTCCCAATCTAAAAGGGGGATAAGATGTGTGAAAGTAATACAAAGTAGAATGAGAGAAAGGCAAAGGAGGACCTCTACAAAAACATAAATATCTTCAATGTTCTTGGTTTGGTTTATCATTAAGCTAGATTGCATGTTGACAGTTTTACATGCTAATGGTTAACAGATATTTGAACTGATCCAAAAGAACCAACTGATATATATGTTTATATGTACACACACATACATACATGCACATATACATATTATTTATATACATACACACCTGCATATGTATGTGCACGTATACCTATATCTATACTTATACATAAATAGGGATAGTATATCATAGTTGCCAGAGAACTATCCCCAAATCCAGCAATCAATCAACAAATAATTAATTAATCAATCAATCAATTAATTAATTTTTGCAGGACAATGGGGGTTAAGTGACTTGCCCAAGGTCACACAGCTAGTAAGTGTCAAGTGTCTGAGGCCACATTTGAACTCAGGTACTCCTGAATCCAGGGTCAGTGCTTTATCCACTGCGCTACCTTTTATTAAGAGCCTACTATGTACTATGTAAAGGACAGTTAGGTGGTGCATAGATAGAGTTCTAGCATTAGATTGAGGGCCAGGCCTGAAGGTAGGAAGACTCATCTTCCTGAGTTAAAATCTGGCCTCAGACAATTTCTAGCTGTGTGACCCTGGGCAAGTCACTTAACCCTGTTTGCTTCATTTTCTTATCTATAAAATGAGCTGGAAGAGGAAACGGCAAACCACTCCAGTATCTTTTTCAAGAAAGCCCCAAACGGGGTAACAAAGAGACTGTACTGAAATGACTCATCATCATCACCATCACCACCACCATCAGCAGCAGCAGCAGCAGCAACAGCACTGTGTTAGGTGTTGAAGATATAAATACAGTGAATATAACAATCTCTCTTCAAAGGGATACCTGGGCTCAAGACCAGCTTCTGACATACCAGCTCTGTGACCTTGGGTAAATCAGAACTTCTTTATGTATTAGAACACTCTCTAAGACTATTAATTACAGTGATGGTGCTGAGCTGAATTGGTAGAAGACATTTTCTCATCTGGATGTTCCCTATATCTATGAAACCACAGGTCTAGACCCTATTTTTTTGCAGGGCAATGGGGGTTAAGTGACTTGCCCAGGGTCACACAGCTAGTGTCAAGTCTCTGAGGCTGGATTTGAACTCAGGTACTCCTGAATCCAGGGCTCTATCCACTGTGCCACCTAGCTGCCCCCTGGGTTTTTTTTTTTTTTTTGAAGAGACTCCATTTTGTTGGATTGTTTGGTTGGCCTTTGTATTTCTTTCACTTAATATTTCATACATTTCCATTCCTTTGTGCTACAGAGTGCTCTAAGAAATTTGAGGAGGGAGAAATGACTTGTCTAGGAGATAGGAAAGATTTCAGGGATGAAGTGGTGCCTATCTGTTCATAGGATCAGAGAGTTAGAGCTGGAAGGGCCTTTTAAGTCATCTGGGCCAACTCTCTCATTTTACAGTTGAGAAAACTGAGGCCCAGAGAAGTTGAATGATCATCCCAAGGTTACATGTGTCAGAACCAGAATTCAAATTCATGTTCTTTGACTTTAAATCCAGCAATGTTTCCACCGTGCCATATTGCTTCTCTAAGGAGAAGGATTTCAGTGGGGGAAAATGTGGAGGCCTTCCAGTCATGGAGGTCAGCCTTTGCATGGAGGTGAGAGAGGGAAGGACAAGGTTAGGAAACTATTTGACTTGAAGTTACAGTATTTAAAAGAAAACCACTTGAAGTAAGGCCAGAAAGCTAAGGTTAGAGCCAGATTATGAAGAGTCTTAGATGCCAGGCTACAAAGTTTGCTTTTTATCATGTGGGCAATAGGCAGTCATTGGATATTTCTGAGCAAGGGAATGTCGTGGGCATATGTGTGCATTGTTTTCCCAGCTCTGTGGCAAGATTGTTTTGGTAGCTATGTGAAGGGTAAATCAGAGGAGGAAGAGTCTGGAAGCAGAAGGAAGTCATTGCAATAGTTTGGGTGAAAGGTAGGGCCAGAGAATATTAGAGAGAATATAGAGAGAATATTAACAGAGGAGAGAGCCAAAGACAGATTCTTAGAGAATACCTACACTTAGTGGAAGGAGGAAGAAGAACTTGTGGTAGGAGCTAAGAAGGAACAGTCAGAGCCAAATAATGCCATAGGACAATGCCAGGAGCAGCAAAACCCACAGAAGAATGTGCTGAAATCATCTTCTAACCAAGAATGGCTTGGAATGTCAGAAGGAGGGAGCTGCTATGCTGAGACAGGAGTGGAGCCCAACCCCATAGTCACCCTGACACAGATCCAGTCCCAGGAAGGCTTCACCAGAGAAGGAGACCCCCAGAGCCTCTGAATCAGCTGAAGCCCCAGTGCCATCTGGAACTAAGCTCACAGTCTGGTGAGAGGACTGAGCCCTTGGCAGTGGGGAGACTACAGGGGTCTATACTGGTGTTGAGGCAGAACTTGGGTTTTTCACCTCTGCTGGGAATCAAGAGGTAGGCTTGAGTAGTAGTGGCTCAGGTGGGGGAGGGACACAGGCTCATCAGAGCTGGCAACTACAACACACAAAGCTGGTTGAATAGCAGGTTGGTTTGGGTCATCTATGGACCAGGGAACAGGCCAGGTGAGTGAAGAACCTGATCCTCCTTAAATCATACTACCTGGGACTTCTGAAGCTTGGTATACTGCAGCCTGGAAACGGTGCCCCACTTTAAGGAGCTAAAAGCCAAGTAAAAGAAAGGCAAGATGAGCAGACAGAGAAAGGTGAGGACCATATAAAGTTTCTTCAGTGACAAGGAAGATTGAGGTGCACCCTCAGAGGAAGATGTCAACATCAGGGCCCCTATATCTAAAGCTTCCAAGAAAAATATTAATTGGTCTCAGGCCATAGAGGCACTCAAAAAGGACTTTGAAGATAAAGTTAGAGAGGTAGAGACAAAAATGGAAAGAGAAATGAAGGTGATGCAAGAAAGACATGAGAAAAAAATCAACAGCTTGAAAAGTCAAATTGGCCAAATGGAATAGGAGGTACAAAAGCTCTCTGACAAAAATAATTGCCTAAGAATTAGGATTGAACAAATGGAAGCTAGTAACTTTATGAGAAACCAAGACACAATAAAGCAGATCCAAATGAATAAAAAAAAATAGAGGGCAATGTGAAATATCTTCTTGGAAAAACTGCTGACCTGGAAAATAGGTCCGGGAGAGATAGTTTGAAAATTATTGGTCTACTTGAAAACCATGATCAATGAAAGAGCTTAGACATAATCTTCCAAGATATTCTTAGGGAAAGTTGCCCTGATATTCTAGAAGCAGAAGCTAAAATAGAAATTGAAAGAATCCACTGATCACTTACAGAAAGAGATCCCAAAAGGAAAACTCCTAGGAATATTATAGCCAAATTCCAGAGCTCTCAGATCAAGGAGAAAATATTGCTAGTTGCCAAAAAGAGAGAATTCAAGTACTGTGGAGCTCCAGTCAGGATAGCACAAGATCTAGCAGCTTCTATATTAAAGGACCAGAGGGCATGGAATATGATATTCCAGAGGGCAAAGGAATTGGGATTACAACCAAGAATCACCTACCCAGCAAAAACAGCATAAGCTTTCAGAGGAAAAAATGGGACTTTAATGAAAAAAAAGGACTTTCAGGTATTAATGATGAAAAGATCTGAACTCAATGGCAAATTTGACTTTCAAATATAAGACCCTAGAGAACCATAAAACATTGGAGTTGGGGGACATACCCGGGGTCATGCAGTGGGTGACTATCTTGTGTTTGAGGCCAGGTTTTGGCTGGGATGCCCCTGGATACAGGGTGGGTGCTTTGTCCACTGTGTCACCTAGCTGCCCATGATGACATCTTTAGGGTTAAATTGAGGGGTGAGGGGAACGCACTGGGGGAGGGGGAAGGGCAAAGGTGAAATCCTACATGAAAGAAACAGGAAAAGGCTTATGGAGTGGGGAAATAGATGGGGGAGGAGCAGGGCAATAAATTAATTTTACACTCATTAGAAAAGGCTCAAAGACCTTAAACTCATCAGAGTTGCTTCAAGGAGGGATTAACACAGACAGCCAACTGGGTGGAAAAATCTATTTAATCTGGGCAGTAAATGAGCCTAACACTCATCAGAACTGGCTCAAAGACCTCAATTTCATCAGCATTGGCTCAAAGAGGGAATAACATACACACTCAATTGGGTGGAGTAATCTCTCTAACCCTGCAGGAAAATAGATGGGGAAGGGGATAAAGAGAAAGGGGCAAAAGATGGAAAGGCAGATTGGGGGAGGGGACAGACAGAAGCAATTCCCTTTTGAAGAGGAATAGGATGAAAGAAGGTGGATAATAGAATAAATATCATGGGGAAGGGAAGAAGATGGAAGGGAAAGAGTTAATAGTAATCATGAAAAAGAGAAAAGGGGGAAAATTGTACAAAAAATATTTATAGCAACTCTTTGTGGTGTCTAAGAATTGAGAATCAAGGGAATGTCCATCAACTGAGGAATGACTGAAGAAGCTGTGGTATATGATTGTGGTGGAATGGTCTTGTGCTATAGGAAATGACAAACAGGATAATCCCAGAAAAACCTGGAAAGACTCATGAACTGATGTATAGTGAAGTGAGCAGAGCTGGGAGGACATTGTGCATAGTGATAGCAGTATTGTTCAGTTAGCAATTGTGAATGACTTAACTACTCTCAGCAATACAATCATCAAAAACAACCCCAAGGGACTAATGATGAAGCTTACTATCCACCCCTATAGAGAGAACTGATAAAAAGAGCACTTGTGGATTGTACATGTACAACCTGGTTGCTGTCTTGTGGAGGGGGGAGGAAAGGGAGGGAGGGAGGGAGAAAAATTTGGAACTCTAAATCTTATGAAAATGAATGTTGAAAACTACCCTTACATGTAACTGGAAAAAATAAAATAAATGTTTGTTGTAGAAAAAGAAAAAAAAAATAAGAAGGAGCAGTCAGATAGGTAGAAGAACCAAGAGAGATCAGTGTCTCAGAATTCAAGGAAGGTTAAATGATCAAGAAGAACCTTGTCAAATGCTATAGAAAAATGAATGAGGTAAAAGTCCAAGAAAAGGTCATTGGATATGGCCATCTTACTCACTGGTGAATGTGAAAAAAGAAGTTTCAGTAGATGGGTGAGAGGCTGGATTGGAGGGGGCTCAAGAATGAGTGGGTAGTGAGGAAATGGAAACTGTGATTGTGCTTCCCAAAAGTTTTGTGGTGAAGTAAGAGAACTATGGCAATACTTTGAGGAACTAGCAGGATCAATGGGAGGTTTTGTTGTTTTGTTTATTGTTTTGTTTTTAGCCTAGAGTAGACCTGAGCTTGTTTGTAAGCTTTGGTAAGGAGCCAGTAGACAAGAAGAGACCAAATATGAGAGCCAGAGAGAAGGGATGACTAACTGGAGGAAGGTCTTAGAAGAGACCAAAGAGAGAAACTGTGAGCTCCCTTAGTTACCTTCCTTTTTGATCTCAAAACCTTTCTATAATCTCATCTATTTTCTCTTCCCTTTTTCTTTATTTTCAGAGGATGTGGTGGCCCCTTGATTTCATCCCCTACTATCTTCAATGACCTTGTGTCATTGATTCTCCCACACCCCTATTTTCAATATTCCTTTCTTTACTGTTTCCTTTCCCATTGTCTATAACAATTTTCAGATCTCTCCCCACCATCCTAAACAAACCCTTTGGTGACCCCTTAAAATACAGTCCCAACTTTCCTCACTCTGTGAAATTTTAGAAGTAGCCTACATTCATTGCCTCCATTTCTTTACCACCTACTTACTCCTTAATTGCCCAGAATCTGTTTTCGGTCCCCATAATTCTACTAGATTCTTGCCAAGGATGCCAGTAACTTTAACTATCTAATCCTGTCATCTTTTTTAAAGTCCTCATTCTTCATCTCTGGGCAGCATTTGGCACTCTTGACAGCTTACTCTTGGATACTCTTCCTTTGGCTTCTGTGATACTGTTCTCTCCTGGCTCTCCTTCTATCTGGCAGACTGATCCTTCTGTCTACTTCTCAGATTTAGTCCCTTGTTTTGTCCACTAAGCAGCAGCTGCTCCCCAAGGCCTGTCCTTGGTCCCCTTCTTTTCTTTTCTTTTCTTTTCTCTATCTACACTCTGTCTCTTAGTCCACTCCCATGAACTCAGTTATTGACTCTATGAGAGATGATTTTCAAATCTGTATATCCAAATCAAGTCAATAAGTGCAAGTGAATAAGCATCAGGCACTGGCAATATAAATATAAGTGAAAATAAACATAGTCCCTCCCCTCAAGGAGTTTACCTTCTAATCCTTGGGAGAAGATAACACATAAAAAGGAGTTGAAAAATGGCAGAGGTACATGGAGAAGTACCCACATGGAAGGTGAGGGTGGAGGGGGATGGAGAAAAAAGTCCAGAGAGTTAGGACTAGAGCACAGAGAGGAATAAAAGAAGAGGGAACATAGTTAGCTTAGGTATTTACCTCTAAAATGGAGGTTCTAGGAGGAAGTGCCCAATCAGAAGAGAGGGCTGGAGGCAGGGTGAGGGAGTGATCTTGTAGGGTGAGAAGTCTATTGGGTCACAGTGGAAAAATAAAACCAGAGAATCAGAAGTAGATTCTAGAAAGGAATGAAAATTCTTACATCCTCTAGTTCCAAATCTCTAATTGCCTTCTGGACAGATTCATTTGCAAGTCCCATTGGTATCTCAAACTAGAGTAGTGGACTTGAAGTTAGGAGAACCTGGGTTCAAATCCTCAATTAGACACTAGTTGTGTAACCCTGGGAAAATCTCTGTCTCTGTGCCTCAATTTTCTCAATGGCAAAATGGGAGAGGAGTTTGACTTCATGGACTCCAAGGTCTCTTCCAGCTCTAAATCTATGATATTATGCTTCTCTTTTCAAAATCAAACTTGTCATTATCTCCTTTACTTTCCCTTTCTCCCAACTTCTTGGAATTGTCTTATCCTGCTCACCTCTTTCTCTTGATATTAATTACCATGGGGTCAGTTATTATCTTTTTTTTTAATTAAAAAACTAAAAAAAATCTTTTTTGAGGTAATTGGGGTTAAGTGACTTGCCCAGGGTCACACAGCTAGTAAATGTCAAGTGTCTGAGGCCATATTTGAACTCAGGTCCTCCTGACTCCAGGGCTGGTGCTCCATCCACTGCATCACCTAGCTGCCCCATGGGCTAATTATCAAAATCATGGTTTGGGAATTTCCTGAGGTCAGGGACTCTCTCTCTCTGTCTCTCTCTCATCCCCAGCACTTAACACAGTGCCTGTTACATGTTGTTGTTCTTTAGTCATGTCAGTGGTTTCCAACTCTTTGTGATCCCATTTGGGATTTTCTTGGCAAAGTTAGTGGAACAACTTGCCATTTCCTTCTCCAGTTCATTTTACAGATGAGGAAACTGAGGCAAACAGGGTTAAAAGACTTAACCAGGATGACACAGCTAGTAAGTGAGGCCAGATTTGAAGTCAGGAAGATGAGTGTTCCTGACTCCATTCCTGGCACCCTATCCACTATGCCACTTTGCTGCCTAGTACATAGTAAGTGCTTGATAAATGTTTTTTTGATCTCTCTACAGTTGATTTCCAAGTCTGAGTATCTATCCCAAGTTTCTTACCACAAGTCCAGTCCACATTGACAGGTGTCTGCTGGACATCTTTACCTGGCTGTCTCACTGACATCTTGAACTCAACAAGTCCTAGAAGGAACTGATTTCCTTCCCTATACTGACCACTCCACTAAACTTCCAAATCTCTTTTGAGGGCATAAACATATTACAGAAGTCCAGAGCTGAATGGAATCTCAAAAGTCATGTAGTCCATTTTATACTTGAAAAAACAAATCTGTATGCAACATATCTGACAAACTTTTGTTTAAAGATCCCTGGTGAGGGAGGACTCACTACCTCCTGAGGTAGCCCATTTCACTTTTGGGTAGCTCTAATTTTTAGGGAAATTTTTCCCACCTGTCAAGATTAAATCTGCCTCTCCTGGACTTCTACCTATTGCTCCTAGTTCTATCTGCCGGGGTTAAGCAAATCAAAGCAATTATCCCATCATTGACACAGGCTCTTTGAAGACTTGAAGCTAGATGCTGTGTACTTCTCTTTTTTGCCTTGTCCTCTCCAGGCTGTCCCTCCCTAGTTCCTGCAACCATTCCACATATAAGATTTTCTGGAGACCCTTCATTTCCTGGTTGCCTTCTTCCAGACACCCTCATTTACCAATGTTCTTCTCAAACTATGGTGCCCAGACCAGAATACCATGGGACTATTGCCTTCCTAATCTTGGATATCATGCCTCTTTCCATGTATCTTAAGATCAGATTAGTTCTTTTGGTAACCATACCACAGAGCTGACTCATATTGCATTTGCAGTTCACTCAAATCTCTAGACCTTTTCCAGAAAACTGCTGTCTAGTCACTTCTCCTCCACCTTATACTTGGTGAAATCTATTCTTTGAACCAAAGGATCTCACAGCATTGTTGTGAGGCTTACATTGGATAATGCATGTGAAACATTTCGGAAACATTAAAGCATTTAGTATCAGTTGTTATTAATTATTGTCATACCCTTGCTGTTTCATCTTATTAGATTTAGCCTATCATTCTAGCTTGTTGGAGGTCTTTTTTTGAGTCGTGATAATCAACAAACATATTAGCCATGTCTCCTATCATTTCATCACCTGTAAATTTGATAAATATGACATTTGTGCCTTTATCTAAGTAATTTATTAAAATGTTAAATAGCACAGGGCCAAGTGCAAAACCTCTGGGATGTTTCTCTATAGACTTCCCTCCAAGTTATCAAAGAATTATTAAAGCATTTGGTTTTTTTTAGCCTTTTCAATGGGCAAGGGAGAGAAAGAGGATGGAAAAAAATTAGAACTGAAAATAAAATAAAATTTTAAAAAGATAATAAGTATTAATAACTAATCTTTGGGAACTACCATTCAACCAGTTCTTTTTTTAAATTTCTGCATTAGTCATGTTGTGAAAGAAGAATCAAAACAAAAGGGAAAAACTTCAAAAAAGAAAACAAAAAAAAACAAGAAAAGTAGAAACAGTATGGTTCAATCTGCGTCCAGATTCTACAGTTCTTTTTTCTGGATGTGGAGAGCATTTTCCATCATGAGTACTTTGAAGTTATCTTGGATCATTGTATTGCTGAGAAGAGTTAAGTCTATCAAAGTTGATCATCACACAATGTTGTTGATACTGTGTACAATGTTCTCCTGGTTCTGTTCATTTCACTCAGCATCAGTTCATGTAAGTCTTTCCAGGTTTTTCTGAAATTCACCTGCTTATCATTTCTTACAGCACAATAGTATTCCATTACATTCATATACCAAACTTCTTTAGCCATTTCCCAATTGATGAGCATCCCCTCAATTTCCAATTCTTTGCCACCACAAAAAGAGTAGCTATAAATATTTTTGTACATGTGGGTCCTTTCTCCTTTTTTATGATCTTTTTGGGATAAAGACCTAATAGTGGTATTGTTGGGTTACATTCAACCAGTTCTGAACAAACTTGACTATAGTATTGCCTAAATTACATCTCTCTATTTTGTTCACAAGAATAGCACTGGAGCCTTGGCAAATGCTTTGCTAAAATCTAGGTAAACATATCTACAGTGGTTTTCTGATCTGGCAGTCTTGTAACACTGTCAAAAAGGAAATGTGGGAATTCTGGCATTGTCCTGTTCTTGATGAAACAGTGCTCTCTATTATCATTATTTTCCCTCTCAGATGTCCACTAATCATGTGAATTTTGCCAGGAATTGAAGTCAAACTTACTGGTTTATAGTTTGCAAATTTTATTGTCTTCCCTTTTTGGAAAATCCAAATATTTGCCCTTTTCCAGAATTATGGTACGTGGCTCATTCTCCATGATTTTTCATAGATTGTCGATGTTAGTTTAACATTCTTATCCTATCTCATTCAGAGTACTCAAAGAACTCTGGTATGTAGTTTTGTTGGCTGCTGACTAGAACTCATCAAGGCCAGTTAGTTGTTCTTTCATTATCTACCTGCATACTTTGGATAGCAAACAATTAGTCATTTTTGTTTCATCCTTTCAAATCCAAAGATTGTTCTTCTTGGCAGGATAAAAATAAGTGAACTAAGAGTTGAGCAGTTCCACTTTATCACTGATTCTCCTGTTTCCTCTGCTAACTAGAGAGAATGAGGTTGCTGAGCCTGGAGTCAGGAAGACTTGTTCAAATCCTTCTTCAAACACTTAAAAGTGGAGTGACTCCTGGCTAAGTCACTTTGCCTCTATCTACCTCAGTTTACTCAACAGTGGTATAATAATACCATTAATAATAATAGCACCTACCCCTCAGGGTTGTTATGAGGATCAAATGAAGTAATATTGATAAAGCACCTAATGCAGTGCCTGGCACATAGTAAACACTTAATAAATGCTTATTCCTTTTCTTCACCCCCCCAAACCCATTTGTCATGTCTTCAGCTTTCTTCCTTCTAGTCATCCAGGGTTATAACTTTAGAGGTATACTAGGCCCTTTTCTTTGCCTCAGCCTTCCTATCCAGTTAAATTCCAAGTCTTCTTTTACTACTCAATCACTCATCAGTTTCCATGCTGCCCAGACCAGATCAGAAACCAAACCCTAGAGAACTTTCATGCCTGGACCTCCTGCCCTGGTGAGTGGTTGCTGATTGGTAGTTGCTTTACTACATCTAAAACTAGCTCCAGATCATATATTAGACATTGGTATCCAGAAGTGAACCTTAGATATGATCTGGCCATGTCAGAATACAGTGAGATAAAGACTTCTTTTGTTCTGGACACTATGTTTTTACTTTTTTCTTTTTCTTTTTCTTTTTTTTTGGTGAGGCAATTGGGGTTAAGTGACTTGCCCAGGGTCACTCAGCTAGTAAGTGTTAAGTATCTGAGGTTGAATTTGAACTCATGTCCTCCTGAATCCAGGGCCAGTGCTCTATCTACTGCACCACCTAGCTGCCCTTTCTTTTCTTTTCTTTTTTTGTGTGTGAGGCAATTGGGGTTAAGTGACTTGCCCAGGGTCACACAGCTAGTGTCAAGTCTCTGAGGCTGGATTTGAACTCAGGTCCTCCTGAATCCAGGGCTGGTGCTCTATCCACTGCGCCACCTAACTGCCCCCAGACACTATGTTTTTAATGCAATATGAAATTGAATTGGACTTTTTGGCTGTTGGGTCACATTGTCAACTTAAGGTTGTTGAGTCACTTATCACCCCCCACCCCATCAATCCCCCTTATTATGATGCTAATATGTGTAGTGAGAATGCATTTGGTTAATGTCCTTGCTTTTGAATGAGAAAAGTCCTTTCAACACTGTTATTCCACAGCTCCTGAGGGAAGAATCAGCAAGGCCAGCAACCCCAGATGGAGGCCCATTTTAGCTCTTCCATTGCCACCACTGTCACCATTGACAGGAAAATCATTTGGTCCCAGGAGTGAGCCTAATAAACATTTCCACTGCTGATAATTGAAGATAGCATCCGTTGGGGAAGCAGGAAGCTATATACTTGGGCAGGCTGGTAGATTGGGCATGACATGGAAATGATGCTACAAGGACAAGTGAAGAATTTACAGAGTTTGTATACTTGACAAGCCCAACAACCTGCTATGCAATCTGAGACCAAGACCAATTACTGATAGATATCATGTGAATCCATCGATCCATCGATCCATCCACCTACTCATCAGTAAGCATTTATTAAGCATATCCTATCTGTGAGGTACTGGGAAGCTTCGATGTGGCCAGTGACACCAAGCATCTGAGCGCAGCATCTGATAAATGATACCTCTGATCAGTGGCATCTTTGAAGAGTCAAATTAATACAATTCAACAAACTTTTATGGTAAGCCTAGTATGGGCAATGCAAGGAGATAGATGCCTAGGTAGTTATAGAATGGGGGCATTTATTTCCTTGTCCATCCACCATTTGTCTATTTAACAATTTAACAAATTTTTAGGGAGGGCTTATTGTGTGTTAGGCACTGGATGACCCCAGATTGGTTGGATTGAATAACAGACTTTTGGTAGCCAGTGAAGAATATTAAGTGTCTATTATGTGCAAGGCATTGGGGATACAGAAATAAAATAGTCTATGCCCCCAAGAAGCTTACATTCTGCTAGTGCTTGGGATAGAACATATGCACAGATAAGGTAATTGGAAGGAGAGAACCCTAAAGCCTAGTAGGAACAGACAGGTTTCCTGTAACAGGTGGTACCTCAATTTAAGCCTTGGAGAAACCAAGGCTCTTATGGAAGTGAGGAGAAAGATCATTCTGGGCATTCAGGACAACTTGGACAAAGGCAAGGAGATAGGAGATGGAATGCTAAGTCTGGGGAACAAGTAGACCAATTTGGCTGGAACACAGAAAGCATGAAGGCAAGTAATGACAAATAAATATAGAAAGGTAAGCTGTAATGAGATTGTGAGAGTTCATTTGAAGAGTTTGTATTTTATCCTCAAGGCAATAGGAAAGCCCCTGAAGAATCTCGAATAGGAGAGTGACATGGTTGTTGTTTAGTTGTTTTCCAGTCATGTCTGACCCTTCATGACCCCATTTGGGATTTTCCTTGGCAAAGGTTCTGGAGTGGTTTACCATTTCCTTTTCTAGATAAGGAAACTGAGGCAAACAGGGTAAAGTGACTTGCCCAGGGTCACACAGCTAGTAAGTGTCTGAGGTCAGATTTGAACTCACAAAAATGAGTCTTCCTGACACCCGGCCTGGCATGCAATCCACTGCACCACCTGTGCTTTATGAAGAGTATTTTGATGCCGTGTAGAGAACAGATAAAAGAGAGGATGTAAACAGGAAGTTCAACTAGGAGGCTATTGAAGTAGTTTAGGTGAGGGGTGGTAAAGGACTAAACTAACATGGTGATCACATGAAGGGAGAGAAGAGGATGGATATCAGCCATATTACAAATTGCAGTAGCTATGCCTGATATTCAAGACCCTCCATTATCTGGCTCTAACTTTATCTCTTAGTATTTCCCAACGTAGTTTATTCTAGAAGTATCAAAAACAAGGCCTATGGCCCATGGCACTATTGAGTGCAGCTGAAACCAGGTTAAAATGCAATTGAGAAATATTTAGCAAAATTAATTAAAATGCAAGGACAGCTAGGTGGTGCAGTAGATTGAGCACCAGACCTGGAGTCAGGAATACTCATCTTCCTGAGTTCAAATCTGGCCTCAGATACTTATTAGGTGTGTGACCCTGGGTCTCTTAACCCTGTATGTCTCATTTTCCCCTTCTGTAAAATGAGCCGGAGAAGGAAATGGCAAACCATTCCAATATCTTTGTCAAGAAAACCTCAAACCGGGGCCATGAAGAGTCAGACACAACTGAAAAATGACTGAACAACAATAACATCAAAACACAGGTAATATTACATTTTAAAACTAAGTCAAGGGGGCAGCTAGGTGGCACAGTGGATAAAACACCAGCCCTGGATTCAGGAGGACCTGAGTTCAAATCCGGATTCAGACACGTGACACTTACTAGCTATGTGACCCTGGGCAAGTCACTTAACTCTCTTTGCCACCCCCCCAAAAAAAAAACAACAACCCCAAACCAACCTAAGTCATTATGCATTCTACAGGGATCCTTTTCTATGGCTCAATAGCCTTTGTTTCTGTTTGATTTTGACACCACTGGTTCATACTGTTCTGGCCATGCTGGCTCTTTGTACATACTCTACTCATTCTTGCCTTGATACTCTTGCTTTTGCTATTTGTCTTTGACCACTTAAATTTTATCCATCCTTTTCTGTGTACCTCAGTTTCCTCATCTATAAAATGGGGATAATAATAGAACCTACCTTTTATGGTTGTTTTGAAGATCAAATGAGATTGTAAAACACTCAGTACAGTTCCTGGCATTGTATAAATGTTAACTATTATTATTGTCATTATTTGTATAAGTTGTAGGGGAGTCTTTTACAGGTCTGGTTTGGAAAAAAGTTTATAAAATTTTACTTCTCTAGCCAGTGGTCTAGAGTCCTAGACTTCCTTGGACTGGGTTCAATATTAAGGGTTTTCCTACAATTCACTTGTTTTGCTCATCCTGTCACCCTCCCCCTGAGTTTTCCAGAATTTGGCTTGTTTTCCATCTCAGTCCTCTCCAGAGATTGTCCATAAGGTCCACTTCCCAATTAGACTCACTTTATTTCCTAGTGTTCAGGTTTAGCCCAGCAGCTGGTGGTCATCTACTCAGTCTTCAATTTTGAACAATTTGCTAATGCTTCCTGTATAGGATACAGCTGGGTTTATGCAGCAGCAGAAGACAGGGACTGACTATAACCCAGGTCTCCAGACTCCCAATTCAATTCAATAAAACATTTGTTAAGTGCCTACTATGTGCAGGGCACTGTGCTAAGCACTGAGGATATAGATAAGAAAAAGAAATACAGTCCGTCCCCTCAAGGAGCTGACACTCCAATTCGGAGAAACCATCACATAAAAGGAAACAGAATAGGGAGACGTTGCTGGGGTAATCCAGGGCTGAGGCAGGATGCTTTGTGAGTCAAAACCAAGCAGGGCTGCTGATGGAAAATAGTTAATCTAGTCCAATGCCCTTTCCACTATACTGAAGTCCTTAATCTGGAGTCCAGGAACTTTTTCAAAAATCATATATCTTGATAACTATCTCAATAGAATTACTTTCCTTTGTCCTGTGTCTCTGTTTGATGCTTTAAAAACATAATTCTGAGAAGGGGTTCATAGTCTTGACCAGCCTGTCAAAGGAGTCTCTGACACCAAAAAGGTTAAGAGCTCCCCCTGCATTGCACCAAAGTACAGTAATATTGGACAGTCACTAACTGGACTCACTGGGTATTGTCCTTACTGAAGTGGAGAGGCTTAATGCCTGAGGCAAAGTCCCCGGTCTGTTGCTGACTCTGTCAACAGCCTGTGAGCAAAGGAAGGGCTGTTGGTTATTGTTTATACCTTATGACTCATGGTGGCCAAGGTTATACTGGGCCTTTCTGCATGTAACCTCTGAGCCTCCTTACATGTGAGAACCCTAGAAAAGTTAATATGGAGTCCAAGGCATGTTTTGGGTCATTCTCTCCTCAAGATTATCATTCCCAAGCTTCTACTAGTATTTCTTTTTACCAAACCAGATGCATTAGTTCAAAACAAAAGCCATTTAATTAACAAATATATAATCAGATAAATGAGTAAGATAATTTCCTCAGTCACAGAGGTGAACTCTCTCACAGATTCCTGTAACCCTGGTGGGAGAGGAAACATGCTTGGGAAGAAATGTGGCTGGGGAATCACACATGGGTGAGGGCAACTGGTGTTCCCAGAGCTACATCCTATTTGGAACATCTCTCTGTATCTACTTGGACTTCCTACCTAGAATTGCTGATGCTTCCTGCTAGGGTCTTCTGTGCTGGGATGCTTTGCTGGCTTATTTTCTCTGTTGCATTACCATGTGCCAATTCTCTGTGGAGCCTCTGCTGCTCTCTGCTGCTTTTCAGCTGTTATACAGACTTTTCCCTCTAGGGGGAAGATTAGAGAAATGATGGTGGTAAGAGTGGTGGAGAACTAGGTCTGGATCCTGGCAACTGACTACCTATGTGTTTGGGTATGGTATCTTAGGCAGAATCAAAGGAAGTAAAAAATACAGACCTAATGCCTAAGAGTTTATCTGACTGGTTTTCCTTTCAGGAGCATGCAATGTAAACTCTTTGAAGGCAGAGACTGTTTTTAATTTAGTCTTGGTGTAACCAGCATCTAGCACAGAACAGAATCTTGCACATAATAAACACTTGATATATGTTTCTTAAGTTAGATTGGATTGGTTTGGGTCTAAATACTAAAGGCCTAGGGTAACCTCTGGGGTGATGAGCTGATAGCATAGACCATGGTCCCATGGAAATTGGAAGGGACCTTAGTAATCACCTAGTCTAAATCCCTCATTTTTAAAGATAAGGGTAAATGGCTTGCTCAATATTGGACAGGTTATTAATAGAAGAGTCAAGATTTGAACTCAGGTCAAATTCAAATGAAAAGGTCTTTTTAAAAAAAAAATTTATTTATTTTTGCAGGGCAATGAGGGTTGAGTGACTTGCCCAGGGTCACACAGCTAGTAAGAAAAGGTCTTCTAATTCAAAATCTAGTACTATTTCCATTGCCCTATCCTACTTCCCATATGAGGGTGTGTGAGTATATATACATGTTGAGACATACCTTTTGGTGTGGAATCTCCTTTCCCCATAGAGGGGACTAGGTAGTTTCCAAATGGGCTGTGATGATGCAGACACAAACATATCAATATACACACAGATAGATGGGTAGGTACTTCTATGTTTATACATAAATTTATAGACATTCTGTGTTCCTCAGCTTTGGCTTTTTAAAATCTCTCCCTTAATTTCTCTCCTCTCCTTTCTGGGAATGGGTTAGGGGGTAATTTGAAGCCCCAGTGGGTTAGCTCACCACTGGGCAGCCAGAACCCTTTAGGAATCCTCCATTGGGCTGTTACCTACCTAGTCCAGCCTTCCCAAACACCCAAGGAGGTCCTTCTGGTGACTGGAGCTGCTGCTACTATCAAGTTTCTGCCTTGATAATGAGGCTTCCCTCCCCCACTTTCTCTCTACTGAATTATCCCCACCCACCCCACCCCCTCCATTGGCAAAAGCTATTTATTAAATCAACTTAGGCTGGCTAAAGAGCTTGGGCAAGGGTCTGGATAAATATAAGGGGGAAAATCAATGAGCAGGGAGGAGGTGGAGGAATGGTCTAGGGGAGTCTGATCTGATTAGAGGGCCAGCTGCTCTCCTGGGGTCAGGCTGCTGTAGATCATTGATGTGCTCCATTCCTCAGCTCCCAGATGGATCAGATTAGTGGCTAGAATGGAGCAGGGCTCTTTAATCTCCAACCTTTTCAGCAAACACAACCTCCCTTTTGTGTCCTCTTCTTCTCCAGAACCCTCTTCTCACCACAGTGACTTCTGATTTCCTAGACCCAGCCTGGGTTTGACTGAAAGGGAAGGAGGGGAACCCATTTTCCTTCCTGAGTGAATTGTGGGGAGCCAGTTGACCCCAGGGCAGGGTTAAAGTCATTCCGGCCCTCGTGGTTAGAGAATGATGAGAGGAAGCATTGGTGGAGAGAAAGGAAATAGCTTCTTCAGCTAAAAAAGATGTGATGTGTATGTACATGCATGCACGTATATATTATATATAAACACACATGTATGCACATACAAGTTTTCTGAAAGTCTTGGTGCAGTATTTAGCTATTACATGTGGGTACATATTTATACACATAATATATGTGTTATAAACACATAAAAATAGTGTGTCATAAACACAGTTACATTTGGTCTGTAAGCATCACTTCCTCGGTGTTCTTTGTTATCAAAACAAAACCCTTTTCCTTTCCTGGTAAATCCAGGACTAGAAACTAGGTATTTGGATTCTTAGATCTTGAATAGTGCCTTTCATTTAGTGGGCATTAAATAAATGTTTGTTGAATTGAATTCATTTATGTCATACTGCTTGCTAGGTCTTACTAGTGTGAGCCAGGGGACCTCCTATTTCTTGGAAATGAAATTTCAAATTCTTTATTATGTTCTTCACCTAGAACAGGTGCTCACAGAAAGTAGAAAGGGAAGTTGTTTCCTTAATGAGATTCCTCCTCTCCCTACCCCCTCCTCAATCCGAATCTGTGCCATATTGTAAAAACCCCGGGAGATAACTATATAACTTTAATTATCCTGCTTTGATTTCTGCAAGGTAGTAAGGGGCCCTTCTCCCAAGGTGCAGAGAAGAGAAGGGAGCTTAATAGAACTTTCTGAAGAGCATTCCCTAGGGAACTGTGTGGGGCTTAGGGCCATTTCTGAGGGTGGGGGAAGAGGCGAGGATCAGGGCCAGTTCCACTGTATACTCTTCCACATGTATTTTTATCCAGGTGAAACCAGCTTACAATGAGCATCAAGGCCAGACTTGAAGAGAAAAAAATCACAAAAGAGCATGTGTTAGTGGCTGTGGGGCCTTCCCACTCTTTGCTCTGATGATAGCTACTAGGTTTGATGGGATAATTGCATGGGAAGCTCTTTTTAGGTATCAGTTATGGGTTGGGGTTCTCCCCCACTGGCGGTTTTCTAGCTAAAACTTGTGGCCAAAGAAATGGCCACGTAGACAGAAACCCTCTCCATAAGACATTTCTCTGCTTTCATCTACTCCTGCGAAAAACTGCCACCTTGGAACTACCTCTTCTCTACCAAAAGAGGGAGACAAGGAGCACACATTCCATCAAGCACACAATTGTTCTGTTACTTGTGGATTCTGGGAAGATGGGCTGAGTATGAGTGACAGCTCCACTGCAGGAATCCTGTTAGCACAACAGGGAAAGCAGGGCAATGGAGGGATGGGGTGTGGAGCAGTAGTGATTGCAAACTGAGATGGTCAGGGGGAGGAGAAATTGTAATTAGTTCATCAATGCTGAAAACTGTGTATATGCTTAGTGTCTGATCATGAAACTGGCTTAGTAACTTTACTGCTGCTGCAGAATGAGTGATCTGGAATGAGTGAGGCAAGGTTTGTCAGAGGGCCATAACATTCTAGTTTCTTCCTAAGGTCTTTTCCTTTTGTGCCTGTATTGTTCCATGCATGTTCTCCTCTGTGGTTGTAGGTGGCCTGAAAATCTTTCGTATGTTCTTTGTGGTTAAGGAATGTGAGTGAGTGAGTGAATGTGTGTGTGTGTGTGTGTGTGTGTGTATGTGTGTGTGTGTGCGTGCACCCTGTCAGCTGAGCAGCTCAGGGCTTCAGGCATTTGAGAACCACTTAAGGGGAATTGGCCATGATGAATCCTTGTGAAAAGGTCAGCAAAAGCTTTGTTTTCGACAGCTCTGTCAGAGCCTTTCCCTCTTCCTCGGGGCATGTCTTTTTCAGACTTGGGGACGTATGATGGGTGCTGGCATTGCTGTTGGTCCTTACCAAAAGGATTGCTGACCTTCCAGCGAGGCATGATGTCACCCCTGCACATATCTGTGCTGTCTCTTCTTTGTCCCAGTCACCACTGCCCTCCTCAAAACAACATGATGGAACACAAGACTCTATTAAATACAGAGATGACATGATGTAGTGGAGTGTTAGACCTGGAGTTGGTACAGACCTAGCTTCAAATCCTGACTGTAATGCTTGGCTAGTGACCATTGGCAAGTCACTTGCCTTTTTCAGCATTGGTTTCCTTTTCCGTTTAATGAGACGAGGAATACCTATCAGATTTATCTTGCCAGGGTTATTGTTAGGCTCACACTTTGCAGACTAGTGTTATTGTTAAAGCCAAATTCCCCCATTGCTGTTCTAAGACCTTTCACATCAACTTCTAGACCTGGTCCAGTGGACTTTCTTGGTTCCCTTCTTAAGTTTCATCAGTCTGACCAGAGTTTTAACAAATTTTTGTGCCTGAGGCAGTTGTGGGGAGGAAAAAGGAAGAACTTACTGTGGAGTTGAGTGGAACAGGTGGGAAGTAACTACTAGGGCTTATTATTATTATTATTTTTAATAACTTAGTGTTTAAACCCTCTTGTTTCTGCACTGCTGAAGGAATCCAAGTAATAGCAGCAACCTCTAAATTTTGACACCTTTGGATGAAGATCTAGTTGCCTTACCCTAGTTACATGTCTGTGACCATTATGGGCTACAAAAGACCTACAGAATTCAGTACCCTTATACTATTGCTGCCACATCAATGTCTCTTTCTTTGAACATCTTTCCCCCTTTATATTCTGGAATCAAAGCTATGATTGAGGTCACAGAGTCACAGAATCTCAGAGCTGGAAGGGATCTCAAAGATCATTTACTTTGACTCAACCTGAAATCTCCTGTACCATCCTTGCCAAGTAGTCATCCAGCCTATACTGGAGGAGCTCCAGTGAAGGGAATGTACTACCCCATCATGAAGCAGCCCATTCTGCTTCAGACAGTTTTTCTTTTATTAAACCTAAATTTCCATTTCTGTATAATAATAGCTAATAATAGCACCTACTGTGTGCCAGGCACATACTAAGTACTTAACAATGATCTCATCTGATCTTCACAACAACCCTGAGGGGTAGCTGCTATTTATATCCCCATGAGGCAGCTAGGTGGAGCAGTGGAGAGAGTGCCAGTACTGGAGTCAGGAAGACCCAAGTTCAAACTGACCTCAGATACTAACTCTGTGATCCTAGGCCAGTCACTTAGCCTCTCTTTGCCTCAATTCCTTTATCTGCATAATGGAGATAATAATCACACCTCTTCAGCTAGGTGGCACAGTGGATAGAGGACTTGCTTGGAGTCAGGAAGACTCATCATCCTAAATTCAAATCTGGCCTCAGATACTTACTAACTGTGTGGCCCTGGGAAAGTCACTTAACCCTCTTTGCCTCAGTTTCCTCATCTGTAAAATTAGCTGGAGAATGAAATGGCAAACCATTCCAGTATATCTGCCAAGAAAACCCCAAATGGAATCATGAAGGGGCAGGCATGAATGAACAATGACTAAAAGACAACAAAACAACACCTACTTTCCAGAATTGTTGTGAAGATCAAATGAGATAATAATTTTAAAGTGTGTAGTGCAGAGCCTGGAGCATAGCAAGTGTGGCATTTAAAATTAAATGCGGTCACCTTATTTCTGTCCCAAGTTTTGGGAAAATTAGCTGGGGTTTCTAATATATTGCTACTTATAAATTAGAAACTTTAGCACCAGTTTTGGGGCATTAAGCATTTATTAAAGTATACTAAATATTAGTAAAGAGAACACATGGCTCAGAAAGTTCAGAAGCCCTCTATACCTAGGATCAAAGAGTGAGAGATAGCAAGGCACCGCCATCTCTTCCATGTCTCTGGCCAAAAGGAAGTCCCTATGCCACTGTGAACAGAAGATTCCTGTGGGTCCGGGTGAGAGGTGGCCCCTACACACTGCTTCAAGCTAATTGGCTAGCATCATTCAAATACACTGGTCTACTGGACTTGAGGCTGGTCCATGAGCAGAACATACTGAGGTCAGAGTTCAGAGAATATACTCCTTGAGGGTCAGGCTCTCAGGTAGGTGTGGTTTCACTCATGTCAACTTTAAGTGAGTTAATCAGCAAAGTCAATCCAATCAATCCCAATATTATCCTCTTGAGCTGGGACCTCTGGGCATCCCAAAATCCATTACCCTCTTACATAAGCATTACATAAGTATTAGTTATTGTTATTATTATTTTACAGATGAGGAAACAGGTAAACAGGGCTAAGTGATTTGCTGAAGTCACACAGCTAGTTAGTATCTGAAGCAGGATTTGAACTCAAGTCTTCCTGATTTCCTGTGCAGTGCTCTATTCACTGTACCACCTACCTGTCCATCACTCCTATTTCTGTCCTGTCAGGTCAAGTAGGACATGTCTTATTCCTCTTCCCATAGATTGTTGGATAACATATTGTCTTGAAATGAAAATCTTTCAAATACTTGTAGGCAGCTGTCACATGTCCCCAAGCATTCCCTAGTCTGACATGATCTTTAGTACCTCCAACACCCTGCTTGACTTCCTCAGCTAGATTCTAGTGTGCCAGTGCCTCAATAATGATTAGCATTTATAAGTAGCACTTTACGGTTTACAAAGTGCTTTATAAATAGCATCTCATTTTATCCTCACTACAACCCTAGGAGCTAGGTGCTGTTGTTGCCCCCATTTAACACATGAAGAAACTGAGGCAGAGGTTAAGCGACTTGCCTAGGGTCACACAGCTAGTAAGTGTCTGAAACTGTATTGGAACTGAGGTCTTTCTGATTTCAGACTCAGTGTTCTATCCACTGTATCCAGGGCTCTATCCACCTAGATACCTTAGACTAGCTCAGAACTAATCCTCTGAACATGATCTGAGCGTGGCAGAGTATGAACTCTCCTTTTTTTTTGGATGTTCATATGGAACTGTTGATTCATAACAAATTTGTAATTCACTTAAATCCTCAATTCTCGTGCATTTGTTTGTTTTTTTGCAGGGCAATGGGGGTTAAGTGACTTGCCCAGGGTCACACGGCTAGTAAGTGTCAAGTGTCTAAGGCTGGATTTGAACTCAGGTACTCCTGAATCCAGGACTGGTGCTTTATCCACTGCGCCACCTAGCCGCCCCCATTGTGCATTTGTTTTTAAACCCAAATGTAGGACTTCAAACTTATACCTATTAAATTTAATTTGGAGAGGTTGTGTAGTATAGTGGATAGAGTGCTGGCCTCAGAGTCAGGAAGACTTGCTAGTGATGCATACTGGTTAGGATGACCCCAGACAAGTCACAACCTCTCAACGCCTGGGCCATTTTCCAAGGACATATGTTGCAGAACAGTTTTTGATTTGCTTTGGTAGAGGGACTTTCCTCACCAGAAGCCCCATGCAGCTGATCACATGCTCAAGGGAAGTAAAAAACATTCTTAGCTCATGCTTCTAGCAAATTATTTTGGATCTCAACTGTCATCCAGCATGTTAGATGTCTATCCTCTCCTTGCGTCATTCACAACTTTGGATGAGTACTTCCTATCATCATTCCTCCTCTATTCCCACTCACACTCTACCGAATGGGGCTACCTTCAACTGGGTGCTCACTGGAAAGACAGTCCTTTTACTTTGCCCTTATTGATTCTCCATCCCATTCCCCACAGAGGCAGTTCCAACCTTTCTCTTCTCTCTTTAATCCTTCCTCCCAGGCCTCCCTTTCCACCCACCCTCTCTTCTAAAGAGCTAGACTCATACTCTATTGAGAAAATAGAGGCAATTCATGAACTCTTTCTTCCCTTCTCTTCATCTCAGAACCTCTTGACACCATTCCTTCTTTCCTCCACCACTCTCTCCTCCTTTGGATTGTTTCTGATGATGAAGTAGGTGGTCCCTCTAGAGACATGTGACCTTTATTCCATTTCCTCCCCATGGGGAGCCACTCTCCAAGTTTCTTCTTCAGTCAATTGCCCCTTTAATCATCTCTTCTCTCCCTTTAATCTTCATTCTTTATTTACTAGTTCCTTCCCTGCTGCCTACAGACATTGCCCAAGTTTCCCCTATACTTAAAAAAATCTTCACTAGACCCCACTGTCCCTTCCATCAATTCTCTATTGCCCTACATCCCTCCTTTTAGCAGCCATATTTCTAGAAAAGGCTATCCTCTTTGTTTCTATCTCCACTCTTCTCACTATTTTCTCAACCTGTCCAGCTTTAGATCTTATCACTGTCTCCAAAATTACCAATGATCAAGTTTTTTTTTTGTGTGTGAGGCAATTGGGGTTAAATGACTTGTCCAGGGTCACACAGCCAGTAAGTGTTAAGTGTCTGAGGCTGGATTTGAACTCAGGTCTTCCTGACTCCAGGGCCAGTGCTCTATCCACTGCACCACCTAGCTGCCCCAATGATCAAGTCTTAATTGCTTAATCTGAAGGTTGTTTCTCAGAACTTGTCCTTCTTGACCTCTTTGCACTCTCTGACATGTTTCCATCTTGCATACTTTCTCTTCTCTTGGTTTTTGTGACATTTCTCCCTCCTGGTTTTCCTCCTACCTGTCTGGCAGGAGCTGCTTTGCTGTATTATCCATACCAACCAAACCTTCCAGCACCTCTAGTGTCCTCTCTCCTTCTGGGTTCTTTTTCTTGCCTCTCTTGCTTGGTGACTTCATCAGCTCTCATAGGTTTAATGTGTAGATGAATCCAAGATCAGTATCCAATTCCAGCCTTTCTCCTGAACTCCATGCCTCTATAAACTGCCTTCTGCACATTTTGAACTGGATAGTCTATGGATAACTCAAAATAGCCAAAATATCACTTAGTTTTTGCCTTCAATTCAAGGATATGCTGGAGCCAGTTCAAACTGGCTCTCTTGACAATTGTTAAATTTTGAGTGTGAGCATTTACAGCTTGAAAATTGACAAATGGTACAAATTAAGTCATGATTTACTGTTTTATTGATTGTCTAGCCTTAAGCAAGTGATGGAGAAGATGTTAATAATGCAGTTTAACTTAAAAGTGTGTCATGTGTACATTCCCTGCACCTCCCGAGAAATAGTTCTTAAACATTTACCAGCATGCCCCAAACCTACCCTGTCTCTAAACTTATCTATTCCTGTTGAAGCCACCATCATCTTTCTAGCCTCCAAACTTCTAAATGATTATAGTTGTAGGAGTGTAAGCTCCTTAATTGCAGGAATTGTTTTTTGTCTTGCTGTACCCAGCACAGCACCTGACACATAGTAGTCATTTAATAAATGCTTATTATGCCCATAAGTTCATCCAAGTCATTAGTGAAGATATCAGCAACCTAAGAACCAAGGATAGACCCCTGAGGTACTGGACTAGAGGCATAACGCCAAGATTAGATTGGTTCTCTAATGACTGTTCTTTGGCAGGGGTCTGCCAATCTGTTTCAAATCCCTCTAGTTATACAAGCTCACATTTCTCCATATTTTCTCTAAGGTTTTCAGGAGAAACTTTGACAAAGGTCTTCCCATAATTCAGGCATGTCTATGGCATTCTGCTGAACTGTAAGAAAAAAAAAATCCTCAGTAGAGGGTCTTCTCTGTGTTGGAATTCCCTCCACTACTACACCCTCCATCTGTGCTGATCAGCTGGCCAATTGATAGTCTTAGAGAGATGCCTGGGGCCCCTGAGGTCAAGTGACTTGTCCAAGGTCACAGTTAGAAGAAGAACTTGGACCTAGCCCATTCTGGTACTAAGATTGGCTCTTTATCATTATTCCATGTTGTTGCTCTCCCTGATTTGCAGGTCAAGAAACCCTGGCAAAAGAGAAAACGAGCTAGCTCTTGGTATCACTGATTGATTCTCCTGATGGCAACTAGGAGGCATAGTGGAGAGAGTGCTGAGTATGGAATAAGGAAGTTGTTGTTGGTCAGTCCTATCTAACTCTACTTGACCCCACATGGGGTTTTCTTGGCAAAGATGCTAGAGTGGTTTGCTATTTCCTTCTCTGGTGGATTAAGGCAAAAGAGGGTAAGTAACTTGCCCAGGATCACATAACTAGTAAGTATATGAGGCCAAATTTGAACTCAGGTCTTCCTGGCTCAAGGCCTAGTGTATTCACCGAGCTACCTAGCTGCAGGAATAAAGAAGACTAGATTTCAAATGTGACCCCTGACACTTACTAGCTGTGTGACCCTGGGTAGATCATGTCAGAACCTGTTTGCCTCAGTTTCTCCAACTGTAAAGTGTGGATAATAACAGCACTTATCTCACAGGGTTGTTGTGAGAATCAAATCAGATAATATTTATAAAAAAGCGTATAGTAGGTATTTTAAATGCTTATTCCCTTCTCTTCCCTTTCCACTAGGGATCAGACCCCATGTCGGAGCAGCCTGGAGTCTTTGATTTGTTGAATTGGTTTGTCCCACCCTAGGCAGTCTGGTGGGCCTCCAACTTCCAGGGGCACACCATATTGGTGCTAGATTTAATGCAGACCAGATAGACTTTAACTCTTTATTGAAAGTTTTGTTGACTTGGTATCTCATTGTTTTCAGTCCTGCTTGTCAATCAGAGTTGGGGGAGGCATTCAGTCCCCTGATATTGGCCACATTGCCAAGTCTTTCCTGACCTGTGACCTTTGTACCCCTACCTGCAAATATTCACATTCCTGCTACCTTGGGGAGGAACTGAGATGCAAAGGCCCAACCTCTTTTGCTGAGGTGGAGCTCTCTGAATTGTCTTAAAGTTAACTATAAAATCCACTCCCACCTTGAAGCCTTAGCTGATCTTCAGTGATCAGCCCATCAATGTGTTGCTTTTTTCACGTACTTGTAATAAATTCCTTTTAATTCTTTTTGTAATGACTTTTGTCTGGTTCATCAGGGTGAAAGCCCAAATGAAGAATTTTCCTTTTGACACCTTCTGCGGGTATTTAGAACTCCCCAGCTCTGTAGAACCACCAACTTCAGCCTCCCCAGGAATAAGAACTATAGGCTTACTCTACCCCAACAGAGTGATTCATTTTCTAAATGCTTGTCAACTGTTACTAAGTAATTTGCAGATCATAGGGGGGAACTAGCAATAAACATTCAAGATGGCACTGGAAGTTGAATTTCCACTCAGCTGGTCAGTCCCTCTCACTGACACAAAGCTCTTTAGTCTAAACTGCCTCCAGTTTGAGAATAGGACTGGATTCCCCAGGTTAGACCATTATTTTTGACCGAGGAAAGATCACTATGTATACGGTTTTTTTTTCTTTTTTGGCAGGGCAATGAGGGTTAAGTGACTTGCTCAGGGTCACACAGCTAGTAAGTGTCAAGTATCTGTGGCTGGATTTGAACTCAGGTCCTCCTGAATCCAGGGACGGTGCTCTATCCACCTAGCTGCCCCCTCCTATGTATACTTTAAATTTTCTTAGCTTCTAGCAAGACTTTCCTACCCTTTCTTTCCCAAGTAGTGCCTTCGAGGTCCTCTATGCCTGCCTTATGTTCCCATATATGCCAATGGTCACTTTGCAATATTTGCATAGTCCCTCCCAAGTGGCTAAACCATCATCACACAGTCCCCAAGGATACATGTGACAGGTTTATAAAAACATAAGTGCATAATATCTACAGCAGACCATTCCCCAAAGCATATTGGGAAAATGATCTCTTTACAAATTGCAAACCCAAATCACATGGACAAAGCCTGCTTCTTGGTCTTGAAATCGCTCTGCTAAATCCATGGGAATTTAGTCCTAATTAAGAACATGGCACGGAGGGGGCTCTTTTCCAATGTGCAGAGCAGTTTCTTCTTTGACAGCATCCTCCCGCTTTCTGATCTTCCCAGGTCTCTGCAGGTGCTTCCAAACTGCTCCAGCAAAATAACAGGGGGTGGTGGAGGGGTGGGGAGGGCCACCAGAAAGAAAGACACCAACCATTCTCTACCCAGACAGATAATGAACAGGAGTTACCAGTTCACACACAGAACAAAGCTGTCTAGAAGCCAGGGAACTGAAGCAACATCCTCTTCACAAAAAACAATAGCTTATAAATGACTATCCATTCATAATCCGCCCAGGTCTATTTACATTACAATTGGCCACTCAATTCAAGGCAGCTTCAGTCCAGTCCCCGGGAGAGGCTTCTCCCCTCAGAGAAAAGGAAAATAGACAACAGAAAAGCGCACACACACACACACACACACACACACACACACACACACACACAGAGAGAGAACCAGCTTGAAAAACAAGCCCAGTATTTACCTTGCATTTGCTAGCCCCAGCTCCAATTCTATATCTTTGGGAGAAATCAAATGTGGGCTTTGAACAGAGGTAGTGTCAGCCTGGGTCTAGTTCCTGGCAAAGCCACTTTGTGACCATGGGCAAGTAATTTTATATGTGTGTACCTCAATTTCTTCATCTGTAAAATGAAGGGACTGTTTGTTCCCTTCTCTTTACTTATACATCCAGCTAGGTCATGCTGTAGATAGAGCTCCAGAACTGGCGTCAGAAAGATCTGAGTTCAAATCTTGCTTCAGATCCTTACTGGCTGTGTCACCTTATGCAAGTCATGTAATTTCTGCCTGCTTTAGATTCCTCAACTACGAAAATGGGGATTATAATAGCATCTGCCTTCCATCATTTTTGAGAGGCTCAAATGAGATAAAACTTGTAAAATATGTTTAACACAGTGTCTGACACATAGTAGGTGCTTTAATTAATGTGATTCCTTTCTTCCTTTCACTACCCTAGTGGGAGGCCTCATCACCTTTCTTGTACTACTGTAATAACCTTCTAATTATTCTCTAATACTAATCCCTCCCTTTTTTAGTCCATTCAATTGACAAAATAATCTAAGGTTCACATCATTGCTGCTCAAAAATCTCTGTGGCTCCCCATTGCCTGGAGGATGCTAATCAGTAGCTCACCACATACATACATACATAAAGGATGGAATAATGTCTGGCGGGGAGAAGACAATACACTTTGTCCTCTTCCCCTACCCTTCTTTTGTCCTTTTCTCTCTCTTATTCATTTGCATGGGAGACCAAAAGGATTTATAGATGAGAAACTGGGCTATTGTACATATCCAGAGTCCTTGGTATTTTACTAGAAGGGTGTTTTCTAATTAGATGCAGACAGATTACAATTTATTAATTGAAAATTAAATAAGGAACCACAAAAACTTTAAGTCAGAGGTCTCTGATAGAGAACTTTCCTTAGGGATCAGGAACTCCAGGCTAAAAGAAGCTTTGAAAATGTTATGGACCCAGAGCACCCTAGAAGTTCTCTGGGGTACATCAAGGAAACTTCTTGAGAAATTATACCAAAGGACAGACACACCTAAAGAGATAAGTGGAACCAGATTTGACTGAGCTAGCTCTGGGACCCCCACCCTTCATTCAAGTCTCCCTCACCCCAGGGGAGATAAGTTTGGGTATGGCTGCTGCCTTTGTGTAGAGAGATGGCTTGAGAGATCTGCAGCCACCCCTCACCCAACTCCTCCAGCCACCACCACCAGTGGGGGAATGGTCCTCCCTCACTAAGGGAACTTTTCACAGTCAGATGATCATCCCCATCAGTCCTCTATCAGTCCTCTATAAAAGTATCTACCTGGAGGCAGGAGGTCCTGAGTTCAAATCCGGCCTCAGACACTTGACACTTACTAGCTGTGTGGCCCTGGGCAAGTCACTTAAGCCCAATTGCCTCACTGCCCCCCACCCCCCCAAAGTATCTATCTGTTTCCTGCTAGAGAAGATTGGTATCTCAGAGCCACCGCTGTGCTATGCCTTTCTCCCCATGAGAAGTCCAAGGATTTCTCTCATGGTTTCCCTTCCCTTCTCTTGCCCCTAAATACATACTATCTTATTCTATTGCTTTTGTGTGCAAGAGGGTGTAATGCTTTAAAGAAGAATTCCTAAGAACCCCAAACCCCCTACCCCTTTCCCAACCCCCCTACCCCATTTTCCCTATATCATAAACTGGCATCCATCGTGAAGGGTATGGGAAATTTCCTTTCCTTTTGGCACACAAAACCTGGAGGTAGGAACCTCTCTTCTGGGTTTCTTTTCTCCCTCTCCCACCTGACTCAACCTCCCATTTGAGTCACAGAGAGGTAGAGATGGCAGCCTGAGTCTCCCTCCCTTGCCAAAAGCTTGGCCAGATGTCTGAACCATGCTCAGATCCTCAGACTTCATGTTTCTGGGTAAGAACTTTTGTGTTTGTGTGTCTATCCCTTGCCAGTGCTCTGATCTTCCACAAAACAGGCAGCAGGCATCTCTCGCCCTTGAGAAAGCTCAACCTAACATCTGAACTATGTTCAGACCATTCATTCTCCTTAGACAGGACAATATCTGGGTACAGCCATGGGACAGAAAGGGAGTGTACTGAAAGGCTCATTACTGGGGTGCATCCTAAGAAATTGGAATACACTAGAACTTACAAACTTGAGAAAGAGATGCATGATCTATTATTGTAACACTGTCTGGCTGCAGTATTCGCTAGGGTCTCAAGAAAACTGGCCCATACACGGAACTCTGAACTATATTACCATTTTGCAATTGGACAAGTTTTGCAGGCGTGCAGGAAAATGGACAGAGGTCCCATACATTTTGGCCTTTATGGCTTTAAGCCAGAAGTCAAAAGGAAAGGATGATGTCCTCTTGCTGGTAGAAAATCACTGCAAGTCCAAACGATTGATTAGCTAACCCTTCTGGCACCCCCCTCTGGGACCCCATCCCCTTCTGCTCCTCAGACTCATTCCCTACCTGTTTCTTGCCTCACTTCTTCCCTGCCTGCTTCTGTACCTATAGGTCAACCACTGTCATACCACTCAATGACTGAGACTCCTCTTTGCCCACCGCCTGATCTCAGAACCAATCCCCTGTGCCCTCCACAGCCAAGCTCCGGCCACACTGGGAATGGATGTCAGTATTCTTCCATTTTCCCCACCCAACAGTGGTCTCTACAACCTATCCAGCTGTACCCCTCATAGCTGTACCCCTGTCACAATCTGGGGGAGCTTCAATACGTTCTTTATTCTCCTATTTTTTCCATTCAGTAGCCTCTCCCATCTGCTTTACCTAATCTGTAGTCGCCTATGCCCATTCCTTCAGTCTCCTTTACCCCTCCTCCACCCACTCCACAGCCAAAGACTGTTATGTTACCCCTCCCCTACCCACCTCACAGACTAACCTGGCTCCTTCACCCAATCCTCTGCCCCTGCCTCCACCCAAGCCACCTATTCCATTAGCCCCCTCATCCCCTTCCCAACCGCCTTCACCCAGGTCCCTACAAGCATCTCCCACTGCTCACCTGCTTCCATTAAGGGAATTTCCCACTGGGAAGGGTAAAACACTAATGCATGTTCCTTTTTCCATGAGAAGTTTATCTCAGATTAAAGAGAAATTGGGGTGTTATTCAGAGAACCCCACGAAGTTCGTAGATGGCTTTAAATCTGTGACAGTACAGTTTGACCTTTCCTGGACCGATTTGCAAATTATTCTTGCCAGCTGTTGTACTCCTGATGAGAAAAAACAGATTTGGGACCCGGCAGTACAAGTTGGAGATGAATACTTATAGGTTGGAAATTGGGCTGGGGTTCCTGGAACTACAGCTGGAACAGCTGGGACCATCATAATAGAGAAGACAAAGTTTATAGGAACCACATGGTCACCTGCCTGGTTGAGAGAATGAGAAGGGCGGTTAAGAAACAAGTTAATTATGAGAAGGTGAAGGAGATCACACAGGGGCCTGAGGAAAACCTAGCTCTTTTCATGAGTCGCCTTGTGGACTCTCTGAAGAAATATATCAACCTAGATCCAGGAAGAGATGTAGGAATAACTATCCTCGATATTCATTTTATCAGCCAGTCTGCTCCTGACATCAGGAGAGAACTCCAGAAGTTAGACTGGGGTCCCCAGACCCCATCCTTACAACTCCTTGATATTGCTTTTAAGATTTTTAATAATAGGGACCTTGTGGTAGCCAAAGAGAGAGAAAAGATGGCTTGTGCCCACTGAATAGAACAAGCCTCCCTAATAGCAGCAGCCATCATGTCTGCTACCAGCAGATCTCTGGGTGGCTGAGATTCTGGCAGCTGCAGTAAACTGGGACACAGGAGTGGGGGACACCCCACGAAGGTGAGGCCACCTCTCCTATCTCCTTGTCCTCAGTGCAGCCCTAGGGATGATTCAGGGGTGACCTCTGTCTTACTCTCTCATTCAGGTCCTACCGTTCAATGAAGGCACAAAGTCTTGGGGATGGGGAAAGGACCCTAAAACGTAGATGGACGCTGCCTTTAATGTGTATGCATGAGGATCACAAATTCCTTCATCCCTCCCTGGTTCCACCCTCTTCACCTGGGCCCTTATCAGGGTGGGATGTCAAGAAAAAATTGAGCTTGATGAAAAGTACCTAGCTTATGGGTTTTCCTTTAGCTATCCTATAGTTGTTGATCTGTTTACTGCTACTCTTAAAATCTTTCGTGGTAGAATAGTTAAAATTGGGAATAATTTGTAATGTGTAAAAGTTGTAAAGAAAAAAATTTTTTTAATCTAACCATTGAGCTGCACAGAACTAAGCTTTGATCTGATTACTTAACTCTTGTAAGGCAGGCCACATCCTGTCTTGCATTCAGCCTTTCCAGCTTCCACTGGAAAAAACCGGCAACTTTTTACTTCTTATCTGATAAGTTTTTCATCTTTTACCTGGGACTCTTTTAAATCTTTGTTTAAGTCTGTTCCATTTAGGCTCAAGGATTCACGGCTGATACCCACTGTGCCTATGTGTCTCCTCCCACCCTCTGGACCACACAGCTCCTCACACTCGGGACCAGGCCTTCTCCACTTCTCCCTTCCCCGTCCCGAGCACCATGATTTCTTCAACCCTGCTCAGCATGAAGCAGTTTCAGAAGAATCTTAGTCTCCTTTCCTTATATATAGAGAATTGGGGAATGTTATGGGCCCAGAGCACCCCAGAAGTTCTCTGGGGTACATCAAGGAACCTTTTTGAGAAACTAAACCAAAGGACAGACACACCTAAAGAGATAAGTGGAACCAGATCTGACTGAGCTAGCTCTGGGACCCCCACCCTTCATTCAAGTCTCTCTCACCCCTGGGGAGATAAGTTTGGGTGTGGCTGCTGCTTTTGTGTAGAGAGATGGCTTGAGAGATCTGCAGCCACCCCTCACCCAACTCCTCCAGCCACCACCAGTGGGAGATGATCCTCCCTCACTAAGGGAACTTTTCACAGTCAGATGATCATCCCCATAAGTCCTCTATAAAAGTATCTACCTGTCTCCTGCTTGAGGAGATTGGTATCTCAGAGCCTCGCTCTGTGCCATGCCTTTCTCCCCATGAGAAGAAGTCCAATGATTTCTCTCGTGGTTTCCCTTCCCTTCCCTTCCCTTGCCCCTAAACTACTATCTTATTCTATTGCTTTTGTGTGCAAGAGGGTGTAATTCTTTTTTTTTTTTTGAGGCAATTGGGGTTAAGTGACTTGCCCAGGGTCACACAGCTAGTAAGT
Organism: Dromiciops gliroides; assembly: GCF_019393635.1. Lineage (NCBI taxonomy): Eukaryota > Metazoa > Chordata > Mammalia > Microbiotheria > Microbiotheriidae > Dromiciops > Dromiciops gliroides. The sequence continues at coordinate 540,867,536 of NC_057862.1, read as the reverse complement.
GTCAAATGTCTGAGGCCGGATTTGAACTCAGGTACTCCTGACTCCAGAGCCGGTGCTCTATCCACTGCACCACCTAGCTGCCCCCTAGGTGTAATTATTTATTTATTTTTGCAGGGCAATGGGGGTTAAGTGACTTGCCCAGGGTCACATAGCTAGTAAGTGTCAAATGTTTGAGGCTGGATTTGAACTCAGGTACTCTGAATCCAGGGCCGGTGCTTTATCCGCTGTGCCACCTAGCTACACCCGGGTGTAATTCTTTAAAGAGGAATTCCTAAGGACCCCAAACCCCTACCCCTACCCAAACCCCTACCCCATTTTCCCCATAACAAAAACATTGGTTATCTGGGAATGGCTTTGTGTTCCCGGAAGCTTGGTTCCTGTTATGATGAGGAATAATGCTCTGGAGAGAAAATACTTATTCCATCCTAGGCTTAGAGAGACAGATCTCCCTCTCCCCACAGAAAGCAAGACATTAATGTTTGTTTTATTTTTTATCTAGCTGATGGCTGTATGTACTAAGGTTTTGCTTTCTTTCAAAGCTGTATCAAAAAGCCTCTGGGCTTTACTGCAAGGGCATGGCAGAGTCTACTTCTCCTTTTGTGGGGAAGAGGTAGCACTTCAACTGAAGGACTCTATATAAGGCAGAAGTTGGAGACAGAGAAGTTCCACAACTTTGTGCCCAGTGGATCCAGGTCTGGCAATTCCCCATGGAAGTAGCAGGACATAAGTGTTAAGCTTAGTGGCCATCTGAGACCAGTAGTGAGTAATGTGCATTGGAGATTACCTGCCATCCCCACATATACTGTCACCTTAACTTGGCATTTAAAGCCCTTCAAAACCTGGGGCTAATAATAGAATCTACCTCTTGGGGCAGTTACAAAGACAAAATGAAATAACTGCACCATGCTTTGCAAACCTTAAATTGTGATATAAATGCTATTATTAATATGCTATTATTAATAGCATAATGATAATTTTTAGATGAGGATGTGAGACATAGAGAGGGTAAGTGATTGGTTGAGGATTGCCCAGCTATTAAGTAGCAGAGATGGGATTCAAACCCTCTCTCCATTACATCACACTGCTACTTACATATAGAGGTAATTGCAGAGGTCACCGATTGGAGACAGAATTTCTACTAGTGCAAATTGGACTAGTAGTTTCTTGAGAACCTGTCTAAACCTGAGATTCTTTAAATCTTTTATTTTCTCTTTCTGACTTAGTAGTTATGGTTGATGAAGTGTAACCTGTCATTCAATTCAATAAACATTTATTAAAGGCCTATGTGTAATTTAAAATTCCAAATGTGGGTTCTAATCTGTTCCCCCAGTTTTGGGGGAAACTGACTAAAATCACTGATAAAATGAGGTTTAGGTTTTTAAGGGTTTATTGAAAGATAGAAAGAGAAAGATTGAGAACAGAATTCCTACAGCCTGGAAATCCTGTCTTTCCTCAATTCCCCTGTGAAGTCCTCTGGAGTCTCTCTCCTCCACCATGGTGAAGTCAGGAACCCAAAGAGAGCGAACTCCTCCCCCAGCGTCCGCTTCCTACTTCGTGTGTTCCTCCCAGAAATGGGAGGCTCCTCAAGTTGATTGGCTGGTAGCCTTGATAGACAGTACCCATGAGCAAATGTCACTTCCTGACGCCAAGGAAAAGCCGCATGGCCTTGCCCTCAGAGGCATTCTCCTCATGGTGGAGCTTTCCTATAGTAAGTCTCCAGCAGGTGGCGTCATTCCAATCATTACACCTACTTTGTGCTAGTGACTGTGCTAAGTGCTATAATCCACAACTAAAACTCTGGATTTTCATGGAAATGTACTGGGTTAAGTTTGGGAGTCTTCTCTTGACCAAATATTCCTTTTTTGGTTCATTTTGCCCCAATTCAAGGTTTCTTCTGGGAAGATCAGAATTGTCCTCATGTCCAGGTCCTTTCCCACAGAAGGGAAAAGGACCCTCAGTTCCCATGCAAGCATTCAGGATGACAAGACATTGAATATGGGGCAGACTTATTTAGCCTGATAAAAACCCCACAATGGACCCAAAACAGCTCTCCTTCCCTGTTTAGTGGCTTTCTACTTCACTCAGATTCATTATATAGTCCTCTGAACTTATAGTGCTGTCCTGTAGTTGAGATTAAATGATTTGCACTGGTTCACACAGTAAGTGTCAAAGTCAGGTAGGGTGGTGGAGAAAGAGCTGGGGATTTGAAGTCAGACAACCTGGTTTCAAATCCTGTCTTTATCATTTACTGTGTGGCCTTGGGGAAGTCATTTAACCTCTCACACCTTGGTTTCCTCATTTGTAAAATGAGATGGGTAGACTAGAGATTAATCATTCAATCAATAACATTAAGTGACTACTATGTGTCAGGCATAACTTCCAACTCTAAATCCATGAGTTCATGTATCTACGAATAGGGACAACTGGAATTTTGGAAGCCAATGAAGAATCAGTGGGCAACTTAGGCTATAGAGAAATAAAACATGATACTGATATAGGTCTGGGGTAACTCCCTTTGAGAAGCTAAGCTATCCAGACAGACACATCTGAGAAGTAAAGGAGATAAGCCCGTCAGGCATGGCCAATGCCTGATTTGAGCCAACTCTACAAGTCAGGACCACCACCTCTCATTCAAGCCTTTCCCTACCCCCAAAGGGAACTTTCCATAGTCAGGTGGTCACCCCATCCATCTCCCCACCACCTATCCTCTATAAAAGCTTTTGCCTTTCTTCTGTTCGAGGAGAAATGCATCTCAGAGAATAGTATTGTCTCTAAGTAATTTTCTCCTCTCGAGGGAAGTCTTTGACTTCCTTCTTGGTCACTTTCTCTAGTGCCCAAATAAAAGACTATTTTAATCTAATTGAATAGTGTACAAGAGGGTGTAATTCTTTAAAGAGGAATACCTAAGGACAGTACCATGTAAAGAACATTGGATTTGGACCAATATCCTTCCCAGCTTTTGAACCATGTGCAATGAGCTATGATGGACACTGGTTAGACAAAGACTTTTGAAAAGGAAATAGCAGAAAGAGCACCAAATTTAGTCAGAGGACCCAGATAGGAATCCTTAATCCACTACTTAGCAGTGTTACTTTACACAAATCATTAACAGTTCTGGGTCTTAGTTTCCTTGCCTATAAAATGGGGATGCTAGAGCCAATGATCTTTTAGTCCCTTTCATTTGCAAATATATGACTCTGAAATCCCTGCCTATACTCAATGAATTTATAATCTAATAGGAAAAATAATACATGTATGTTGTTAAGTCGTTTCATCCATGTCTGACTTTTCATGACCTCATTTAGGGTTTTCTTGACAAAGATACTGGAATGGTTTGTCATTTCTTACTCCAGCTCATTTTACAGATGAAGAAACTCACTTGGCCAAGTTTACACAGCTAGTGTCTGAGACTGGATTTGAACTCAGGTCCTAACTCTGATCCACCTAGTTGCCATATATATATATATATATGTGTGTGTGTGGGTGTATAGGTATGGGTATGTGTATATGGGTATGGGTGTGGGTATGGGTGTGGATATGTGTATGCGTACCTGTATATGTGTACATACATGTATATATACAAATATACATACATATGCACACATATAAAGAAAGATATCTATAATGCAAGTTTGAATATGGTAATCAACCAACAAGCTTTTACTAAGTGCTTACTACCTGCCAAGCACTTTCTAAATGTCGGGAATACAAATTATTGTTTTGTCCTTTGTTCTCAGTCTTCCTCTGTCATCTGGAGCTATCTGGGTCTAATGGTAAGATATATTAAGGTTGGAGGTGGTCCCAATTTTTTTTTTTCTGTTTAGAATTTTATTTTCCAAAATATATGTAAAAACAAATTTTGACATCAATTTTTAAAAAACTTTGTGTTCCAACCTCTTTTCCTCCCTCCCTTCCCACCCCCTCACCCCCAAGAACTTAAGCAATTCAATATAAATTATACATGAGTAGTCATGGAAAACATTTCCACATTAGCTAGGTTGTGAGAGAAAACAGATAAAAACCAAAACTTCAGATTAATGAATTGTCAAAAAAAAATGTGTTTCAATCTGTTTTCAGATACCATCAGTTCTTTCTTTGTATATGGATTGCAATGTTCATAAGTCCTTCAGCATTATATTTGATCATTGCCTTGCTGAAAATAACCACATGCTCCCTAGCAGATCATACACTATTGCTGTTATTTTGTATACAGTACATTTCATTCTGCTTCAGTTCATGTAGGTCTTTACAGGTTTTTCTGATAGCATCCTGTTCATCATAATTTTTATATAGTACCTTGAATTTGACAAAGAATTTTCTTCACAATAGCCCAGCAAAATAGGTACCATACATTTTGCCATTACAGTCAATCTTAATAACTATTTCCCTCCACCATATTCCCTTCCCATGATATTTACTCTATTTTCTATCTTCTTTTTCTATTCCTCCTCAAAAGTGTTTTGCTTCTGACTGCCCCCTCCCTGGCTCTGCTCTCTCTTCTTTCACCCTTCCTTCCTTATCCTCTTCCCCTCCTACTTTCCTATAGGGTTAAATAGATTACTCCTCCCAATTGGGTGTGAATGTTATTCCCTCCCTGAGCCCACTCTGATGAGATTAAGGTCTTTGAGCTAATTCTGTGTTCTACATTTTTCTTCCTCTCTCCCTCCTCAACCCTCCCTATGAAATCAAGCAATTCAATGTCATACTTGTGCAGTTATGCAGAACATCTTCACCTTCCTCGAAAGTGTTTTGATTTTTACTGCTCCCTCCTCCAATCTGCTCTTCCCTCTTCCCCTCTTCTCCACCCCCACCTTGTCTCCTTCCCCCCTCCTTCTTTCCCTCAGAGAAAAAATATATTACTATGCCCACTTGAGTATGTATGTTTTTCCTCTTTGAGCCAATTCTGATGATAGTAAGGTTCACTCACTCCCCCACTCCTTCCCCCTCTTCCCCTTCCCTCCATAAGCTTTTTTCTTGTTTCCTTCATGTGAACTACCTCTACTCAGTCCACCTCTCCCCTTCCTCCTCCCCCAGTGCATTCCTCCTACCCTTCAACCCTATTTTAAAGATGTCATCATGGGTTAGCTAGGTGGCATAGTGGACAAAGCACCAGCCCTGGACCCAGGAGGCCCAGAGCCCAAATCCAGCCCCAGACATAAGACACCCCACCCTGTTTGCCCCACAAAGAACAAGGATAAACAAAAAAATAAATGCTTTACAGATATCATCCCTTCATATTTAGTTGACACCTGTGTCCTCTGTGTATTCCTTACTGAGAAAGTCCTTATGAGTTAGAAGTATTATCTTCCCATGTAGGAATGTAAACAGTTTAATCTTTTAATATCCCTCATGATTTCTTTTTCCTGTGTACCTTTTTACGCTTCTCCAGGATTTTGTATTTGAAAGTCAAATTTTCTATTCAATTCAGGTCTTTTCATCAAAAATGCCTGAAAGTCCTCTTTTTCATTGAAGTCCCATTTTTTTCCTCTGAAAGATTATAATCAGTTTTGCTGGGTACATGATTCTTGGCTGTAGTCCCAGTTTCTTTGCCCTCTGCAATATCATGTTACATGCCCTCTGGTCCTTTAATGTAGATGCTACTAGATCTTGTTTTATCCTTATTGTGGCTCCACAGTATTTGAATTCCTTTTTTCTAGCTGCTTGCAATATTTTCTCCCTGACCTGGGAACTCTGGAATTTAGCTATAATATTCCTGGAGGTTTTCCTTTTGGGATCTCTTTCAGGAGGTGATCAGTGGATTCTTTCAATTTCTATTTTACCTTCTGCTTTTAGAATATCAGGGCAATTTTCCCTGACAATCTCTTGGAAGAAGCTCTTATTTTGGTCATAGTTTTCAGGTAATCCAGTGATTTTCAAATTATCTCTCCTGGATCTGTTTTCCAGGTCATCTGTTTTTCCAAGGAGATATTTCATATTGCCCTCTTTTTTTTTTTATTCATTTGGATTTGCTTTACTTTATCTTGGTTTCTCATAAAGCCACTATTTTCCATTTGTTCAATCCTAATTCTTAGGCAATAATTTTCTTCAGAGAACTTTTTTATCTCTTTTTCCATTTGGCACAGTGGACAAAGCACCAGCCCTGGACCCAGGAGGTGTCAGGAAGTGACTGTCGACTTTTTTCTCATAACTCTCCTGCATCACTCTCATTTCTCTTTCCATTCTTTCCTCCACCTCTCTAAATCTTTCTTCTCTCTCTCCTACTTTCTCTTCAAAGTCCCTTTTGAGCACTTCCATGGCCCGAGACCAATTCATATTTTTCTTAGAAGCTTTGGATGTAGGGGCCCTGAGGTTGCTATCTTCATCTGAGGGTGCACCTTGATCTTCCTTGTCACTAAAGAAACTTTTGATAATTCTCAACTTTCTTTGCTTGCTCATCTTTCTGTCTTTTAATTCCCTCTTACAGTGGCACTCTACTTCCAAGCTACACTGTCCCAAGCTTCAGAGGGTCCCAGGTATTTTGGTTTGAGGGAGGGCAGGTTTTTCTCTCACCTGGCCTGTTTTCTGGTCAGAAGAGAACCTCAAGCCAACTTGCTAATTAACTAGCCAGCAGAACTGTGTGTGCTGTGGATCTTAGCTTCAAAGAGCTTGTGCCCCTCCCCCACCTGGGCCTCCCCCACTCAGGATTTCTTCCTGGTTCCCTGCTGGGTTGGGATAGCTGAATTCTTTCTTAGGTCCCACAGACACCCCTGTATTTCCTCTCCCCCCCCCCCACCAGCCGTTCAGCCCTCTCACCCAACTGTAAGCTTAGTTCCAGAAGACACTGGTTCTGCAGCTGGTTTGGAGGCTTGGAGGTAAGTTCCTCTTGTGCAGTGTGTCTGGGGTCTGTGTCAGCATGATCACGGGGTTGGACTCTGCTTACAGCCCAGTAAGGCCCCTTTTAATCTGGAAAATAATCTCAGCCCATCTTTTTGTGGGTTTTGCAGCTCTAGGGCTTGTTTTATTGCTGTTTTGGGGGTAATTGTGTCAGGAGCTCTGTGTGTTTCATGTCTTTCCTCCACCATATTGGCTCCATCACCTCTGGCCCTGGATGTTTTTAAAGGCAATTGGGATTAAGTGACCTGCCCAGATAAATGTCTGGGGTCACATTTGAACTCAGGTCCTCCCCACTTCAGTGCCAGTGCTCTCTCCACTGTGCCACCTAAGAATACGAATAGAAGCAGAGAGACAATCTTTGTCCTGAAGGATTTTTCTTTCCAATAGGGGAAGATAATTCATAAAGGGAAGGTCACAGGTTGCAGGGGTTGAAGGAAGCTACTCAGTGCTGGGGCCTGAGAGAAAGTCCTGAGTGCAGCTTGGAGGGAAATTAGACAAAGCTAGTCTGGTTGCCCTCCTTAAATGGAGGCTCCAGAAGGATCCATTCAGTCAGAGAGAAGAGGCTAGGAGAGCAGAAAGTACTTCTCATGTGAGCAGTCCAGGGACACATGAGTTTCCAGGATGAAGATGTTTTTGTCTCATGCATGGAAGAAAAAGTTTGGGGTGTTACCTGGAAAGGAAATGTAGTATATGGTAAGTATATGGGAAAGGTTCAATAATCACTCATCAAGCATTTATTAAATGCCTACTGTTTGCCAGGAAATGTCCTAGGCATTGAGAATACAAGGACAAGAATGACAGAAGAAACACATCCCTCTTTGTTTTGAAGGCAAGGATTGCTTCTAAGTTGGGGGTATCAGATCTTATTCTTCTTCAGTATGGAAATGAATCAGTGAAATTCTCTTAAGGAAGACATATTAGACAGATTTGGAAAATGATGGAAATTAAATTTGACCACTTCAGAAAAGATCCTCCATATTAAACCAACTGGGCCTTGAAGAGGAAAGTTTCAACAGGTTGAGGTATACAAGGAATGCATTTTAGATAGAGGTGTGAATGTATGTTGTGTGTGTGTGTGTGTGTGTGTGTGTGTGTGTGTGTGTGTGTATGTGTGATTTGGGAGAATGCAGAGAGTAAGATGGGGCAGCTAGGTGGTGAAGTGGATAAAGTGCTGGAGTCAGGAAGACTGAGTTCAAATCTGACCTCAAACACTTACTTACTAGCTGAGTGACTCTGGTTGAGTCACTTAACCCTGTTTGCTTCATTTTCCTCATCTGTAAAATGAGCTGGAGAGGGAAGCAGCAAACCACTCCTGTATCTTTGCCAAGAAAACTTCATATGGGGTCACAAAGAGTCAGACACAACTGAAATGACTGTGCAACAACAACAACAGAGAGTAGGATGAAAACTGAATATAAGGACGTAATCCAGTTTGGTTGGAGTGTAGGGTATATGAAGGAAAGTAGAATGAAATGAGGTTGGAAGTGGAAATGTAGGTTGGGGCTAGGTTGTGGAGGGCCTTGAAAAGTATAACTTTTTCTCTTCCCTCCTCCCCTTCAACTCTGTGAGCCAGTGATACTGGCACCTTGCTGTTCTTGGCACAAAACATTCTTATCATCCAAGGATGACTGTGCATTTTCATTGGTTATCTCTACTCTTGGCTTTCCTGGCTTCCTTCAAGTACTATCTGAAATCCTACCTTTTACAAAAAGCCTTACCTGATCTCCCGTCACCTTAGCATTTCCCCTCTTAGATTATTTCCCATTTATCCTGTCAATATCTTGTTCATATGTAGTTGTTTGCATGTTGTCTCCCTCATTACAGTGAGATTCTTCAAAAGAGATATGCTTTTTTGCCTTTCTTTGTATCCCGAATGCTTAGCACAATGCCTGAAACACGGTGGATGCTTAAATGCTTGTTGAGTTGACTATTTCGTTTGTAAGTGTTTTGAGCAGAGGAGTGAGGTAATCAGACCCATGTATCAAGAAGATTATGGTGGTAGTGGTGTGAAAGATGAGTTAGCAAGTGGGGAGGGAACCTGAGGAGCTCAGTGAGATTTCGCTTTTCGCTGGGACTATTATCCTCAGTCCCAAACCTCCACATTAGCACAGTCCTTCCCCAAGTGTTATCATGCACCCCCTCCTCCAAGGACTTTCTATTTCAGGTGAAATATTCAGGTATCAGCAGTTGAGTTGTTCGCAAAAGCATATCAGAATAATCATTTCTTTACATTCTGCTTTACACATGACTAGGTGGAGAGAATCAAGTATTTTCTTGCAGCTGACTCACAAGTTTTCCCAACTCAAATTCCCAGGGAAATAAAACAAAATGAAAACAACAAGGAGATGTTGAACTTTTGCAATTCAATAAGTGGTTATTTGGGGTTTGTAAAGTACAAGGCACTGTGGGGAATAAGAAAGGATAAAATGTGGTCAGTAGTGGAAAGAGCAATGAACTTTAGTTAGAAGACCTAGTTTTGAGTCCTAGCATCAGCATTGGTTAGCTTTGTGTCCCTGGGGGCAATACATATAATTTTTCTGAGCTCCAGTCAACAGTGAACAAACATTTATGAAGTGTTCATTATGTGTCAGGAATGTGTGAAAGGCTGGGGATACAAAGAAAGACAAAAACAGTACCTGTTCTCATATAACTCACAGTCTAATGAAGGAGACAGGGTTAAGTGACTCAACCAGAGTCACTCAGCTAGTAAGTAAGTGTTTGAGGTCAGATTTGAACTCAGTCTTCCTGACTCCAGCACTTTATCCACTTCACCACCTAGCTGCCCCATCTTACTCTCTGCATTCTCCCAAATCACACACACACACACACACACACACACACACACACACACACCCACACCCACACACACAACATACATTCACACCTCTATCTAAAATGCATTCCTTGTATACCTCAACCTGTTGAAACTTTCCTCTTCAAGGCCCAGTTGGTTTAATATGGAGGATCTTTTCTGAAGTGGTCAAATTTAATTTCCATCATTTTCCAAATCTGTCTAATATGTCTTCCTTAAGAGAATTTCACTGATTCATTTCCATACTGAAGAAGAATAAGATCTGATGCCCCCAACTTAGAAGCAATCCTTGCCTTCAAAACAAAGAGGGATGTGTTTCTTCTGTCATTCTTGTCCTTGTATTCTCAATGCCTAGGACATTTCCTGGCAAACAGTAGGCATTTAATAAATGCTTGATGAGTGATTATTGAACCTTTCCCATATACTTACCATATACTACATTTCCTTTCCAGGTAACACCCCAAACTTTTTCTTCCATGCATGAGACAAAAACATCTATGTACAAACAAGATATACAGAATAAATTGGGCATGGTCAACAGAAAGAGGGAACTAAGATGTCAGAGTGGAGTTACAAAGAAAGGTGAAAACAGTCTGTTCTCAAGAAGCTCACATTTTCATGGGGAAGACAACACACAAAAAATTATACTACATATATGTGGGTATATATAAGTATAGATATGTGTGTATATATATATATATATAGGTATATACATATATATAAACACATACGTCTATACACATATGTATGTATAGATGTATATATGTCTTTATATATCTATGTATGTGTGTGTATATATATCTATATATATGTGTGTGTATATATATATCTATATATATGTGTGTGTATATATATCTATATATATGTGTGTGTATATCTATCTATCTATCTATCTATCTATCTATCTATCTATCTATCTATCTATCTATCTATCTATATGAAAATGGAGAAAAAGTCTCCTGCAGTAAGTGGGATTTGAGCCAAATCTTGGAGGAATCCAGAGTAGCCAGAAGGCAGAGGTGAGGAGGGAGAATAGTCCAGGAATGGGGCAGTCAGTAGAAAGTATGGAGCTAGGTGATAGAGTATCACGTGCAAAATTCCATCATCCATAACATGGAGATAAAATAATATTAGCACTACCTTCCTCATAGACTTGTCGGTGAGGCTAGGATAAGGCCATGTGTGTGGGACAGTTAGGTGGCACAGTGGATAAAGCACTGGCCCTAGATTCAGGAAAGCCTGAGTTCAAATCCGATCTTAGACACTTGACACTTACTAGCTGTGTGATCCTGGGCAAGTCACTTAACCCTCATTGCCTTGCCAAAAAAAAAAAAAAAGACCATGTGTGCCAAGTACTTAATAGTCATATGGTGCCATTTTGATGTAAGTTTTACTATCACTGACTGGTCTAATTGAGTTTATGATATTTCATATCGCAGGAGTAAATATATCTATATCCATATCTATCTCACAAGCTACTTCCTCTTTATCATGTGGGGAGCCAGAAAACCACCCCAGGCTCAGGGCACTCTCTGTGTCAGGCTCTATGTAGGTGACCCAGGCTCTTTATTGAGGGTTCCTCATAATTCTTTGGCCCATGTTGCCTGCTTCCAACAGCAACCATTTCTGGTAGATGTAGGCTGTCAGTATTCACTGAAATGTTAAGTTCAAGGTTAAACAAGTAATTTAATTAAATTAGGGAAATATATGGCAATATCAAGGAAAAACATCAGCAGTAAACCCTTCCCCCTCCCCCCCTCCCCAGGGCAATGAGGGTTAAGTGACTTGCCCAGGTGTCAAGGGTCTGAGGTCAGATTTGAACTCAGGTCCTTCTGAATCCAGGGCCAGTGCTTTATCCACTGGGCCACCTAGCTGCCCCCAGTAAGCACTTTCAATACCTGTGGCCCAAGTTGACCACCTAATCTCATCCCAATTCCCCTTCTCCTCTAGCATTGGAAAGCTGTGAGTCTGATCTCTCTTACAGCAGCTGTTAGTGCAGAAACAAAAATGGAGAAAAGTCCCAGTATTGTAAGCTCTTATGCAAGACAGTTAGATAATAGCATGAGACAGTAAATGAGTCGGTGACAAAATGAGCAGTAGAGACAATAAGGGCAGTAGGAGGAAGGGGCCCATTTGTGTTGGAGGAGTGCAGAAGGGTTTCAGTCAAGCCAAGACTTGAGTTATGATGCATAAGATTGGGATCGACAGCAAGGAAGGCTACAGTGACAATTGCTGATATTTATAAAGCACTTAAAGGTTCACAAAGTACTTTATGTATTTGGCTGTTTAATCCCTATAACAATTCTGTGAAGGACATACTGTACCTATCATTATCCCCATTTTGAGAGATGAGGAAATGGAAGCCCAGGGAGGGTAAGTATCTGGTCCACAGTCACATAGCTAATACATATTAGAGATAGGATTCAAACTTAAGTCTGACCCTTAAAACTCCATGGATATCCTGCACTTTCCCTTGCTGTAGCACATTGTTTTCCCACAGTTTTTCTTTCTTTTCTTTTTCTTTTTTCTTTTTTTTTTGCAGGGCAGTGAGGGTTAAGTGACTTGCCCAGGGTCACACAGCTAGTAAGTGTCAAGTGTCTGAGGCTGGATTTGAACTCAGGTACTCCTGAATCCAGGGCTGGTGCTCTATCCACTGTGCCACCTAGCTGCCCCTTTTCTTTCTTTCTTTCTTTCCCCCCCCCCCAGTTTTTCCATTCAGGGCATGGGGAACAGCACCAATTTTTTAGATGTCGTGTTCATATAGATTAATCTATATGTCTGGGTTAGTGAGATGTTTTGGTGACAGGATTTCAGGGCTGATAGGGGCAGAGAGAGGATATGGAAGGTTGTGGAAAAGAGAGGAAACTTCTAAAATTGGTCTGAGGTATAGGGCAGAGAATAGAGAGAGGGCTGAAAATAATTTGCTCTTTCTAGAACCCTCTTTCTTATCAATGGAGATGGTTGATTTCCCCTGATTCAGTGACAGGAAGTTGGCAAAAAGCATATGCCAGGGGCAGACAGTCTCCCTTTTTGGGATGGGGAACAACCAAGCAGTCTGACTGACATGGCTTATGCAGAACACAACCAACACTAATGTTGTTCAGCTACTGTCTCCTGGAGCTTTAGGAAGAGAACAGGAAGAGGATCTGAAACAAAACTGTCACTAAGGCAGGGTGACTGGGGCTTTGTCCTCAGGATGCTAATCTCCCAAAAGGCAAGAGAGATCCTTTCTCTCTATGCTTATCCTTGCACCTCTCCTTTCCCTCACTTTCTCTAGGATTTGCTTCATGCAACTGAACCCACCAACTGTCTTGTGTTGGCATCTCTTCTGTCTACTCCATTCACTTTTTCCCCAGGGTTAGCCAGTGCAATTGCTCCATGGCGATGGTCCTTCCCCTCTCTGAGGTGGGCACTTTCTTGTTGGAAGAGTTCTGCCTTGCCACCTGCACCATTGGTTTGCCTGCCATTTTTTTTGGCGGGGCAATAAAGGTTAAGTGACTTGCCCAGGATCACACAGCTAGTAAGTGTCAAGTGTTTGATGTTGGATTTGAACTCAGGTCCTCCTGAATCCAAGGCCAGAGCTTTATCCACTGCGCCACCTAGCTGCCTCCTAGCCTGCCATTTTTGAAGGTTGCCAACTGAGCTTCTCCCCCTCCTTTTGTCTTCCACTGGGGCTTGTCTAGTGTGACTAGACTTGATTTGTAGGGGAGGTGGGGGTGAGTAGTGGATAATGTAGGACACAGAGTGACAAATCCTCTCCCCCAATCTACTACTAATTTTGTGTCTTAAACATCTATGGCAATCACAGGCATACTTACACATTAAGAATTATGCCTTCCAATTGTCCTTTAGAGAAATAACCTAATAAGTAAGAAAAATATAGATATACTGGATACACAGAGTTCTATGCAATTTAATTCAATTTCAGTCAAAACATTTAGAAAGCACTTACTTGTTCTAGTCACTACGCTAGGTGTTGGGGATTCAAAGACAGGAATGAAAAGAGTTCTTGTCCTCCATAGCCTTATCATTTATGGGGTGGGAAGGTGAGATGAGGAATAATATTCTTGCAGGTAGGACCCATACTGGCAGCTGCAAGAAGATCAGTTTACCTAGAACATAGAATGCATCATGGGGAATAATGAGAAATAAGTCTGGAAAGATGGGGTGGGGCAGGATTGTAAAGGACTTTAAATACCAAATAGAGGAATTTATATTTTAACCTAGAAATAGTAGAGGACCCTTGAAGCTCCCCAAGCAGAGGAATGACATGATCAGATCTATGCTTTAAGAATGTTGATTTGGCTTCTGTGTGTATGGCAGATTTGAGGCAGGGAGGCTATAATAGGGGCTATTGTTAATAGTTCGGGTGAGAAGCAATAATGGGGGGCTCCACTAGGGTGGCTGTGGTGTTGGGGATCAAAGGGCACTACTTGGAGAGATATTATAGAGGTAGTATCATCAAGAGTCAGAAACAGACTAGATGTGGATGGTCAGGTGGTGAGGAAGAGAGAAGAGCTGAAGATGACTCTTAGGTCACAAATCTAGGTGCCTAGAAGTTGGTGATGCCCTTGGCAAAACAGAGAAGTTAGATTAGGTAACTTTCACAGATTTCCTTCAGTTTGGATGAATCTATCCAGCTGAATTTACCTTCCTTTGGCTATCAGAGAAATCTCTTGCTTGGATGGAATCCAGATTGCATATGACCTAAATTATTTTCTCTGTCTCTAACTCTTTTGTCTTTCTCTTCCCTTCTTGGTCTCCTTCCCCATCCTGATCATAGATAGGACTTAGATCATCCAGTCTCCTGCCTCCACTTTAGAGTTGAGGAAACTGAGGCCTAGACACTTGCCCCATATCATACAGGTAGTAAATAGCTTGAGCCAAGATTTGAATCTTTATTGTCTGATCCCCAAATCTGCTTTCCCTTCTCTGCAATGTTGGTAACAGTCCTTTTTGTTTTTCTCTCAAAGGGAGCATTATGGCATCTCTTCAGGGAGGGGGGACAAGGAGGCTACTCTTGTGTGAATCACAATTGGACACTTCAGACTGTTTCTGTCATTATCTCTTAGTCATAAAGCCCACACAACTACACATATGATTCTATGGGATCACTCAGGTCTAAGACACATGCTAAGCTACAGAGATGATCTTAGCAATAAGAAGAATAGTTAGCTCTGTAAGGGGTGTGATTTGAGGGGGCAGTGAGGTATTTTCTATGATTGGGCACAGTGCCTAAAATACCAAATTTTAGTGTTTGAATCTTCAAGGCTTCGCAATATTCCAGAGTCCTCTATTGATACTCAAATATACCTTAAGAAGGTCATACTTTAAAGCTTAATCAGCTACCTTGGGGGAGAGGGCTAATGAGAGGGGGATAAGTTCGGAGCAGGCTTTTAGGAAATACGAAATTAGATAGACTACATAGTGTATATGGGGTGAGTGAGGAGAGAAAGGTGGGAGAAAGATGGAGTAGGATTGGTGTGGACCAGGCATTGTAGAAGCATTGTAGAAAAAGAATATCTGACCAGGAATTTGAGTTTCAGCGCCGTCACTAACTAGCAAGTTTCTTCCCTTCTCTGAAGACAGAGTAGGCAGGAGTGCCACAGAGAATTAGCAGAATGGAATATTATTCCTCTCCCTGAGTGATTTCCTTCTCAGTGTCCTTAGAAGAGTACAGAGCTTCTTTAAGCAGATAAACATTCCTAATGTCAGACAGGTAGATTATATAATTGATTAGTCCCCCAGGAGATTTATGCAAGAGGAAGTCATCACTGGGATGATGGACCAGTGGGCAAAAGTTCTTGCGGAGTAGGCAAAATCTACTGATTGATGGAGACCTTCTGGCCTCAGGGACTGCATTTAAAGGTCAGGTTACACCATCACAGTATTTTAGAGCCAGAAGGGACTTTAGCGACCATTGAGGCCAGCTGCTTCATTTGAACAAGGAAGAGACCATGTTTGATGGAGGGGAATGGACTTATCTGAGTTGAGACTTAAGTCCAGATGAAGTGCTGGTCCCAACTCTCCAGGGTTTCCTTCATTTGGGCCTCTTCTCTTGCCTTCTACAGGTGAAGGGAAGGAAGAAGAGCTTTTCTATTGGTTGGAAACAAAATGAATGCTCTCGGTCATGACTTTATTGACCCCATGCAGCCTTCCTGCTTTCTTTAGTTTTGCTTAGATCAGCAAATGATAGATAGCCAGTGGATTCCTGACCAGACTCATCAAATTCTGACTGATGCCCAGGTTCCAGGGGTACCTAGAATAGGAATCTTTCAGGGTATAGGCCCAGGTGATCCTGAATGCACACATATATATGTGGTTTAGAAAGCAGACTGATAAGCACACACCTCAATATCCAACCATGTGCTTCTGTGTATTTCCCATTCCCTTTGGACATCACACATAGCAGCTGATGCAGTTCGTTTCTAATAATTTTATTTATGACACAGCCTTTTTAAGAGTACCCGTATTCCTTGACTTTTCCTTATCATTAAAATTATGTTGTTTCTTATTTTTATAACAGTCATTTTCCAGATATACTCCCACCTCACTCCTCAGCTCCAGAATCAAACCTTCCTTTGTAACAGGAAAGCAGTTAATCAAAAATATGGTCAGAGTGACCGTATGGCAACGTATGCAACATTCTGCCCAAGTGGTTCCCTGCCTCACTGCAGAGAGGAGGTCAGTATGTTTTGTTATCTGTTCTCTGAGACTATTGCTAGTTCTTTAATGGCTTAGAGTTCTACTTCTTTTTAGTAATCTTTTCCTTTTACATCATCATAGTCTTTCCATATACGGTGGTACCTCAGCACTCGTAGGCTTTGAAACTCATCGATTTCAGTATTTGATACATTTCCATGAGGAAAAAAAATTTCAGCATCGGATGCTTGCTTGGTACCTGTCACACTTGCTAAAAACTGTATGTGTCGAGCCACTCCACATCCCAGCGAGACAAAGACTGGAGTATTAGTCTTACAGTAGCTCACACTTAGTGCAGAACCCCACATATTTTGCTGTGTATTTTCTTGTGCTTTTTTTTTTCATTTTCCCAGAATGGGGAAAATTCATGATCACAACACCATATCCCAAGAATAAAATCAACTCCTTTACCCCTTGGACTTGGATTTGCTCCTGAATAGACCCTTTTCACTTTGGATTGTCATTGAATCACTATGGGGAAATTGAGTTTACTCCACACTATTGGAGACAAGGACTTTTCTCTGAGTTATCAAATGGCATGGTTAAAAACTTTTTTGTCTATCCTTGGAGTATACTGGTGTGGCCCTTCTATTGCCCATGGGATTTCTGGGATTTGTGTTAGTGTCTTTTAGTGTGTGAGTGGTAACAAAATGTTGTATTGAAGGTGGGGCCCAATTAGGCTCATGGAGATCCAATCCCAGAGGAAACAGGGCTGGCAGAGCACAAGCTGGTGTCCAGAGTAGAGAGGGCAGAGTCCCCAGTGCTACCCTGCCGGCCTGCCGGCCTGATTGCCCACCAGATGCACAGAAGTGTGTGTGTGTGTGTGTGTGTGTGTGTGTGTGTGTGAGTTGGGGAAAGGTAAGAAAACAAGTGGTCTAATCATGATCGATGTTCCACTTTCCTTGAGAACAAACAAGAGCCAACAGACACAGCCCAGGCTGCTGTCGGTCACCCAGGGAACTTTCTGAAACCCTCCTCCTCCTCTTTGGAGCTGCTGCCACCGCCACAGCCTTTGAGAAGTCTTCTTTGCTTTTTTGAGCTCTGCCTCAGCCCTCCCAAGAAAGAGAGTAGCAGGCTGGGTGTGTTGAGGGGGGTATTTCATGATGTTCCCCTGGCAAAACATCCTCAGGTGCTGAAAGATCATTATTTCAGACAGCACAGCAGCAGCCTCTCCTCTATACACAACCGCAGCCCATCCCCATGTCCCTGAAGGAAATGGATGTTTGTACTTAAATCTGGTTTATATAGCACTTTAAGATTTCCAAACTGTTTTACATGCATTATCTCATTTGATCCTCACAATAAACCTGTGAGTTAAGTGAGAATATTATATCTATTTTCCAAATGAGGAAATTGAGGCAAAAAATAACAAAGTTACTTGTCTAGGGTCATGAGGCTGCTAAGTGTCTGAGGCAGGATTTGAACTCTGCTTTTCCTAATTCTAAGTCTAATACTCTATCCACTGCCTTATCATCTCACACTACTTTCACAGAATCAGAAGTCTCTTGAGGACAGAAGCTTCCTATCTTGTCCTTTTATCCCAGCTTCCTAGTGTGACTTTGCAAGTAGTAGATACTTAATAAAATGATCACTGAAATGAGTGACTGAATCACACTTTGGGCCAGTCAACTTCTCTCCTGATTTCATTCTGTCCTTTTCTTTGCATTCATTCAGGCATGAAGAAACTCCATTCATACTTCCCCCATTCAAACCCCATCCTCTTCCTTCAAGGCCACAGCTCACCCCCCAGCTGAGAATCATCTCACCTTTCAAATTTCTGATAGCATATTATCACATCTTTATTGGTGGATATGCCATCCCCCCTCCCCACTATTAAATTGTAATTTCGGGGCAGCTAGGTGGCACAGTGGATAGTGCACTGGCCCTGGAGTCAGGAGTCCATGATTTCAAATCTGGCCTCAGACACTTGATACCTACTAGCTGTGTGATCCTGGGCAAGTCACTTAACCCCAATTGCCTCACCAAAAAAAAAAAATTGTAATCTCCATGAGGTCAGGAACTATGTTGCTTCTCATCTCTCTATCTCTAGTGCCTAGTGAACAGCACTTTGTACATAGTAGGGAGTTAATAGGTTTTTTTGTTGAGTTGAACTGAATTGAATTTTTAGAGAAGGAGAGAAATATTCATTAGGAAAAAGCTATTAGGAATCAAATTAAATCTAAAATCGAAGAATGAGTTTTCCCTGTCTTTGTTTATCATTGTGCAGGTCAGTAATAGGAGTATTCTTGGTCTTCTTGGGACCCAGCTGAGTCATAGATGGTAATCTGGGGCTTCTTTGGGTAGTGTTGGCTGGAAAACTGGCAGAAGAACTCCTTGGAGATGTGTCTCTGCCCTCCCTGTCAAGGAGGAAGGGGAGTCGGTGGGGAGAAATTGTTAAAGGAATATCTGCTTCCTGTGACTCCACGTCATGTCA
Organism: Dromiciops gliroides; assembly: GCF_019393635.1. Classification (NCBI taxonomy): domain Eukaryota; kingdom Metazoa; phylum Chordata; class Mammalia; order Microbiotheria; family Microbiotheriidae; genus Dromiciops; species Dromiciops gliroides. The sequence continues at coordinate 540,848,754 of NC_057862.1, read as the reverse complement.
GTGCCCTAGATTCTAATGAAGTCACCAATTCAGGTGACCAGTGTTCCTCCCCCCCACCCCCCTTCCCCCGCCCCAGGTTTCTGCAGTCAGAGTCTTCCTTCCTTTCTAAAATCCAGCACAGTTCTGGGCAGCTCAGAAAAAAAATTCTGGAAAGAAATGTTCTAGCCTTTGATTAATTGGAACAGAAAGAGTTTTTAAGCAGGGAAGTACTATTTTCCTTCTCCGAGTATAGGGGAGAGCTTGGGCAGGCTCAGCAGCTTCATTCCCCAGGTCTCCCCCCTCCCCCCAGCCTCTCCTGGGGCTGTCATGGAGCCCTTACTTCCATCTCTTGACATTTCAGGAATAAATCCTAGTTGACAGGGCAGGCTGCTCATCCATTAGAGCAGCAAACAGGGAATGCTATCAGACCAGGAATCTGCATGAACAGGCAGGACAGTCTGGGACAGCAGGAGCATCATGTCTCCAATTAAAGTCTTGAGGATTCATCTTCTAGCCCAAGCCCCTTTAGAAATTGACATTCATTATGATGTCAAATGATATGATGATAAGGATGATTCCTACCAGGCCCTTTCC